>NW_020824881.1:0-430657 GCF_003285875.2 Drosophila novamexicana | reverse complement strand
AAATAATCACTTCGAATTTGCAGAATTTCTGCAAATCAGTTGTTTCCCCTGTTCAACATGGATTCGTAAAGAATCGGTCAACTACGACCAATCTGCTTGAGTTTACTTCCTTGGTAAACGATGCTTTCCTTTCGAAAATGCAAACTGATGTCATTTACACTGACTTCAGTAAGGCGTTTGACTCTGTGCACCATGACATTTTACTTTTTAAACTTGACCGAATAGGTTTCCCTCTGTCTCTTCTGCTTTGGATTAATTCTTATTTAAAAGGTAGGACCCAAAGAGTAATGCTGAGGCTGACTACCTCTAAACGGGTTTACGTTACTTCTGGTGTTCCTCAAGGTAGTCATCTTGGACCTTTACTCTTTACTCTTTTTATAAATGATCTCCCCTCTGTTATATCACATGCCCGTGTACTCATGTATGCGGACGATGTCAAACTTTTTCTATCATACACTAATCCCCTACATCATTCTCGTCTACAAGACGATTTGAACGCTATGCAACTATGGTGTTCGGCCAATCAATTGCATCTAAACTGTTCAAAGTGTATGTTTATGACTTTTAATCGTACTACACCTTATCTTGTCAGTTATACAATCGACAATATCCCTTTGCAACGTATACTAACAGTTAAGGATCTAGGCGTAATTTTTGATTCTAAACTCTGTTTCAATTTTCACATAGATACCATCGTTAATGAGGCAAAAGGTGTACTTGGATTAATTAAACGATGGTCTAAAGAGTTTAACTATCCTTTTATAACAAAACTTCTGTACATCTCTCTTGTTCGCCCTATCCTTGAATACTGCTCTTGCATCTGGTCTCCACAGTATAACAACAGCCAGGATCGTATTGAATCTGTTCAGAAGCAATTTCTGCTTTTTGCCTTACGAGGCTTAAATTGGGACCCTAATCTTCGGTTGCCGTCCTACTCCAGCAGACTGCTTCTCAACCTTCCGTCGTTAACCAACCGTAGGACAATTCTCGGTGTTGTCCTTCTACATAAGTTGATTATTGGCGACATAGATTCTCCTTTTCTGCTAGGGCGTCTTCAATTCTCTGTTCCGGCTAGACCAACCAGAAATTATCGCCCCTTTTTACTATCTACGTGCACAACAGACTACGCTATGCACAATCCTTTTCGCGTGCTATGTAAAAATTATAATAGTTTGCATCACGTTTTCTCTACCGAACTGTCTCTACCCCTAATAAAATCGTTGCTTTCAGGATACCTTCGGGAAGTCGCTGACCATTCCCAGCTATGAGCAGGGGCATAGCTTGCCGGACAGGCTGAAAAATTTTCCCCCACCGGGTCGGTGATTTCCCATTACTTTTCTCTTTGTCCTATCTACTTAACACTCTTTATCTAACTTACATTGCTTTACTTTATTAACAATCTTCTTACTTTCATTTTTCCTATTTATTGTATTTTCTTTATTAATATAGCAAATTAAGATTATTTTAATGTTACTTGAGAACACTTTTTTCCTACTTCCAACCTTCTTCTTAGATGTAGGCTCTAATAGCGTCACTGACAAAATTAGCTGTGAAAAGGGGCACAGCTGGCCGGACTCCTCCATCGGTCGGTGATGCTATTTAGAAAATTGTATCCTTTAACTAGGCTTTTAGCATATAATTCTATTGTATAATTTATTGAATAATGAGGAAGTCACTCGTTTTGTCGACCAATAATAAATAAATAAATAAATAAATAAATAAAAAAATAAATGATGCACTGAAGGCAGGTCCTACGATCCAACCGAAACTGTTTTCGATGCGTACGAGCCGAACTCGCAGCCAGCTATTTTCCATGCCATTTTCCTACACAGGATAGGCGTGAGTCTCAGCATCAATAGATACAGATTTACAAGCATCGTTTCTCCCAGTGCGAGCTATGCAGCAACTGGCCATGGATGAGCAGAAAACATTCCCTATTGGCGCTGACATTGTTAAAAGGGACTTTTTCGTGGATGATCTCATCTTTGGTGGTAGCTGTGTTCAAGAAGCAGTTGAGATATTGAAGCTAACGTTTGGACTACTCGCCAATGGACACTTTAAGCTATAAAAATAGTGTTCTAACGACGTAACAGTACTCCAAAGCATACCGGAAGAGGATAGAGAATCGATTCTTAAGTCGATGGCAGCGACATCACGAAAACGTTAGACTTCGTTTGGGATCCCGCCTTAGACTGATTTCTTTTTTGTTACTCTCCTCTAAGGCTACCCTCCAGACTGACAAAACGATCAATCCTGTCCGCTATTGCTCGTTTTTACAACCCCCTTGGTCCTGTTGGTCCTGTAATAACAAAATATAACATTTTTATGCAGGATCTCTGGGGAGAAAAACTGGACTGGGGTGAGAGCAATTCCAGTATCCCCGTCGTGCACTCTCATCGGACGGTGCAGTTGAGATTCACGGATTTTGTGATACCTGAGCGCTTATGGAGCATGCGTCTTTACAGTCTCAAAGTTCGAAGGTAACACAAGCGTACGTCTCTTGCGCTCCAAGTCCGTGTCGCATCCGCAAACACCATCACTGTACCAAATCTGGAACTGTGTGGAGCTACATACATCTATACATCTTAAGCTTAATTTCAATCGGCTTAACTATTTTGGGCCAATTGGCGCGGTGAGTATTCAACGTTTTTTCAACAGCGCTCCAAATGGCTCCTCAGCCAGGATTCTCCATTAATGATGTCGTCCTTGTAAAGGATGAAAACCTACCGCCGCTGAAGTGGCTACTACCTTGAGTGCTAGAGTTGATCTCGGGATCTGACGGGGTATCTAGAGTTGCAGTGCTTCAGACAGCGATTGGAGTCATACGCAGAGCCGTACAAAAGCTGTGCTTGCTGCTAAAACAGGATGATGTTGAAAGCCCCATGCCTTCCAAAGGGGAGAGGATGCTTGGTCAAGTGACTAGTAGAGATAACACTGACGGCAACGTGCAGTTACAGCAAAAGACAACATTCATAATTACAGCCTAAGAGCAAATAATGTTTGCGCACTCTTATAAGCTGCTGCCCACTCTCTTTCGTCGGCCCTTTGCCTCCTGCATTGATGCCCATTGCCCATCGTTCTGAACGGAGCTCAATTTCGTTCGTTTTACATATAATCGTTTGATCGCAATCGAGGGACAACTATTTCGAGTTGGCTACCAAGCAACAATATAAATAATAATTCGTAAACTCTAATAAGTGCCCTGTGCGGCAAATAAATACATTTGTAACAAAAATATCATTCTTTTAATTTTGCTGCACACAAGCAGTGATAATTAATTAGCTACAAAAAAGCTTATATTTCAGCCACCCCAGCAACAGTTCCTACAACACACAATATCAACAGCAGTCATCTTCCCCCTCCAATGTGCAGATCTACTTTTTTGAGATCACACAAAGTGTGATTCTAGGCACAGCATTATTAACATTTGTCATTTGGACACTTGTTACAAAGCACGCTCATTGATTCAGGATAAGCGACAATGTTCAAGTCTAAACGACTGTTCAATTGCATCAAGCTTCCTTTCCAAATAAAAACATCCGCTTTTATTCTGTCCAATTTGCCCTCTCATCCGATTCCATACAGTATTCCAATGGGATTATCCCTCATTCCACACGTGCTCGCAGATTGACGTGCTATTAGGAGCAGATATTATTCCGTCAACCAGGCACCCGCACCTCCAAAGGAGATGAAACAGGCAGATATATGGTTACGTTACTCTTCAAGCATCCTGAACACATAAACTTGGGACATTTGAGGTTCTTCGCTCTCAGCTCAGTTTCTGAGAAACGAGAGTCGTAATAGAGAGCAGTACTCCTCCGTTGTCAAAGACTACCTGGACCTGGATAATATGAAATGGTAACGATTCCATTCTCTTTATCGCCCTCATTACGCAAGCCGGACAGCACCGACACATTATATCAAGGAAAACCACCCGACCACACTTTCAAATTGAGAGCGAAACGCACTCTGCACATGCACACACACATATGTCTCTTGTATGTAAGGAACTTACTCTCTTTCTCTGAACACAACAAATGGAAGCAGTCACTCATGGGACTCACTCGCAACAGAAAGCTTGCAAAAGCCAGTGTCGGTGAATCGCAAAACGCCACTTATGGTGGGATATCGTTTAAACTTATATACTTCAGCCTAAGAAGCATTTTATAGACTTGCCTTGGCAAGGTTTCCCGGTTATTTTAATTTTTATCTCCTGCGCAGGACTTAATTAGCTAGATAGCTAAAAAACTTAAATTCTATATTAAATTATTTTACATTTTTTTTTATAATTCTTTTTTTTTGAAGCTGCAAAGCTATTCTAAGCTGGTGCTCTGGAGACCCAGCACCAGCTCCCTTTGCAATTGACTCTGAAAAGAAAAGTGTTTGTTTTATTTTTAATGTTTTCGTTTTTTTTTTAATAATACATACCAATTAGCGAAGGATAAAAATGCTTCAGTGTTTTAAGCCGAAGCTTACCTAAAACACCATCTATATTATATTGCATTGCAACCTCGTCGGCTCACACCAGCTGGCAATAAAGTAAGCTCATCGTTTTGATTTAAAATAAATGTGAAGTTTGTTATACTGTTTTGTATGATATTGCATGATCAGTGGCTTACATATGCGTCGCGATCCCGCTTCGCACTGTCCACTTCCAGCACTTCCAATTCTACCTTGGACTTTTAGGGGGAACTTGGCTGCCAGATCGCCTGGGCTGTTTTTGCCTGCAACTGCTGGATACGAACTCTTTACTCGGCCATTTCACCAAGCAAGAGCTGGTTTTGAGCTGCACATTTTTTTATTGAAATTGATATTATTAGATTGGGATAAAAACGTGACATATTACCAGTTAAAAGGGACAGCTCTTGCTTCAAATTTACTAAAAAATAAAAAAGGAAAATATATGTTTTTATATAACATAATATATTATGATGAAGTACCTGTCATAATGGAAAGCTTCTCTTTCAGCGATTCTAGAAATGGTAAATTATAAATATATATTAATAGATTAAATATTTGTAATTCACTTGTAAAGTTACCTTTAATATTGACCGCCCACTTCTCTTTGTCACGGCATACCTGGCAGTCGTCCTGGCCGCCATTGAAATTTTTTTTTTCGATGCTGGTCCGCTTATTATTGTTTTTTCTAATATGAATAAAAATATTTTAATTATAGAAAATAGAAACATTATATATTCAAAAATACTTTTGAAATTTGGTTCATAAAATGTTAATTTTTATTTTTAATCAAATTATTTTTGTACCCTGAACCCATTAAAAATGGGTATAAGGGTATATTGTATTTGTGCAAAATGTGCCAAATGTATGTAACAGGCAGAAGGAAGCATCTCCGACCTCATTAACTATATCTATTCTTGATCAGCATCAATAGCTGAGTCGATCTAGCCATGTCCGTCTGTCTGTCCGTCCGTCCGTCCGTCCGTCTGTCCGTCTGTCCGTATGAATGAACGCAAGGATCTCAGAACCTATAAGAGCTAGAGACTTGAAATTTTAGATGTAGGTGCTCCTAGTTCCCGCGCAGATCGAGTTTGTTTCCAATAATCGATAATTTACTCCGTTTCCAAGCAATCAATAAAAATCGAAATCGACATCCTGTTTTTTTTTAGCAAATTGGGTAAATAATAAGAGCTAGAGCCACCAAACATGATATGTTGCTTCTAGAATATTATTGATATTTCATGTATCTTTCATTTCATATGTTGTAGTAGGGCGTCCGCAGGGCTTCCAGGTGAACTTTTATAAAATTGTCGTTGGGGGAGCGTTTCTGCTCTGCACAAATTTAATTCAGGTTTGAGAGAAAAACACGTTTTGTTCGCTTGAAGGTTATTTTCTTCTATTCTATTTTTTCAGAGTACATTACAAGTGTATTAGTATAAGTGTGGTGAAATTTCAGTACATGTTCCATGTACTGGTTCCGGAGTTACATGGCGGTTGGATGGCGACTGTCGGATACACTTCTTGTGTGAACATGCCGCCCGCCTTGCAGTATTGCAAAAGAAAAAGGGAGAGGGACGTGGCATTGTTCCTACTATTGAGCACAGGAGCCGGACAATATCCACCCAAAGACCGTGTTTTGGGCCAGTGGTGCGCCGCCAAGACTCGGCAGGACGCCTTGGAGAATTAAATCCGGATATATATCCGAGCCCAAAACCAGATTGGAGATTTCCGGCTGGAACCAGCGATCGTCTGCCAATCGAATGTTGGTGAAGGGCTCGTTCAGTTCCTCGCTGATGGGCTTCGTTGGAGTTCGATACCGGAGATTTGGCATCACTTGCAGGATGACCTCTCGCTGGAAGCTAGAGGTCCTAGAGCTTATTGAAGCCGAGCAAGCGTTGTCTTTACCGACGCGGGTGACGGATAGCCCGGAGGCCTTTGCCAAGGATGCGTCGATAAGACTTACCGGACAGCACGGGTCTAAAAGTGCCCGAGTGTCGCAGGTCGCCTTGCCGTTTCCGAGTCGGATGAGTGCTCTCGGGAGCACGGTTGTCCTTTTGTGTTCCATTAATGATGATAAGGAGATGGAACCAGCGGATGAAGGCGGCGCGGAGCGTCGCGCTTGGGCCTTGGTGCTGCGCCTTGTCTGGGATCGCTCTGGAGATGGCATGCGACGCGCTTCTTGCAAATGAAGCAAGGTGTGATGGTCGCCCTGGCACTTGCGGCACTTGTCCTTGCGGTGACATGACTCCCCGGAATGTTGGTGAGCCAGGCAGTTTGGGCAGTATTTATTAACTAGAACTGCTCGGAGTCTCTTCTCTGGAGACAGCCGCATGAACCGCTGGCACTTGCGCAGCGCGTGGACTCCTCGGCATACTCGGCATCGGAACGATTCCGTTGCCGGTCGGCTCTTGGATCGGCCTTGTTGTTGGCGTGGAGACATCGTGCTGTTACGTGAAGAATGTGAAAAAAAACATAGTAGACATTACTGATGCGGCTTTATACGGATGGTCCGCAGACCTATGGATCTAGGATTCTAGTCTTTACTGGAAATTTTACTGGATGGAAAATGGAGACTAGATTCTATCGGGAGCAGGATCAGCTTAGAGATAGGTCTCTTGGAGACACCTCGGGCTGTTAAGACGTTGACCACTCGGACTCTTTGGTCGTCGCCAGGATAGGTCGTTTGGATTCGACCTAGACGCCAGTCATTAACTGGAAGATTATCTTCTTTAATAATGACTAGATCGCCCCGTTGTAAGTCTCGCGTTGGAGTTTGCCATTTGTTTCTTTTGTGTAACTCTAAAAGATACTCATGTTTCCAACGGAGACAGAACTGTTGTTGCAAAGCCTTCAAGCGCTGCCAGCGGTTGATGATGGACGCGGCGTTTTCCTTGATCTCTGGCTCTGTGGCGGAAAGTAGAGGACCCCCGACTAGAAAATGATCGGGAGTCAGAGCTAGGAGATCAGTAGGATCTTCCGACATTGGAGATATCGGTCTTGAATTCAGGCATGCTTCAACTTTGGATAGGAGCGTGGAAAGCTCTTCGAAGGTGTATTTGGAGGTCGATGTAGATTTATAAAATAGATTTTTGAAACTCTTTACACCTGCCTCCCACAGGCCACCCATATGCGGTGCACTAGGAGGGTTGAAGTGCCAGGACAGTTTCTGGAGACTGTAAGTGGCCTGGAGTTGAGTCTTAAGCGCTTCTACAAAATCGCGCGAGAGGACTTTGGCCGCTCCGACGAAGGTTTTGCCGTTGTCGGAATGCATTTGACTTGGGCACCCTCGTCGTGCCACAAATCTCGCAAATGCCGCTAGGAATTTTTCTGTGGTCAGGTCAGATGTAGCTTCTAGGTGGATGGCTTTGGTGCTGAAGCACACAAAGACGCACACGTAGCCTTTCGTAATAAGACAGGCTCGACCTGTGTAATTTTTTACATCGAAGGGGCCTGCAAAATCGACTCCTGTGTGAGTGAACGGTCGAGAGAATGTGACTCTCTCCACAGGCAAGTCGCCCATGAGCTGCGTTTGCAATTTCTTTTTTCGGATGACGCAGATTTTGCAGGAATGAATTGTGGATTTGACCAACACCTTCAGCTTTGGAATCCAGTACTGTGATCGTATTAAACGCATCATGAGCTGGTTGCCTCCATGCAAGGATATAAGATGGGTGAAAGCGGTCAAGAGACGCGAATATGCACATGTGTATGGCAGTATGATTGGATGCCGCTCATCGTAGCCGAGTGCTTCGGCCGCTCTTACACGACCACATGCTCGAATAATTCCCTTACCATCTAAAAAGGGGTTCAAATTAAGGATTTTGCTGGAAGTGAGCTGTTTTTTCGTGCTCAAGCAAGTGTACTCTGACGAGTATGCTTGTCTCTGGGTCAGGAGAATGAGTTTTTCTTGTGCATAAGAAATCTCGTTGCTGTCAATTTCAATAGTTGACGGGAGCGACAATCGTTTGCAACGCTTGAAGAAGCGATAGATGTAGGCTAACACTCGCAGGGCTCGATCGAACTTGGAGAAGCGCTCGAGGAAAGAAAATGAGGGAGCCGTGTTTACGAGGTTTACCTTAATCGTACGTTGCTCTATTGTCGTATCTGGGAGGGGATCTGAAGGAATGGGCCATTGGTTCTGAGGTAGGCGTAACCATTCTGGCCCGTGCCACCACAGCTCATTGTTGACTAACGCTTGTGGTGGGGCACCTCTGCTCGCTAGGTCCGCTGGATTGTACTCGGATCGTACATGGGACCATTTATTGGAGTCGGTGGCCTGAGTAATTTTTGCGACTCTGTTTGCTACAAAGGTAGTCCAGGCGCATGGTGGCTTATGAAGCCAAGCTAGCACAATTGTGGAATCTGTCCAATAGAACCAGTCGCCGCCAGCGGAAGGTAGCTGGGGACTGAGTGCAGCGGATAACTCGGACAGAAGTGCTGCTCCGCACAGCTCTAGTCGTGGCAAGGATATCGTCTTGACCGGAGCGACCCTCGTTTTCGCTGTTAGGAGATGTACTGAGCCAGATCTCCTGCATGAATATTTTTGCCTGGATAATGACTGGACCCAGCCAACCTGCTGGGTCGAACAGTTTGGCAATCTGTGAAAGGACTTCACGTTTGGAGACGGACTGTTTGGCTGTTAGCTCGGATGGAGCGAAAAAGAACTTATCGGTGTCAGCTTTCCATCTGATCCCGAGAGTCTTTGCCGAACAGGCTTCCTCGATCTCTAAAAAGTCGGTGTGAAGCAAGTGGTCCTTGGGAATCGCTCTTAGCAAGTCCTTTTCATTGGATGTCCATTTTCGCAAGGGGAACCCGGCAGATTCAAGGGCCTTGCGGAGTTCTGCAATTGCTTGATCTGCTGTTGATTTGGAATGGGCTCCCGCTAGTACATCGTCGACATACATATTGTTTGCGATAATATGACTTGCTAAGGGATGGAGCGAACGAACGTCATCAGATAGCTGATGTAGTACCCGGATTGCCAAAAAGGGGGCAGAGTTAACTCCAAACGTGACTGTGCTGAGTTCGAAGTCACGAAGCTCGTTGTCCTTTGTTCGGAACAGAATTCTCTGATAGGGCGTGTGGTTGGGATGCACAAGTATTTGCCGATACATTTTTGTGATATCGGCATTGAACACATATCGGAAGAAGCGCCATCTTAGAATTTGAATGGTTAAGTCGGATTGCAGAACGGGCCCTGCATGTAGCACATCGTTCAGACTTTTACCATTCGATGACGGGTGGGAGGCGTTAAATACTACGCGGAGCTTGGTCGTGGTGCTGTCAGGCTTGTGAACAGCATGGTGTGGTAGATAAAAGTTATCTGAACCATTGCTTGGAGGGACTTGTCGCATGTGACCTAAGTCCAGATATTCCTGGATCACCGCATCGTACTGCTCCTTAAGGGGGGCATTTTTTGCCAGACGATTCTCATTTCGTAGAAATTGAGCTAGTGCGATGGACCTTGAATGGCCTAACTGGATGTGATCGGAATTCTTGAATGGCAGTGTGACCAAGTATCTGCCGTTTTTATCCCTTTTAGTGTTTTTTTGGAAATTGCGCTCACAAAAAAGGTCGGATTCCTTTTCCAGCTTAACTGGAATATCCTCCACCTCCCAAAATTTTGTGAGCAGTTTATCCAAGCTCGCATTTGGATTCAGCGAGACTTGAGTCGAAAAGGATGCGACAAATTTGGCACTGGTCTTAGAAACGGGGCCTGTAAGGATCCAGCCGAAAATCGTTTCTTGACCAAGGAGAGTGCCACATATGTTGGGATAGGAGCCACCTAACAATATGGATGGGAGGATATCGGCGCCGAGAAGCACGTCTATCTGTGAGCTCCTATAGAAAGAGGGATCGGCCAAGTGTAATTTTGGAAGTTCTTCCAAAGCAGTTTGGGGGATGGTGTAGGAGGGCAAATTGCCTGCCAGCTTTGGAAGAACATAAGCCGAGGTTTCAATATGAACCCTGGGCTTTATAGGAGAGCCAATATTAAAATGGCAAAGTTTTTGAGGTTGAGCCGAAATGGCTTGATTGAAACCGGAGACCTGTGCGTCGACGGGTTGATAAGGAAGTTTAACCCTTTTGAACAATCGCTCTGAAATAAAGGTCGCTTCAGACCCAGAGTCGATTAATGCCCGGGCTGTATACTTTGTGCCCAAATGACACACTTGGATGACAGCCGTGCCGAGGAGAACACCATGTTAGTTTTGAACGGTAGCTTGGGTTGAAGTAGAAGTGGACTGTATTGGTGAAGGAGGGTTCAAAACTATTGGTGTTGTGGAAGCTGAGGGCACCTGGGGTCTGTCACGGTGGAGTAGCGTGTTGTGACGTCCCTTGCACGTGAAACAACTATGTGCGCTGGTGCAGTCTTTCAACTGGTGCTGTCTGGCGAAGCAGTTTAAGCACAGCTTTTGTTGCTTAATGACGGAAACTCTCTCGGGTACGGACATTTGTAGAAAACGCGGGCATAGACGCACGGGATGGTTTTCCTTCTGACACAATTTGCAGTGCTGTGGCTTTGCAGTCACTGTTGCTTCGAAGGTTCTCAGGTGGTTGGACTCTTTTCTTGTGGGTTTGGACTGGAGTGGCGTATGTGCGGTAGGTCGTACATCCTCTATCGCCTCCAAGGTGCGATATCGGTCGATCAGAAATAAATTCATCTCGGACCATTGAGGGATCTCTGCCTTATCGTGGAGCGATTGTTCCCATAACGACAGCGTGAGCTTAGGCAATTTAGAGGAGCACAAGAAAATTAGCAGACAATCCCAATTTTCGGTGCTCACCCTGGACAAGTCGAGAGCCGTTAAACATCCCTAGATTGTGCCCTGAAGCTCTTTAAGGGCGGCTCCAGACTCTTGTGTTGCTGAGGGGAGATTGAAAAGAATTTTCAATTGACTATTGACTAATAGTCGCTTATTCTCAAATCTCTCCGTCAGGCTCGCCCACGCTGACTGAAAGCCGTCGTTCGTGAGCGGGGACTTGGAGACAATTGCTCTAGCTTCGCCGCTGGTTTTGGAATTAAGATGGAACAATTTTTCCACCGGCGTCAATCTTGGATTGTTAATATAAACAGCTGTAAACAAGTCTCGGAAAGTAGGCCAGCGTAGGTAATCCCCACTGAAAACTTCAGTGTCGCATGGCGGGAGACTGCAACCCCTGGACATGGAGAAGTTGGAGGGGGGTTGCTCAGCTTGTCTATTTAACGCCGTGGATCTTTCTATTTTTTCGCTTAGTTGAGCCGCACATCGCTCGTAAACGGAGTACGAGTAATCATATTTAGCTTGCATAGCCACCAGGTCACTGCTGCTGCAAGCGCCTTGGTTGAGAGCTTTGGAACATAACTCGTACTCGCGTTCTACCTTTTCCCATAAAGTCTTAATCTGATCTCGTCGGACTTGGAGAGTGAACAGTGACACGTCACTGTCCGCTGCGTCATTGATCTTCACTTCAAACTGGCCTAGTCGGTCAGTTATAGAAACGAAGTCGTTCAGTGCCATTTCGCTTGACTTCTGCATTTTTTGCGTAGTCGAACGGGTAATTTTTGGGGTAATATCTCTTGTTGGAATCGGACTCACAGTCTTGCGGACGGTTGTGCTGGTACTCTCGACCTTGAGTTTCCCGAAAACTGCTCTAGGTGAGGTTAAAGGTCGCTTTGACTCCTTGACGGACGGTGCTGTGAGTCGTTTTTGGCTGTTTTGATCACCACCGATTGGCATACTAGGCTCTTCACAGAGCCAAAAATTGTACTAACCAGGTGAAATGTGATCAAATACAAATAATTTGAATCAGCAGAGAGAAAACGGAATAAGAAATGGCACAGGAACGATGGAATCGAGATATCAGAATAAAATGGAATGACCGAAATGGTGTGCACTATTGAGTCCAACGAAATCGGAAAATTTTGTTAAATTAATTATTTTACTAATAATTTACCAAATTGATTCTTATTTAGTTTCCTTTAATTGATAAAAAATCTAATTATTTCTTTATTGAAACACCAGAGAAAAGGATTTATTCTCTTTTGACAAAGCGGCCGTGTAGGGGAAACGGATCGCGCAAAAAAATGATGCTTATCGCTTATTGCTTATTGATGGTTGACCTCAAGAAGAAGCACGTTTATTCTAAACGCAGCTCAATGAAAAGGTTTTTTTGTCATAGAATTATTTATATAAATTGTTATTTTAATAAAAAATCGCACGGATATTCGATTTAATACGCAACTTGGAAACGTCTTAACTTATAATTATGTTTTATAAATTTTTTATAAGAATAAGAAAAAGTAATGTATATGTTTGTATTTTATTAAGTAAACGCAGCTCAATGGCAAGGTGGAAACATACAAAATATAAAAGTTTCACAGAATCAGTTTATCGAAAACCGATCTTGACACTTTACAACCCTGTTGTTTGTTTACGTTTTACACTTGCCAATTAATTGGTAAAAATAAATATATAAATTAATATTGAAGCTGCTGTGGAGGAAAAATAACAAACGATACACATATAATAGGATGTGTGTGTGTGTATACATGCAGGTGAATTTGCACAGTGTGGTTTTAGTTAATTAAATACCAATTAGAATTGTGTGTTTTTATATATGCATTTAGTGTGTGATTCTTTGGTGAAGGTTGGAATGGAGAAGCGCATACACTTGTTGTTCAACGGAGCGAAAGCCTATGTGTGCAGATATGTCTGGATGTACTTGCGTACATCAATATGGCGATCGGTTAAATTTTTGGGTATGCACTTGTACATATATGTATATATATATGTACAGACACCAATATGGCGACCTTATCGGAGTCACTTTCTGTTTTATTTCTTTCAATATTTATCACTTTTTAGACGCCTTAATGGCCACGAACAATATTTTATCTGCGGGTTTTTTTGTTGAATTTTTTAAATACAATTGCCCCTCGCTTTAACCACGGACAATGTGAAGCGAAAAAATATGTTCAGACACACAAAAGAATTAATTAACTGGAGTTGCCGGAAATTTGGCAATGGACAAGTTGAGGTAGGTGCACTGCTACTTATCTTGTTTGAATTTATAGCTGTTCCTGGAACCTTTTCTTGCAGATCCACCAATGCTTGCTGGGGCGAACTGGATATACCAAATGTTGTAGAAGTATCCGGCTCGAAGGACCAAATGTTGTAGTAGGGCGTCCGCAAGGGCTTCCAGGTGAACTTTTATAAAATTGTCGTTGGGGGAGCGTTTCTGCTCTGCACAAATTTAATTCAGGTTTGAGAGAAAAACACGTTTTGTTCGCTTGAAGGTTATTTTCATCTATTCTATTTTTTCAGAGTACATTACAAGTGTATTAGTATAAGTGTGGTGAAATTTCAGTACATGTTCCATGTACTGGTTCCGGAGTTACATGGCGGTTGGATGGCGACTGTCGGATACACTTCTTGTGTGAACACATACCTATCGCCACCTCCCCGCTACCACCCCAGAGTTATAAATCAAGTTAATAAACCAACTTTTATTGCCAACCAATTTAAGCCACAATTTAAATGCAATTGATTTTTTCAGAATACACAAATATTATATGGTTCAATAAGATATACTGTAGAAAATTTCATAAAGATCGGTTAAGAAAAACCAAAGTTATATGCAACTGCGCAATTGAATGGGGCAGCAGCTTTAAGAATTTCTGTATACATGTACACACACACATTCATGCGCGTCTGCTTCGCATTCTAATAGCATGGTAATTGCATCTTTTTTTTGTAATGTTATTTTAGTGCCTTTTTTATCATAAGTACTTAATTGTTGGTGTGGCTGCTGAGTAGAGGCATAGCAAGTGGTGCGGTCTGTCGCGAGTTCGAGCCCTACCGGAGAAAGTATTATTATTTTTTTTTCTTTTTTGCTGGTGTGGCTGTTGAGTAGAGTCGACAGTAAGTAATGCGGTCAATTGCAAATTCGAGCCCTGCCAAGGGAACTTTTTTTTATTAATTTATTTGGTGTTGGAGTAAGAGGGTTCAGGGTATCCCCTAGTCGGGAGCTTCTGACTAGAACCTCTTAGTTGTTAAATTTATTATAATATTTATTTGTTTTTTTAAGTTTTTATTTATTACATATGTATATTATATTATTTTGTTATTTCTATATTAACGGAAACTGTTATAAATTTCTAATAAAAATGGAGCATTGGCATTAAAACTAATTTATTTTCAAAGGGGAATGCTACAGCTTTACTCTCTAAATCTGTAAGTGAAAACACCTCCTCTTCACTATCATTAGATTCAGTAATATATACACCTGCTCCTTGGGACAACAATTAAACAAGAAAGAGGTTCTTGTCGGGAGCTCCCGACTAGGGGATACCCTGAACCCTCTTCTTCCAACATCAAATGCATATATATATTCTATTTTAGAAGCTATATGTTAAGTTTGGTGACTCTAGCTCTTATTATTTACCAAAATTGCCCAAAAAACAGGATATCGATATCCATTCTTATCGATTGCTTGGAAACGGAGTAAGTTATCGATTATCGGAAACAAAACTCGATCTGCACGGGAACTGGGAGCATCTACATCTAAAATTTCAAGTCTCTAGCTCTTAAAGGTTCTGAGATCCTTGCGTTCATACATACGGACGGACGGACGGACGGACATGGCTAGATCGACTCGGCTATTGATGCTGATCAAGAATATGTATACTTTATGGGGTCGGGGATGCTTCCTTCTGCCTGTTACATACATTTGAATTTGCACAAATACAATATACCCTTATACCCATTTTTAATGGGTTAAGGGTATAAAAAGTTGCAATCGAACTTGTACACTTGCACGGCTATATACTCTCAAACACTCTTTTTACATAAATATATTAATAATATTGTAAATACATACAAATAGTCAAATATTTATGTTGTTTTTTTAGTCCACTAAAATTTGCAAATGCAACACTTAACTTCGCACGTCACAAAAGAAACGAGCCTTTTTAAAGTTGCCTCGTGCCATTCAGAAGCGACAAGAAAACGCACAAAAATCAAAACAAAAAGGAAATTACACCAATAACAAGAGACGCGCGCGCCGCTCATTGACCTTGAATATGCACATTGTTGTTGCCAATGCAAATTTTCGTCAGCATAATATGGGAATTTACCTACTTTTTATTATTCTTCATACAATTTTTGGAACGAAGCATAGACCAAACATTCGTTTTTAATGCATAAGATAATTGGCGAGTTACCTAAGGAACGCTGATGCATCAGATCGTTAGTATAGGCTCGCCGCTTGACACCAGCAGAACTACAGGGCATTGATCGACCACACAACATATACATATGTATGAATGGAAGGGGTGGGTTGATTTACAAATTCTTGCAGTGATAACAAGATGCGCACAATCGCATTCAATACAAAAATAAAATGGAAGCAAGGACTCATGGGTCTTACTCACAATAGAAAATCGATAACCTTCTAGGCTATTTTGAAGCCTCCATATATTGTAAGCATAGTGATATAACCAACAAAGCAAAAATACTCATTTTGATAAAAGACGCACATTCCCACTCAAGCAAGATCGAGTACACCCTAGACGTCAACTACTCATTTCGTGCTAGACAGGCCACGCAAAACAAACAAAATGGCGCATTTCAGATACAAACTCAGAACAATCAACGGCCAGTACAATAATAATACACTTAAGCCGCTGCATACAGAAATGCTGGTCAAGTGTTGTATTGTAGTGTTTAGGGTAGTGTAATATTTCAAGGTATACAGCATCAAAACAAAAGAGAATTAATCATTTAAGCTCACAAACTCCCTGTTCCCGTTTATTAAAGGGAGACATATTAAACCTTGATAGATATGGGGCTTACAAAAACTATATTAAGTCGTATGTTACTGAACTGCTTGTTTCTAGGTGGGACGCGCCGGCTGGCTCATCGGTTCTCTGGATGTAGTCCCATCCCTGGCCCTCAGTCCGCGCAATCGATATCAGCAAAGCTACACGTCTGTAGCAAAACAGTCCTACACAACACAACAACAACACAAAACAAATCATAAATCGATAACATCAAACAGTCGGAACTTCTAACAAATGAATAGCATAAACCAGCTGTGCCAACAAGAAATGTAAACAACAAGGTAAGACGTTTAATACAAATTAACAGAAAAAAAAAACTATTGATCCACTTTACTCCTCCAGATCGGGTCCCGGTTTCGGACCCAGCGTACCCGCCATACAATGAGACGATCACATACTTGTCTCCCTCATTTTGGCCACTAGATGGCATGCATCAGCTGGTGTCGATGACGCATTATACGGACGAAGAAGAAGAATTCTAATGTAAGACGGCATCATGGGAGTTGTCTAGGGAAGAAAGGACAGAATTGGAGGCGGTAAAGCGGGAGTTTTTGTCTTTTGAACGTAGCGGATTAGGGACGACAGACTTAGAGAAGCACACTATCGACTTAGTGAAATGTGCCCAACCGTTCAAAGATAGACCCTATCCGTTACCGCCAGCGATGCAGAAAGTAGTGGATGACGAAGTGGACAAAATGCTGACTTTTGGGGTTATAGAAGAGTGCAACAGCCCATGAAGTAACCGCGCAACAGTAGTGCGAAGACCGCGGAAAAACCGTTTTTACCTCGACAACAACAACAATTTGACGGTGAAATACGCGTATCCACTTCTCTGTATAAAAGGCATCCTATCTAGGATACATCAGACCCACTACATCTTCAGTGTGGTTTTGAAGTTCGCGTATTGGCATGTCGAACTTGACGACAAAAGCAAACCCTATACTGCATTTACCGTACCAGGTAGGCCACTATACCAGTTTCTCGTCATGCCATTTGGTTTATGCAATGCAACCCAACGTCTAGTTCGTCTGATGGGCAAGGTGATTCCTACCGATCTACTGTCCAAAGTCTTTGTGTACTTGGACGATTTATTAGTTATTTCCCCAGATTTTTCAACGCACTTAAGATATCTGCGACAAGTGGGCCAATGCTTAAGGAAAGCGAACCTGTCAATCGGACTGCACAAATCGAAATTTTGGTACAAGGCATAAAAATATCTTGGATTCATTATTGGTGGTGGCACGCTTCGCATGGATCACGAACGGGTTATAGCTATTAAACGAATCCCCGGTACAGCAGGGTAGTACCGGAGCTTTATGCAGCGGCTCTTTTTAACATTATAAAAAAATATTTCGGAAAGCTTGCATTGAGTGACGAGGCAACACAAGCCGTTGAACATTTGACCACCGCCCCCCTGATCACGACCCCAGTGCTCGTGCACTCGGATTTTTCCAAGCCCTTCTTCGTGCAGTGCGATGCGTCTCAGTTTGGTGTGGGAGCGGTGTTGTTCCATAAAGACACCGATGATCAGGAACGGCCTTCTTTTCAGCAGAGTTGAACAAACATCAACGGAACTATTCCGTCTCTAAAAGGGAGTGCTAAGCGTTGATAGTGGCCATAAAAGTGTTCAGACTGTATATAGAAGGGATGATTTTTGCTTGCATCACTGATCACGCCAGCCGCAGCAGTGGGAAAGGTTTCAGAAGGTCTTCTCGAATTTTCGACCACCGAGTTCGAATCCGTGGAATATCAGCCGATGCTTGAACAGGTACGTTCGAATCACGACAAACTAACAGACCTGAAGGTTGAGGGTAGATTTGCTTTTTAAGCGGCTGGTCATGGGGGTGTCCTGAAAACACTCGAGACCTTACGTCGGCAGTTTTACTGTCCTGGCATGGCTAGTCACGCAAGGGATTGGGTTAGACAACGCGTGACGTGCAACAAAGTCAAGGCACCGAATTCCCGCTTGCAAGTGTGTGTAGGGAAAGAGGTTGTGACCGAGCGACCATTCCAAAATCTGTATGATGACTTCCTGGGAAAGTTTCCACGTTCGATGCAAGGGCACGTGTGGATCTTCGTGGTAGTCGACCATTTTTCAAAATTCACTTCCTTAAAAGCGATGCTAGAGGCTACGGCTCCTAACGTAGTGGATTTTTTGGTCAGCTAGGTTTTCTATAAGTTTGGAGTACCCGGGGTCATTCACTCAGACAACGGACGACAGTTAATATGAATTACGTTCCAAAACACGCGCGTCCTCGCGCCACAGCAATGCAAGCGAGCGAGTTAATCGTACCGTGTTGACGGCGATCCGGGCGTATCTAGAGCAAGATCACCGTGAGTGGGACCTCCACCTTTCCGGAAGTAGAGGTGTCCTTTCGCAATGCCATCCACACAACGACAAGGGTGACTCCATTCTTTGCCGTTTTCTGACATCATATGTTCCTAAATGGAGTATGCTACACATTGGCTCGTAGGTTAGGGATTCTGGATGATCATGAGATTTCTCATTTACAGACAAGCAGACAAAATACACCTGATTATACAGCGAGTCCAAAGCCAACTATACCAGGCTTACGAAAGAAGTCATCGGCAGTACAACGCTCGAGCCCTAGTGTTCCAGGCGGAACCCGGCCAAGAAGTCTATCAACGCAATTTCGTGCTGAGCGATTTTGGAAAAGCTTTAAGTGTAGTAGAGTAGTGCGTCGAGTAGGCAACAACTCGTGCCTGCTGAAAGACTTGAAAGCGAAGCCTTTAGGAGTGTTCCATGCGAAGGACAGACGGGTGTAGACCAAGGTTGTGGTGTACCTCACGTTGGGCGTGGCTCAGTTTACTTACGACTTAAAGCGCCACAAATTTTGTAGGGGTGCAACGCCAAACTTGCGATCCACGGCGCCAAAAGGGGCGGTTGCTATTGGCCGCCCGATTCGCCCTTGGATATGCCCTTGGCCTTCATTTGGGCCGTTGATCCAAAAAAAAAAACAAGTAAGAGGTTCTATTCGGGAGCTCCCGACTAGGGAATACCCTGAACACTCTTATTCCAACACCTAACAAATTAAAAATTAAAATGAAAAGTTCCCTTGGCAGGGTTCGAACTCGCAACTGACCGTATTACTTGCTGTCGACTCTACTCAACAGCCACACCAGCACACCTACCCCGGTAGGGCTCGAACTCGCGACAGACCGCACCACTTGATATGCCTCTACTCAGCAGCCACACCAATAATTAAGTAGTTATGATAAAAAAAGGAACTCAAATAGCATTATAGAAAAAAGTCGCAATTACCATGCTGTTAGAATGCAAAGCAGACGCGCATGAATGTGTGTGTGTACATGTATACAGAAATTCTTAAAGCTGCTGCCCCATTCAATTGCGCAGTTGCATATAACTTTGGTTTTTTCTTAACCGATTTCTTTGAAATTTTCTACAGTACATCTTATTGTCCCATAGAATATTTGTGTATTCTAAAAAAGTCAATTGCATTTAAATTGTGGCTTAACTTGGTTAGCAATAAAAGTTGGGTTATTAACTTGATTTATAGCTCTGCGGTGGTAGCGGAGAGGTTGCGATAGGTATAAAATGAAAGATACTTGACATATATATAATATTCTAGAAGCAACAGATCATGTTTGGTGACTTTTGGACGGACGGACGGACGGATAGACAGACGGACATGGCTAAATCGACTCGGCTATTGATGCTGATCAAGAATATATATACTTTATGGGGTCGCAGATGCTTCCTTCTGCCTGTTACGTACATTTGGATTTTGCACAAATACAATATACCCTTTTTACTCATTTTCAATGGATTCAGGGTATAAAAACAGCTGAGCAGATGAGCATCAACGGTGCCTGCCTCGTAAATGTATGCGTGTGCCGAAATTCGGCAGCTATGATGTTGCTGCCCAATATACAGCCTGGGAGTTCAACTCTGTCAGCGGTCATTGGCGAGTGTTCTGTGCTCAAGCCCTATTCAAGTTATTTTTTATCTTGTATGTTGGCCCATGCTAGAATATTATAGAAAAGTTTCTAACCAACTAAGCCGACGCGTACTATATAAATATAAATATGAAGCCATATATATAAAAAGAAAGTTTGCTTTTGTAAATAACGAAACTTAAATTTAAGCCTTGTGCCGGGATATACAGATTCGAAGAACTCAATAATTTACATGCGGCACGGGACAAAAATATAAAAGTAAAGACAATAAATAACGAGAAAGAAAGGCTATCTTCGGCACGCCGAAGATCTAATACCCTTGCAGACCCAACCTTTTCATAATGCTTATAGTGCTTATCTATCTAAGAAGCACAGGGAAAATAGTTAATGCCGAGTTTGGTCAAGATATATTGATAAACAAAATGTTTTTTCATACAAAAACTTAATTTTCGACCGATCGCTCCTATGGCAGCTATATGATATAGTGGTCCGATCTTAATAGGATTTCGCATATATATGAGGAGCTTAGTAAACTAATAATTGCCCAGTTTGGTCAAGATATCTTTATAAACAAAATGTTTTTTTTTCATACAAAAACTTAATTTTCGACCGATCGTTCCTATGGCAGCTATATGATATAATGGTCCGATCTTAATAGGATTTTGCATATATATGAGGACCTAAGTAAAACTAATAATTGCCGAGTTTGGTCAAGATATATTGATAAACAAAATGTTTTTTCATACAAAAACTTAATTTTCGACCGATCGTTCCTATGGCAGCTATATGATATAGTGGTCCGATCTTGATAGGATTTCGCATATATATGAGGAGCTTAGTAAAACTAATAATTGCCGAGTTTGGTCAAGATATCTTGATAAACAAAATGTATTTTCATACAAAAACTTAATTTTCGACCGATCGTTCCTATGGCAGCTATATGATATAGTGGTCCGATCTTAATAGCATTTGCATATATATGAGGAGCTTAGTAAAACTAATAAATGCCGAGTTTGGTCAAAATATCTTGATGAACAAAATATATTTTCATACAAAAACTTAATTTTCGTCCGATCGCTCCTATGGCATCTATATGATATAGTGGTCCGATCTTAATAGGATTTTGCATATATATGAGGACCTTAGTAAAACTAATAATTGCCGAGTTTGGTCAAGATATCTTGATAAACAAAATGTTTTTTCATACAAAAACTTAATTTTCGACCGATCGTTCCTATGGCAGCTATATGATATAGTGGTCCGATCTTAATAGGATTTCGCATATATATGAGGAGCTTAGTAAAACTAATAATTGCCCAGTTTGGTCAAGATATATTGATAAACAAAATGTATTTTCATACAAAAACTTAATTTTCGACCGATCGTTCCTATGGCAGCTATATGATATAGTGGTACGATCTTAATAGGATTGCGCATATATATGAGGAGCTTAGTAAAACTAATAAATGCCGAGTTTGGTCAAGATATTTTGATAAAAAATATGTTTTTTCATACAAAAACTTAATTTTCGACCAATCGTTCCTATGGCAGCTATATGATATAGTGGTCCGCTCCAGCTGGTTTTCACATATGTGCTGCGTGCAACAGAAAGACGGACTTCTGCAAAATTTCATGAAGATAGCTTTAAAACTGAGAGACTAGTTCGCATAGAAACAGACAGACGGACATGGCTCTATCGACTCGGCTGTTGATGCTGATCAAGAATATATATACTTTATGGGGTCGAAGATGTCTCCTTATATGCGTTACACAATTCACGACAAAATTATAATACCCTCTGCAGGGGTATAAAAACGACCCCCAGTTTCGGCAACGAAGGGATCAGTTCGCGGTCCAGAGAGGCCAACAGTAAAAGCCAGTTCAGGCTTTGGCCTAGTGCCGCATCTGTGCCATATCAGCGGAGCACGTCGGCCATACTTAGCGCAATTGTCATCAGCGCAACAATCCCGACGGCGATACGAGCCGCCACACGGGGCTCCAACAACGACGAAGAGGCCACCGGCTAGACCACGTCCACATCATCACTGAGTGAGTCCGTTCTAAGTCGTCCTTCCTAGCCCCGAGTAGCCGGTTGAGTCAAACGCAGACTCTTGCTCGAGACCCCTGGCCAGGGGGGATTAAATACATATACAGCTGTGAAAAAAATAATAGCACCACCACAACACATTTTGTTCTTGATGAAAAAAAAATGCGTTTACTGTTCCGATTTTTGTGAAATTTGATTTTTTTTATATTGTTTGGTATTCCCCATAAACAAAAACAGTGTTAGCGTTCTTCAAATTTCTGTCTATATTTTTTTTTTTGGGAGATTTCAAGAAAAAACCCGCAAAAATGCAGAAAAAAAAATTAGCACCATTAGCCCTTTTCCTAGCGAATCCTCGTTATATCGCGGAATTGACTTTGCAGAATGAACGTGTTTATTAGTTTTGACTAAGATATAATTTTTTCTATCATAAAAGTTAATAATAATGATTACGATGGAACGTGGAAAGCACTGCACTGCAGAGAAGCGCGATCTTATCAAAAAACTGATATTGGACGGAAAAACATGCAAAAAAGTTGGTCAATTTGTAGGATGCTTCAATAAAGTAATTAAAAACGTCTTAAACTATCAAAAAAATATTGAAACACGCGGACGAAAACGCTCTAATGTCAAAAGACTGATTCGTCAGAACACGAAGGATCCCTTCAAGCCTGCTACCGAGCTTAAAAAAGAGCTTAAGAGCTTGGACATCCCAACAATGGAGGAATATTCAATGGTCAGATGAGTCCAAGGAGGCTATGATTGGTGAAAAGAGATATGGATCATATGTTAGACGTCCAAGGAACACAGAATACAAACCCCAGTACACCAATAAACCCATTAAGCATGGAGGGTGTAGTGTAATGGTATGTGCCTGCTTTTCCTACTATGGAGTAGGTCTAATTCATTGGAGAAAACCATCATGGATCAGCACGTGTGTGTGAATATCATGGAGACAGTTCTGCTACCCTTTGTAGAATACGAAATGCCCCTCGTACGGGTCTTTCAACAGGACAATGACCCCAAACACACCAGCAAGAAAGCAAAGGAATGGTTCAGGGCAAGCTATGGGAACGTTTTGGAGTGGCCTGCTGAGTCGTCTGACCTGAATCCCATCGAAAATCTGTGGTCCGAAGTCAAGAAGGCAGTTGCTGCTCCCCAACCAGCCACTATTGGATCATTTTGGGAAGAAATTAAAGAGTCCTGGTCCAAAATTCCCCTAAAACGATGCCAGGATTCAGTTGATTCCATGCCAAGACGCTGTGCAGCTATTATTGCTAATAAAGAACACTGTACTAATATTAAATGATGAATATAGATTTGGAATTAATAGTTCAAAATTGTTAACCAATGAATTCCTCACTTATTACCCATTTTTTTATATTTTAAATCGATTTTTTAAAACTGGTGCTATTATTTTTATACCCTGAACCCATTAAAAATGGGTATAAGGGTATATTGTATTTGTGCAAAATCCAAATGTATGTAACAGGCAGAAGGAAGCTTCTCCGACTCATAAAGTATATATATTCTTGATCAGCATCAGTAGCCGAATCGATCTAGCCATGTCCGTCTGTCTGTCCGTATGTATGAACGCAAGGATCTCAGAACCTATAAGAGCTAGAGACTTGACTTTAGATGTACATAGATGCTCCTAGCTCCCGCGCAGATCGAGTTTGTTTCCGATAATCGATAACTTACTCCGTTTTCAAGCCATCGATAAGAATCTATATCGATATCCTGTTTTTTGGACAATTTTGGTAATTAATAAGAGCTAGAGTCACCAAACTTGACATATAGCTTCTAAAATAGAATATATATATGCATTTGATGTTGGAAGAAGAGGGTTCAGGGTATCCCCTAGTCGGGAGCTCCCGACTAGAACCTCTTACTTGTTTTCGCCTAATTTTATCAATTTCAGCACATTTTCTTAAATAACTTAAGAACGTTAAACAATAGGATGATTTTCTTTTTATTCCCATGTTTGTAAGAGTCTTCCCTCTTTTAAAGTGTGCTTCAAGTTTCCTTACTGTTAAGAATGTGGGTGTGGCAACTATTCAAAAATTGCTTGTGGTAGTGGTGCTATTATTTTTTTCTCAATTGTATATACTTACGCCCAGATTCACTTAAGAGTGCGACAGCTTGGGAAAGGCCCCCAAAACCTATTGCGTCTGGCATCTGCAAAAGAGGAGAAAAAAAAATGTGTTTTAAATTCCGCACATATATATATATGTATATATATATATATACATATATATCTGGTGTCAGATAACGTCGATCGCTATGTTGCATCGTTCGCTACTTTGTAGCGCACATATCCGCTCTTGCGACACTCTGTGTCTTTCTGTAATGATAAAGTCAATGCCTCGGCTAGCTCGGTTTGGCGTCTGATTTTCATACGGTGGCGAACAAGACAGATGATGATGTAAAGCAAGGGTTGCGCCGCTGCTCAATATTGGCCTGGCTAGCAACTTGGTCTGTAGGTCATCTATGTGCTGGAGATTTTTCATGCTCAGTTCATGAGTGGAAGGTAAACTAAGACGTTCAAGATGCCTAGTTACGTTGACTTGGGCCATGGCAGATACCGCTGGCTTTTTCTTCAGTGCCCCGTAGTTGTTGCCATACAACGTATTGTTCAAGTAAACCTTGTCCTCAAAAGTTACCAGGTAGGTCCCGGAGACTTGTTGGCCGATCCCGTTTCTATCTACGAGGGTTATGGTTGCGTCATTGATAATAATCATCCCTTCGTCTACCATAGTAACCGAGTCCGAATGGCCCGGTCGAGTGCTGCATTCATCCAGGTACAAGTTGTTGAGCACAGGTTGACAGCTGCGTCCTTTTGCAGAAAATAGTGCCCACTGTTGGATCACATTCGCTGACAGCGAAGGTCTTCGTACCACACTCAGCGCCCGTATTGCCTTCCTCGAAATTTAAAATTCGGCTATCATGCTGGACTGGATAAATGTGGAATGTTTTGATGTTAGCTACTTCTAAAATATCTGCTACACTGGCATTCGTAAGGTGTTCATTCGTTATTTCATTAACATCAATATCATCCAGAATTGTAGGGTTGATCAAGTTTATTTTTGACAAAGTAATATTAAATAAGTATTAAATCTTCTAAATCTGTTATTATTATTATATTTTTTGCCAGAATTGTTTCGTACAAATGTTTCGTGTTCACACTGTCCGTTTTTTTGGATGACGTTAAAGGAGTTTGTAAATTCGTTAAGCTTACTTTGAATTTTGTTGTTTATCACTATCTGGTTATTTACTGAGTTTACGAGCTGACCTAGCTTGAACTTAATTTATTCCCAATCGTTAAAATCAGGATTTTTTGCTATTGTCTTTAGTGCGGTGCATAGTTATTTAGACTACGAGCATGGCGATGGTGAACCTTTATTGTTGCCAGTAGTGTCCCTATGTGTCTCAGGTTCGTGGCGATAATCTGTCTATCTGTCTATTTTATTGAAGAAGGCTATGTTAGTTCTGTTCTCGTTGGTGTAGATTTCGTATGATGTCATGTTAGTTGTAACCTAAGTAACCATATTCGTCCCAGATTGTCAAGACACCGTCTATTATGGGTATATAGTTCGAGTTTAAGTAAGCGTTAAGTTTCAAGGTGTCAATAACAAAAATAACGGTCGTCAGGAGTGCTGAGGGTAATAACTGCCTTAGACTAAAATATATAACAATAGGTTTTTTGGCATTAGTACGGAAAAAATGTGAGAAGTGGTGTTGCTTACTAAGTGCTGTCCTTATGGACCACCCTCCCCCTAACAAGAACGGTCGTGCCCAGATCGGCCTCTATAACCTCTTTGAAGCATATCGGTGTCAATTTATTTCCACGTCGTTTGTTTGTTTTAAATCAAACTTTGTCGCCAGCCTGATATTCTCTGTTACTTCTGTCCGAGTTTGTTTGCCTTAACTTCTCGTCCTGAGCTTTTTAAATTTTGTCGCTGATATGTTTTTCAAATTTTATTGGGGCTACATGAATGACTTCAACTGGTGACCTTTATGACCTTCCTATCGATCTTCACACACCGTGCAAGTTCTACTTTGTTTGTCCGTAGAAAAAACACCGATATGGATAATTTCATCGGTATATGACGGGATACGTGTTTTTCCTAAGACCTGTCTTTTTGGGTGGTGTATTCGCCATGGAGCAGATTATGCAATTTGCAGCTATTTCTGATGCTAAATCTTAGGGAAAAAGTAATCGCGAAGTACTTGTTTCGTATTTTCCTGCGCGGCTCGGTGAGCTCTATTATGTTCCATTGTCATGATCTCTCTCTGCTCGGTTTAATTGGTAATATCCACTACAAGGTATTTGGTGTGCCTAAACGTGGTTGATGGAAAAGATTTAACTATTTTATCGTGAATGGGATCCAATATTGGGAGTTCGCAAAATATGGTCTGAAAATCAGATAATGTGTCGTATTTTATTTTTAAAGAGTATGAGAGTGTGAGAGTTTTTAAAGATAGGAGGTCTGGTTGTTCAACTACGATTTGGCACCTGAAACAATTGACTGATTTATCTGTTGTATCTATCGTAAAAGTGAGGGATTCCTCATTATGAAAAGTGGCCACATCTGTATCTGGCGAATCTTCTAAGGCGTAAACATGTTGTCGTGATGGAGCATCAGCAACGTAATTTTCCTTTCCTGGCTTTATAAAACATGAGCGTTGTGTTCATCCCCAAACGCTTTCCATATTTTTAGCCTATGGTTAGGGTTTTTCTCGGACATAGTACTTATTAGCGGTTGGTGTTCAGTAAAAATGTTTAATTTTCTGACACCGTACAAGTAATTGCGTAAATTCAGCAACGCCCATACAATAGCGAGGAGTTCTCTCTCGTCTGTCGCCATTGTTATGTTGATCATGGTAATAGGACGATTATTTTGTGACAGCACGGCCCCTAAGCGTCTGTAGTTAAGTCAAAGGGTTGGCTAAAATCAGGGTATGCAAGAATGACGTCCTCTGAATGTAGTATGTTTTTCAATTTATTAAAAGCTTTGAATTGTTGTGTTGTCAGTGATTGGCGCCTATTTTTCAATTTTTACCCTTTAAAATGCCTGTGAAAGGTCTTGCAATCGTAGTAAATCTATTTATGAAAAATCTGTAGTAGCTTGATAATCCCAAAAACGATCTGAGATTAAACAATGTATAAGGGGCTGAAATTCTTTTATGGCCTGTGTTGGATATCGGCTGCGCCAGGCGGCTTTGAGGGTTTTGCACGATTGGTGGCATACGCAAATATCTTATGCTTTACCTGTGGATCATATAGCTATCCAATCTTTAACTCAATTCCTGTAGACGCTTCGGTAATTCTTTCATTCGCTAAACCATTGATTTTTATATATACCCGTTTTCTTGTAAGTCGCAGTTGTTGGGCTGCATACTCCGAAATGAACGACGCTTGGGAACCCTGATCCAAGAAAGCTCGAAACTTTAAATGGTACCCATCTTTGGACTCGATAAGCACCATTGCTGTTGGTAGCAAGATCTCCTGTCTTGTAAAATGTAGGACTTCATCCTTTCCGTTGATTAAATTTGTAGATACTTGCTGTGCACTTGTATCCGTTTGCCGTGAGGCGTTGTTTCGAGACTCATCCATTTGACCACGCGTTCTATCCAGGTGAATTAAAGTATGGTGCCGCTCAGAGCATCTTGCACAATTTCGCGAGCTGCCACATGCAGTTGGGTGATGATTCGGACTAAGACACTTAAAACACAACCGATGTTCCAATACAATTGCCTTACGATCCGACGCACACATTTCCTTGAATACATTACAAGTTCCAATGTAATGGAACTCCTCCTTGCCACAGACGATGCATATATCCGCTTGTCGAATAATAAATGAAGCTTTTGCGTCTCTTTGGCTTGCACGTAAGCCATATACGCCTTGCTTTTTATTCCTGCGGCTATCTATAAGCTGCGTTTCCTTGCAACTTCCCGAGGATGCCGTAATCATCGTTCGATATGGGGACTCGAGGTAAACACAAAGCTCTTCAAATGTAGGTAGATCTGGCGACGACGCTAATGAGCGTTCCCAATCTACTCTAAATTTCTTAGGCAGCTTTTTCATCATATAATATACCAAAAGTTGAGATTGCAGCTTTATATCAACTCCAGCTTTCTCCAACGAATTCACACATGAGCGACAGGTCTGCACAAATCGCCTGAGACACTCGGCGTCTCCATGTTGAACTGCTAATTGATGATCAAAAACATCCATGTAATGTAAAAACAATACTCGTTTATTGTCATATAAATTCACCAGCATTTCCATGCTACTGGGTAATTCGATTCTATCAAAGTCAAGTGCTTTATATCTTTAGCAGCTTCCTCTGATAGAGAATCCTTTAAATAATGGAAGCGATGTAAGTCAGTAAGTCTCCGACAGTGATGTACACGCGATAGGAACACCTCCTTGAATGCCGGCCAATCTATGAATTTACCACTGAAAGTTGGCAGCCTAACCGTGGACAACTTCATTTCCTCCATAGGGGCTATACAAGGTTCATTCATAGTCTGATGCAAACACGTCTCATTGAATGCGGTAGATGTCGGATGTCGGTGTTCCTTGTGCTCATACAACTCATTACGTAACTCAGCTACTCCCACGATGTATGTCTCTTCAAACACATCCCTGATTGCCGTATGAAAATACCTTGTTCTAATCTCCTCGTTGTCTCGCACTCGTACAAGCTGGTGATGGTTGCGTTTAAATTCTGCGTTAATTTCTCCCAGAGATTCGAGCCTGGCTTCGAGCTGGGTTTCCGTATGTACCGATTCATCAGCCTTGTATTTTTTCAGTGATTTCTCCAACGAGGTTAACAGTGCAGATTTTCAGCCATTATGAATACCTAACCTTACACGTTAGTGGCAAATTGCACTCACCTTTTCAATTAAGTCGTACTATCTACAGCAATCACGATCCAATGTCCAATCCTAAAATCTTCGGTCCAATCGCCAAGAATCAATCCTCACAGGGGGCACCAAAAATATGTTGGATATAGGCTGCGCCAGGTGCGGAGCCCCAAACTGCCCGTAGATATGATGCGGCCTGCGGCGTGGTTACCAACCGAGGCGGCTTTGAGGGTTTTGCACGATTTGTGGGAATCAGTTCATTTTAAACTTCAACTTTTATTGAACTTAACCAAAAAAACTATAATTATTAATTTCACCTACACAGAGCATACGTCCGTTGACTTATACTGATGCTCACAGACTTCAACATATGTCCCAAATTCCGCTGTTATGAAGTTTGCAAATTTAAAGCCTAATAGAATAACGAAATACAAGAAAATAAGATAACTTAATGTAACAGGACTGAATGCTCGAGCGCTTGAGAGAGCCACTAAATTCAACTCAACTCAACCGTGATAGCGCGTGATCTATTGAGTGATAAGACATTACTCAAATGCGGCTGATCAAAGCGCAGGTGCATTTTCGGTAATCGCTCTTTTCATGCGCTCTCTTATAATATCTGCTCTTAGGCTGGCACGATTGCTCTTGCTGATAGGCTGTAGCCCAAACAACCTGCACCTTTTCAGGTGAAGTAGTGATGCCACCCGTTGACATGACGAATCCCAAGTACTCCACGCTTTTTTTAAAAATTTGGATTTTTCTTGAGACACTCTCATGCCTGCTTCATACAATGTTTTAACATCTCTAACATGGTCATCTTTACTTGTAAAAAATATTATTACTTCGTCGACGTAAACATAACAAGTTTTCCCCATTTGTCATCAATTGCCCGTTGGAATATGCTGGGGTCGTTTCTCAGACTATAAGGAAGTCTGCAAAATTCAAACTTCCCATTGTTTACCCATTGTTTAAAATCTGTCTCGTCTCGATCTTTCTCCGCTAGTTCTATTTGGTGGAAACTTAATTTTAAATCCAAAGTCGTGAAGTACTGGGTTTTCCCTATGTTTGACAATATTGTTGTAATAGAAAGTATAGGGTATTTGTCGTCAATAGTCCGCTGGTTTTAGTTTTCGAAAATCTATTACCAGTCTTTTCTTCTTGTGTCCCAACTCGTCGACACCCTTTTTGTCGACTAACAATAAGGGGTTCTGGACAGTCGAATTATGCCATCTGCTAGAAGTTGTTTAACCTCTGGATTGACAAAATCTGCAACGCCCAGTGGTAAATGGTAAAGTTTCGAATCGACGGGCTGTCCATTAGCTCGTATGGTAGCTATCGTGTTAGTGGTATAAGGCAGGGACTTATTTTGTTAAAATCTTCCCTTACGATGTGCGGTACGTCTGCGTCGTCGATGTGTATGAAGTTCACATTTTGACATTTCGTTAACAAAATTGGTTCCGAACTGTGTTCGTGTTCGATTATGTTTTGTGTTAAGTCAATTTTCGCATCGACTTGTATTAGTAGGTCGAGCCCAATGATACCTTCGAAATCATTTAGGCTATACAAGATGAATAAATAGGACTTTACATTAAAAATATGTGTCAGACATTTTTTTTCGATTTTTTGATGCCCATGGATTGATTTTACTAGAAACGGAGTCTCGACTGGCACGAAGTGTGTCAGCCCTGTCAATGGTTTTATGTACTTCTTAGAAGCTACCGTGTCTATTAATAATCGAATTGTTTGACCTGCTACTGTACGCGTGTTGTACGGTAGCAGGAACTTTCCCCTAAAAAAATACAAGATTCTGTATAGGACAAATCTTCATTGACCGCTGCAGCCTCAGACTGTCGCTTGGTTTCTTAATTTTGATCATTATGCTGCTCTTGAGATGTGTAGTTAACCTTCGCATGGACTGGTTTTGTGAACCCTGGGTTTCTTAATGACCTGTTTGTTGTCTAGAGCGCGACGAAGAGACTACTTCCATTGGATCTGGGCCCTGGTTCTGTTGTCTTTGGGTGCTAATTCTCTTCGAGTTATTTAATTCATTATTGTGCTGAACCTGGTTTCTACCACCCTGACTCTTAGTGTATTGGGAGTTTTTACCGTGATAGCCCTGGTTGTTGTCTTTTTGTTGACCGTTTTGCAAATTTCTCTGAGGGCTACCTGACGAACTATTTAGCGGAACCCTTGAGTTACCTTTTCGCCACCCCTGGCGTTGGCCGTCGGGCTTTTGCGACTTGTCCTCAATGTGTCCGGCATAATTAGCTGCGACCATATACCTGTCATTGCTTACTCCTGCCTTTTGGGGCAACGCCAGGGTGGATGGCAGATCTCACGGTTGAGCGGAAACATTGCCTGTTTGAAGGACTTTTTAAGCGCAGATACGAAAGCATGCACCGCGTCCTCTCTGAGCTTTGCGTTGAGGACTGTTGCGGCTGATACATCGTGGGTAATTATTTTTTTAGCGTTTTCTGTCTATTTCGTCGTAGTACTTTAACTAAGGCAGGTCGCCTTGCATGAGGCATATATATATATATATATATATATATATATATATATATATATATATATATATATATATATATATGTATATATATATATATATATATATATATATATGTATATCAGCATATGTATATATATATATATATATATATATATACGTGCGCGAGCGTGTGGGGAACCTTTTGCTCAATTTCATAATTATAAATTTGTCCTCCAACGTGTTCCCGGTGGCAAATGCCCATAACTTTCGGTGACGTCTTTTCTTTGTTGTTGTTCTGCAAAAGAAAAAATGAAAATTTTTTAAATCAGCATTAATTTTAAATAATTATAAGAATACACGATTAGTTATACATACCTGTGAAGTTAGTGAAAGGTCCGCTTGCATGAGCTTGTAAGTGGGTGAAATATAAATGCTGTAAGAAATGAGAACAAGAATAGGTGATCGTCTCATGGTAGGGCGGGTACGCTGGGTCCGGAACCGGGACCCGATCTGGAGAAGTAAAGTGGATATATAGTGTTTTTTCTGCTAATTTATATAAAACGTCTTACCTTTGTTGTTTACATATCTTGTTGGCACAGCTGGTTTATATTGTTCATATGTTAGAAGTTCCGACTGTTTAATGTTATCGATTTATGGTTCGTTTTAAATTGTGTTGTGTAGGTCTGTTTTGCTACAGACGTGTAACTTTTTTGATATCGATTGTGCGGACTGAGGGCCAGGGATGGGATTACACCCAGAGAACCAACCGATGAGCTAGCCGGCGTGGCCCACCGAGAATCAAGCAGTTGCGTACGATATGGCGCCCAACTGGCGAAGCACTCGGCTTTTTTGAAGTCGGTGCGGAAATCAAAAAATAAATAAATTAAGGTACAGAAGGTACAGAGAAAATGACTCCCTTGGCTTTAGGATCCACACCGCTGATGTCTTATATGGCACGAGTTGATGGCCCATAATCGCGCAGCGTGTAGTTGAATCCGAGAAGCATGACGGAGACAGAAAGATAATCAGAATGTCCATGAGCACGCGAAGTTTTTCTTGTAGTGGTTAATGCGGTAAGTCATGTTCGCATGTTGGCGAAAGGTACCCGACCGTTCATCGTAGCCAGGTGGTAGCCGCAATGTCAAAGGCATCTCGTAATTGGCATAAAATTGTGATATAATTATTGTTATTCATTTATTAGTTTTGTTTTTCTCATTCTGTGTTAATGTTGGATGTGTGTTAACCGTGTTTACAAGAGCTTAGGAGACAGGTGACCCAGGACGATGTAGAATCGAGCCTGCGCCGCATCTATCACACAGCATACCCCAAGAATGGCCAGAAGAGCGACGGAGACGGATATTGCCATAGTATCCATGAACATGGGGAGTTTTCTTGTCGCGGTTGATGGCAGTAACACGTTCGCATGTTGGCGTAGCGTTTGCGACTGTCCATCATAGCCTGGTGGTAGCCGTCATGATAAAATAACCTGTGATAAAATGTGATATTAGGTTAGATTTAGTTAGGATTGTTTATTGTTACAATTTGTTTTGTCTCGCTCTGGGCTTACGTTTGGTGTGGAATATGTCTTCTCTCCCCTAAAATATAAGAAATTGATTTAAAAAGCATAAAAGAAATATTTTTGTGAGTCATTTCTGTGGTCAATGTGTATTTATTTATTATTTAATATTAGTAAGATTTGTTAGTAAGTGTTTATTTATTTATTGAATAGGAGTTATTTGTAAAGTTTCTGCGAATAGTATTTGGGTTAGTAAGCCTTCTAGACGAGAGGGGTACAGTTTTCAGAAGGTAATAGTATGGCTCTTGCCGCGTTCGGCAAGAGGTCTAGTGAGAACGCCAATAAATTTCCGGGGATTTGCTGAACGACAGATCCCGGCGGAGGGTCATCTGGTAGACTAAGAGAAGAAATTGGCGAAACAAAATAGACCTCAGCGGAACCTGAAGTTCCCAAAAGTGACTAAGGACTCAGTGCTCACATCGGCAGCGAACGAGGCGATAACTCAAGCCCACCAGACATATTTGCTTGCTCTGCCATCTGGCATCAGCGAGTCCATGCGCGAGGAGATGCGAACAGACTTTATGGAGATGATGAATGGCATGGGAGCCACACCGGAAAGCCTAGCTCTGCGCCGAAACCGTCGAGACATGTCGTGGTGAGACCGCGAACAGGTGCCATTCCTGAAGAGCAAGAAGGGATCCAGCGCGATGCATTTCCACCGCCGGTGCCACCGCAGCCACACAGACAAGGCGCGCGAGGAGCGGAGTATTCATCCAGCAGCCCATTGTACGTTGCAGATGCTCAGGCGAGGAACTGGCTTAATCCAAATAATCGCCATTTCCGAGTAGAGGACCGGAGAGGGGATGACACGCAGTCGGAGGCAGCGTATGCCAACATTCGAGAAACACCGTAACTGAAGCTGAAGCGGTGGAACCTCGAGTTCGATGGTGAGGACGCAATGAATTCTGTCGAGGATTTCGTGTTTCGGCTGGAATTCCTGCAGAGGCAATATCAATGCCCGTGGAATGAGGTCTTGCGCGATTTTCAACTGCTCCTGACCGGCCGTGCCCGCAAGTAGTACTGGATGCACGTAGGGCATTCCAGGGACGACAGCTGAATGCAACTGCCGCACGCTCTATTAGACAGGTTCCGGGGCTATCAGACGGAGCATGATGTAATGCAGGAGCTATTACAGCGAGAGCAACAGACCAGCGAAGGGGTGGATGATTACATCCACCACATGCGTCAACTCGCTGCGCGATTCCAGAAACCGCTGAGAGACCGCGAACTGGTGAATATTATAAAGCGTAGTTTGCAGGAGAGTCTGGCAAAATATATCTAAGCTGTGAATGTACTCATCGTGGATGATTGCACGGTGCCAAGCGTGCAAAGAAGTGGAGAGGCACATTGGTCGCAGAAGCCAGACTGGATACGTGCAGCCATCGCGTTCCTCGCAAGGAGCAAAACCGACAGTTTAAGAGGTTGAGGTAACACCACATCGTGCGGAAACGCCGCCTAGACATCTGGTGGAGGCCTTCGTGCGAGGCAGGAAATCTTCCCGGCTAGTATGCTGGAACTGTAGGCATGTAGGCGACCATGTCTTTAGAGACTGCCTGTCCAAAAAACGGAAGATATTCTGATATAAATGCGGAATGCCGGTCACATTCTACCTACAGTGCGAATATTTTCCGGTAAACCACAGAGGGAGCGCGATGAAGGCGGGGCACACGCGTTTGGGAACGGCGAGCGTGGAGACGCAGGAGAAGAGCACCTACCAAAGCCAATGGCAGTTGTAAAGTGGATGAATAGAAACAGTAAGGATCAGGATACGAATAACGATACGGGTATGAATAAGCCTTTGTATAAGGACAAGGAAAGAACAGTAAGGGGCTTTTCATAAGAAGAATTTTTTCGGACATATATGTCGTCCCGAAATAGAATTTTTGGCAAGCAAGAGCTGGACAGCATAAAGCTTCACCCGCAGAGTGGTGAAGAGTCGTGGCCGCTCCCCCCGATTCAGGATGACGAGGCGGCAGGTCATAGATGCTATGGGACGGGAGGATAGTGTACACACGCGTATTCGGTGAAAAGAGGTGGCTGGGAAAAATGAGAGGGTTGTTAGACACAGGAGAGTCTTTCAGTCTGCTGGGAAAAGGAAATCGAGAATTAGTCGAAGAACAAGGGGTTACGGTGCAGCCTTACGTTTCGGTAGTCGTGGTAGAATACCACGATGACGCATTATGCGGAAGAAGAGGAAGATCTCGAAAGTGAGCCATATTCATGGCAGTTGTCTGGGGAAGGAAGGCTAGAGTGGGAGGCGGTAAAGCGAGAGTACTTGTCTTTTGAACATAGCTGATTAGGGACGACGGATTTAGAGAAGGACACTATTGACTTAGTGGAAGGTGCCCAACCGTTCAAAGATAGACCCTATCCGTTATCGCCAGCAATGCAGAAAGTAGTGGATGACGAAGTGGACAAAATGCTGACTTTGGGGGTTATAGAAGAGTGCAACAGCCCATGGAGTAACCGCGCAACAGTAGTGCGAAGACCGCGGAAAACCCGTTTTTGCCTCGATGCACGCAAGCTCTACAATTTGACGGTGAAATACGCGTATCCACTACTGTGTATAAAAGGCATCCTATCTAGGATACATCAGACCCACTATATCTTCAGTGTGGTTTTGAAGTTCGCGTATTGGCATGTCGAACTTGACGACAAAAGCAAACCCTATACTGCATTTACCGTACCAGGTAGGCCACTGGTTTTTAAGCGCATGGGGCTCGTCCATCTAGAAGACAAGTTAGAAGGAAGCGTATGAAAGTTGTGAGTGCCAAGCTCGTTGACAGCTGGCTTAAATGAGAAGGCTCATGTAGATGAGACAGGTGGTTAATGGGGGTGTCGTGAAAACACTCGAAACCTTACGTCGGCAGTTTAACTGGCCCAGCATGGCTAGTCGGTTGAGTAAGATAGTGCGTGACATGCAAGAAATTCAAGGCACCGAATTTCGGCATGCAAGTGGATCTAAGAAAATAGGTAGTGACCGAGCGACTATTCCAAAAACAGTATATCGACATCCTGGAAAAGTACCCACGTTGAAAAGAAGGGAACATGCGGATCTTCGTATGAACGACAGTTCATATTAAGTAAGTTCCAAAACATGAGCTTTCGACGACTCGCATATGCGCACTTTAGTCCACGCGCCACAGAGCTATGCAAGCGAGCGAGTTAATCGTACCGTGTTGTCGGCGATCCGGGCCTATCAAGAGCAAGATCACCGCGAGTGGGGCGACAGGGGTGACTCCATTCTATGCCGTTTTCGGACATCATATGTTCCTAAACGGAACATGCTACACATTGGCTTGTAGTTTGGGTTATCTGGGTGATCATGAGATTTCTCATTTGCACCCAGCAGACAAAATACACTTGATTAGACAGCGAGTTCGAAGCCAGCTATACCAGGCTTACGAAAGTAGTTATCGGCAGTACAACGCTCGAGCCCGAGTGTTCCAGGTGGAACCCGGCCAAGAAGTCTCCCGACGCAATTTGGTGATGAGCGATTTTGGGTAAGCTTTTAACGCCAAATTCGCAAGTAAGCTCCTAAAGACCAAAGTAGTGCGTCGAGTAGGAAACAACTCGTACTTGCTAGAAGATTTGCAACGGAAGTCCCTAGGAGTGTTTCATAAGAAGGACATACGTTTGTAGACAAAGGTAGGCCGGCCAGGCTGGGCGCAGACAGAGGCAGGAGATTCGACTCCATTGTTTCCAATATTCCCATCAGCGACTTTGTGTCGTTGGGGTGATGTTGCATGGGGAGTCGCTATGGTCTATCGATGTATCGGTGCGGGTCCCCAAAACCATAGAGCGTCCAATAGAAGCGCCCATAGAACGCCCAACTTGGAGTCCATTGCGCTGAGAGGGGAAACGCAATGGAGCGATCGTGATTGGCCACCAGTTTAGCTTATAGAGGGATTAGGAGAATAGCAGATCGTATGCCCTTTCTAATGCCCCATGCCTTCATCTGGGCCGTTGACCTAAAAATGCAGCTGTGCATATGAGCAGCAACGGTTTCTTTCGCTAATTGATAATGAAACTTTAATTTAAATATTGTGCCGATACACAAAAAAAAAAAAAAAAATTAAAACTTGCAAGCGATACGGGACCAACAAATAAAAGATAAAACAATAGATAACAGAAACAGCACTCGGTTCCATCACCGAAGGGACCGGTTCTCAGTGCAGAGAGGCCAACAGTTTAATAACCAGTCCAGGTATCGGCTAAGCGGCGCAACTCTACCATACCAGCAAAGCACTTCCGAGCCTCGACGCAACCATCAAGACGGCGAAGCGAGCCACCAAAGACGGGGCTCCACGCCCACACCAACCGAGTGAGTCCGTTCCATTTCGCCCCTCCTCGCCCAGGTAACCGGCAGAGTCAGACGCCGACTCCTAATTGTGCTCCCTAAAAGAGGGCAGATTTTTGTAGTTGATTTAAAAATAGCTAAAGTGAGTTATCCACGCGGTCACCTCGTTCACTTCGCCTTGAGCTGTTAAAACGAACAGACGCAACGGAGTCATAACGTCTGCACATTTTTCTAATTAACATTGCTAAGATTACACGTGTTAAATTTTTTCGGTTATAATCAAAATTGAAGACAAACGCATCTGGTTAAGAAGCATTCGCGAACGCGACATAGTATTGGAACAGGTGATACTTTTCCATGAAAGACAGTCAGAACTGTTTAACGTAGATCCACCTTTTTACAGGGAGCGTTAGCAGCGGCCACCAAGCCCAGATATCGGCCGGTCTGCGTACAGCGCCCCCGCGCTCTAAACATTAAACATAATTCGGCGACCGGCCGAAAGAGCCCCATATTCAATCACCGCCCTTATTTCGACGATTATTTGGCGAATTAGTTAAGCGCAGTTGGCTCAACTTAAAGTTTACACCGGCCCTTTTCATCACTATATATTTGTCTAATGCTTAAAACGACCAAGTTGTGTCTTGCATACTTTATCTGACTCGGCAGAGTATAGCCGCGCTTGAAAGCGTGAAGCGTAGGTGTGACACAAAGGAGTGAAAGAGGTGTCTTTATCTGGAAACGAAATAGAGCTAACCGCAATCGAATAGTCTAGCTCGCTCGATGTCTCGCGCGCATGCGTTCTAGTTGGAATTATCCGTCGTCAAGCCGCATAGGATTATCAGCTGTTTGATATTGTCTGGAGGCCAGCCAATCTGAGTTTGCATTCATAGATTTTAATTATTTTCTTTGATTTCTTTAATCTTTTTTTTTTGTAACCTTAACATACAAGTTTATTTTACGCACAGCTACCAAAAGCTTTAAAGCACCACACCAACTGCACTTTCGATGGGCCCAACGAACCTGCACCGATGGATATAACAGTGAGTGACAAGTCTGAATATAACTTACAGTGAGTACGGCCTATTATTGGCGAACGAATTATTTAATCGGCTTTATCGCACTCGGAATGCTCGTGTATTAACATGAACATATATAATAGTTTAACATCGCCCTATTACGCCGTAGTTTAGGCAAAAGACAAAAAAGGGTAATGCTAAAGAATAAAGCATTCTTATATAGATCAGATGATTGTTATCTGAAGTTTACTTTAATAACCATGTACCAATAAATTGTATAGAAAGGTCCGTCACCGGTGCGATCCTACGCTGAAGTCATATTGCTTATGTTGAATTATATAAAACATTAGGAAAGGGGTAACCACTCAAGTTAATCATGAGTTACCAAGGTTGGGAGGGTAAAGAATTTGGAGCGATCAACACCTACTGCACTCTAGCCACTGAAATTCTCACATATCCGTCCGCCGTTCTCATTTATATTAATTCTGTACGTGGGTGCAGCCCGAATACACCCTATTGGACCTTCATCTTATTAGTATACGGTCAGTGCACTTAACCTCTCTAAGCAAAAAAGGAGTGATATGTGAAGGGAAGAGGAAAAGACCCACGCCAAATCCGACGAGCATAGCTAAGAGCAACGCTAGAAGTGCACACCTTCCGAATCTGTTCACCTCTGTGGAAGAACATCAACCGCACGAAGCTGGTGGCCTCTTGAATAGAGCACCAGATCGCATATATACCCTTCTGCACGCTACAGAAAGTGGCGCCCAACGTTTTGGCCCAAAGGGCTAGGAGAAATAAGCCCGACATTATAACTCAACTTTCACCCATTTAATAACATATTTAACATTTACTAAATTCCGTAATTTTATGATTTGAAGTTTTCCATACCTGTCTTATGAGACTGTTCTCTGGAGAAGCGATTATAATTCGACTGCTTACGGATAAGTCGACCGAATCGAATCATATTTCAGGGATAACTATTATGTCATAGAATTCACCCAGTTACCCAGGTTGTAGCGACCCGTTGGTATGAATGAATCATCGTCTCTAGGAATAGCGATACTTATTACGAATAGGTCGACCAGAGTGTATAGAATCACAGACAACAATAGGCAACTCAATTCTGCGGAAACGAACGCAAGATTAGGTCGCGTAATTATGCGGAAAAGCAACATATTAATAGTTGACCTGTAAATACGAACCCGACCTCAGCAATTAGAAGTATCAGTAGTTTTCAGTATTGGTTGTGTGAGATTATCCAGTTGGGATAACAATATGACCAGCATAGAGTCGGAAGGTGCGGACCGAATTTATTTTTAACAGTTCAGTTTAAAGTTAAAAAAAAAAAAAAAAAAAAAATGGCAGTTCGTTACAGTAGTGAGCGAACAAGATGCAATTTGCAATATTTGCGACCAACCCTTAAATGAAGCTGATTTAACCGCAGTTTCGCCATGTAAACATAAATTTCATTACCCATGTATTACGGAGTCTTTAAGAGAATCTAACCACTGCCCAACTTGCAAAAGGCTCTGTGCATTAAATCAGTTGGCTCTATCAAATAACAACTTGCAAGCTGAATTATCCGCTGCTGATCAGTTAGTCGACATTGCTACGCACGAGGAAGCATCGGAAAACAGCAGTACCGGCAATCGAGGTAGAGGCAGAACAAGCAGAATTAGTAACGCAGTACAGCACCGCGGTATGGTGACCAGATCCCAAAAGCGGAGCCAACTTGCGCCGCCGCCAAACATTTGCACGAGTGAGGCAACCGTGTCTCATGAAGCCCCTAAAGCACAAAGTGTGGAAGATATAAACCAAATAATTCAGGTCGCTATGCAGCGTCAACAGCAACAGCTCATGCAGGACCTGACAGCATTGATTCAGGGACAGTTGTCGACACGTCAGGTTGACAGTAATAGTCATCGCTCGGGTCGAGAAAGAGTGTTTACTCCACCTGGTGAACCAGTTTTTATAGCAGACAGGATCCAGAATACAACCCCAAGTTCAGGTCATATCAATAACCAATACAATGGTAACGCCAGGAGACCAAACACTTCGGTTCTGCCGGACAAAGTTCCAAACATTATTCAGAGTTGACGAATCAAATTCGATGCAGCTAGAGATGGTCTGCAAACGGACGAGTTTCTCTACAGAGTTCGAGCACTAGCTCAACAGAATTTAAAAGGGGACTATCAGCTTCTATGCGATCACTTACACCTCTTCTTCGGTGGGAAAGCCGTCAAGTGGTATTGGTGGTTTCATCGCGCTTGCCCTCAGTTTACTTGAGACGAGTTTTGTAGAGAGTTTAGAAAGAAATTTGATGACATTGATACAGATATGGATATCTGGGAGGCAATTAACAGCAGACGTCAAGGCGACAAGGAAACTTTCGAGGAATATCAGTTCCAAGTCGAGAGACTTGTGTCTCGTTTAAAAACCATAATTTCAGAAGAATCGTTAGAACGACTTCTCATCCGTCATTCAAAGCCCCACCTTCGTTACGAGCTAATGCACCTAGGCATAAACACCCTAGCGCGTTTAAGAGAAGCAATTCGCACTCACGAGCAATTTTTCAAACAAGTTAAGCCCCAATCAGTGAAAAATATTTTTTCCCAACGCTCTACTGTATCCCAATTCGATAATGGGTCGGACGCCGAAGGACTAGACGACGAATGAGGTGCTGAAACTGCGCAAAGTCAGGCCATCGGTTCGGTTTCATCTTTTGTTATGGATGTGGGATGGAGAACACCTATAAGCCAAAATGCTTAACATGTAACCCGTCGAAAAACCGCAGAAGGGATGCGTCAGCCAACAAAAACCTGTCGCATCCGAACCATTCAAAGTACATTGTAGTACTCAGACCGAAGTCACAAATTCGATTTCATATAGACCATGTAATCCACCATGCCAGATACCTCAAGCTAAACTAGAGACTCACCAACCATACCAAGTTCGAGCAGCTCAGTATGCATCAGCCAGAAAACGCATCTTCGGAGACGTAAACAGTTGCGTATTGATTCGAAAACCTTGACGTTCAACCTTGCGAATGAGGTTTTTCTGGAAAAAGGTAGAAGAGAGCCGTTAAAAGCTTATTTCCGCCGTGTTCTTGAATTCAGATAACCGATTGTACACCGATGTCAAAATCGACGATAATAGCTATACGCTCTTTTAGACTCAGGTGCAACTATAAGCTGCATTGGCGGCGTAGCCGCACAAAAGTTCATCAGACATCCACAGCTACATAAGTGTTCTGGGCAAATCAGAACAGCCAATAATGCCAAATGTTCTGTAGTTGGCAGACTTGTCGTTGAAATAACTTATCGCAACCAAACCAAACCAGTAGAGTTCTTTGTAATACCTGGCCTAAAACAGAACTGTTACTTGGGAATCGATTTCTGGAGAGATTTTGGTTTACTTAATAGGATCACTGATCTTCCCTCAGAATCGGTGGCAGAACTAGATGTAGGTCGAGATGATAACACAATAATTAGTGCAAAAATGCATTCTCTCTCAGCAGCTCAGCAGCGCAAACTCACTTCAGTGATTAGCGAGCTACCCTCTTACACACCACACCGGCATAACATCGACGTCGCTGATGCTAAGCCCTTCAAGCAGCGACTTTGGCCAGTTTCCCCTGCCAAAGAAAAACTTATGTTTGCCGAATTCGAAAACATGCTGGCACTAGACGTGATAGAAGAATCGAAGAGTCCATGGAGCAGCAATTGCGTATTAGTACAGAAGGGAGAGAAAGTTCGTTGGTGCTTAGATTCCAGACAACTTAACAAGCTGACGCTGAAAGACGCGTACCCGCTACCACACGTAGACGGCATTCTTAGTCGCTTGCCTCCCGCTCGTTTTATCACTGGTCTCGAAATGAAGCATGCATTTTGGCAAATCCCGCTTGATAAAAAGTCTAGACTATGCACGGCGTTTACGATACCAAACAGGCCCTTGTAAAGTGATGCCTTTCGGACTATGTAATGCCGCACAGACTCTATGCAGGCTCATGGATCAAGTAATCCCAGCAAGTCTACGAACAATGTTTCGCACATGTTTCGCACATGTTTCGCACATGATTCTGTTAGAAGAAATAGGTATATATCTTCGTAAGGCGAACTTGACCATTAATATAGCCAAGTCCAAATTTTGTATAACAGAGATAAAATATTTAGGATTCATTATCGGCCATGGACAGCTCAAAGTCGACCCGGGCAAGGTTAATGCGATCAATGAATTCCCAGTCCCAACCACGGTGAAGCAATTGAGACGATTCTTAGGTCTCGCCGGATGGTATCGACGGTTTGTAGAAATCTACGCTGCGATAACCTTTTCCTTAACTGAACTTCTGAAAACGAATAAACCAATGAATTAGAATTCAGAAGCGAAAGAAGCCTTTGAACTATTGAAAAACGAGTTGACATCTGCACCTGTTTTGAGGACGCCTTGGTTTTCGAAACCTTTTATATCATTGTGTGATGCAAGCCTGCATGGTCTTGGCTGTGTGTTGGCCCAAGCAAATGATGACGGCGTCGAGTTACCAATTGCATATATGTCCGAAAAATTGTCTAAAGCTCAACGAAATTATTCAGTCACCGAACTCGAATGCTTAGCAGTCATTAAAGGAATAAATAAATTCCGATCCTACATTGAAGGACAAGAATTTACGGTAGTTACAGATCACGCTTCTTTACAGTGGCTAATGAGGCAAAATGATCTATCAGGGCGCTTGGCCAGATGGTCGATCCGATTGCAAGGCTTTTCATTCGAAATTAAACATCGTAGCGGATCGAAAAACGTCGTTGCCGATACCCTGTCTCGGAGGTACGAAGCCAACATTTTCGAACCTTTGAATTTTGGACCAATTATTGACGTATCGTCCAAAGAATTTACTTCCCAGGAATATCTACATTTGCTAAATAACATAAATGATAACCAGCATAAGTTACCAGACCTAAAGGTTGTCGATAAATTTGTATATAAGAGAACTGAACCCGCAAAAGATGTTGATGTAGCTTGGTTAGACTGTTGGAAGCTTTGGGTTCCAGTCAACTTGAGAGAACAGGTCTTATATCGAGCCCACAATCCGGCGGATTCAGCTCACCTCGGAATCGGCAAAATGGTAGAAAAATTACAGCGACATCTCTTTTGGCCCGGCATGGTAACACAAATTCGTGACTATATATCCAATTGTTCCACATGCAAGTCAACAAAAGGTCCTAATACTGTTCTGAGGCCACCAATGCGCAAACCTATGACATCGGAGAGACCATTGCAAAAATTGTACATGGATCTATTAGGTCCAACATCGGTCTTTTAGTCATTGTCGACCACCACACGAAGTTTCACTCCTTGCACCCGTTGAAAAAGTTAACGTCTAACAGAATCTGTGAGTTCTTAGAGAATCATGTATTTGACACATTTGGAGTACCCGAATCCATTTTAACAGATAATGGGTCCCAATTCAAATCTGGCTACTTCGAAGCGTTTTGACTCGCTTCGGCACGTCACACATCTGCACCGCAAATTATTCTCCACATGCAAGCGAGCGATTGAACCGTTCCATATTAGCAGCTATACGCGCATATGTAGGAATGGATCACACAAGCTGGGACAAGTATCTGAATGAAATTAGCGAATCACTGAGGTCTAGTGTGCATCGTAATACAGGATTTCCACCATACTTTTTGTGCTTTGGCCAGAATATGATCATGAATGGTAAAGACTACGAACTTCTTACAAAAGTAAACTTAGTTACAGACGACACTTCCTTAAAAACACCTGATCTATTGCAACTAGTGCGCGCGAAAGCTAAAAGTAACATCTCTAACGCGAACGCGAAAACCTATAATTTGCGCAGCCGCACGATAACTAAATGAAGGCGATATTGTTTACGCACGTGGCATTGCACAAAGTAATGCAAGCAATAAGTTCACTAGCAAACTCGCCCAGCCTTCAATAAAGCTATGGTTGTCAAGAAATTAAGCCCGACGTATTATGAACTATCAAATGAAAACAACAAATCTATTGGAGTGTATCACTTAAAAGACATAAAGCTATAGACCGACCGATAAACGAAGTTACTGACCCTTTTTCAGTTAACATCTTCTCCAGTTGAGACTACCTTAGTATTAACTGTGGTGTGGGGGCCAGTAGGTTTGAAAAATTAATCTTTTAGTATTAAGTCGTATATACCCAGCAACTAAAGTAGAGTATTATCTCTCGAGGTGGTCAGCCTAATGTCATCTCGCTCCCACGCCTCGGCGGTTGTGTTAGTTGCATCTCCTCGCGTCAGTTTCGCACCTTATACATAAAGCGACAAGAAACGGCATCAAATAATAAGACAAGCAATCACGCCATAGTTCCGTTAAATATCATAAGCGACAAATGTAGCTGGCGTTGCGTATCAGTTGCATAGCCAAAGTGAGTTATCCACGCGGTCACTTCGTTCACTTCGCCTTGAGCTGTGAAAACGAACAGACGCAACGGAGTCATAACGTCTGCTCATTTTTCTAATTAACATTGCTAAGATTACACGTGTTAAATTTATTCGGTTATAATCAAAATTGAAGACAAACGCATCTGGTTAAGAAGTATTCACGAACGCGACATAGTGTTGAAACAGGTGATACTTTTCAATGAATGACAGTCAGAACTGTTTAACGTAGATCCACCTTTTTATAGGGAGCGTTAGCAGCGGCCACCAAGCCCAGATATCGGCCGGTCTGCGTCTGCGTATGAAGCCGCATCTCGCTCAGCGCACAACGTCGCGGCTGATGATGCGTTTTCTTAATATATGTATGTATGCCATTTTTATATCATTACAGCCCAAAAACATATGTGTGTATGCATGAGCCTCGCTCATTGCTTTGCGCACTTGCGTCCATCTCTTTCTCCCTCCCCGAGATCTACAAACATTCCTATGTTTGTGTTGTGTGGATGTGCGCACAAGTAGATCGCGGCGTTTGTCGCGAGCCAGAGGATATTTCTTCAATTGTCTGACTTTTGTGCCTGTGGTAGCAATAGGCACCCATATTTAAATGCTCTATCATGTATTTCTTCGTCCAGTCAGGCATGATGAGAAGAATTTGATCAAATTTTATTTAATACACAATTGACCTAAATGAAATATTTAAATTTATTTTCTATTTACTGTAGGGACCTATTTTGCTTAAAATACAAAAATATCTAAGTCGTATTTCTTAAGGATAAGGATAATTCATCGTCGGAGAATTTAAGAAAAGACCAAAAATTGACGCAACCTCTTTCATGTAAGCAGTTGTGTGAAATTATTAGAGGGTTTGGCCTGTTCATGTGCAAAATTGCTATTTTCCATGCCTGTTGTTGGGGTAAGGGTACCTGATCGCTGGCATGTGTGCATGGTAACTTTTTGGGTCGGCCAACCACGCACACTTACACACTTTTCTATATGGATGGAAGCATTAATGCGCTTGTGTGCGTGTTGGTTGCCTGCCTGCGCCTGCCCAATGCAAATTTGACAAAATTTGAAGTTTTTGGGCATTTGTGAATTTCGAGCTCTACACACACACATATACACTCCTACAAATGTGTGTGAATGAGCTGATCAAGGGTTTGTTGTGAGGCAGAGATATTTTTATCAATGGGTGCGTAATGTTGGGCGACTGGCACGGTCTTTGTTTTTTTGGCATGCCTGTGGTGGGCTTGCTGCCGCAAAAGGCACAAATGTATAAAAAGGCAATGAAAATGGTATGGATCCAGATCCGCATGCTATACATTCTGATCGTTAATTGCCTGTCATAAAACCCTTTATTCATGGACACATGCCAGCGATCAGGTACCCTTACCCCTACAACAAGCATGGAAAGTAGCAGTTTTGCACATAAACAGGCCAAACCTTTAAATCATTCCACATAACTGCTTACTTGAAAGAGTGTGCGTCAATTTTTGGTTTTTTCTTAATTTCTTCGACAAGGCGAAGATGAATTACCATTGCAGAAATACGACATAGATATTTTTGTATTTTAAGCAAAATTGGTCCCTACAGTAAATAGAAAATAAATTTAAATATTTCATTTAGGTCAATTTATTGTGTATTAAATAAAATTTGATCAAATTCTTCTCATCATGCCTGACTGGACGAAGAAATACATGATAGAGCATTTAAATGTGGGTGCCGATTGCTACCACAGGTACAAAACTCACACAATTGAAGAAATATCCTCTGGCTCGCGACAAACGCCGCGATCTACTTGTGCGCACATCCACACAACACAAACATAGGAATGTTTGTAGATCTCGGGGAGGGAGAAAGAGATGGACGCAAGTGCGCAAAGCAATGAGCGACTCACATGCATACACACATATGATTTTGGGCTGTAATGATATAAAAATGGCATACATACATATATTAAGAAAACGCATCATCAGCCGCGACGTTGTGCGCTGAGCGAGATGCGGCTTCATACTGAACGTTCGGCTTTTGAGGCCGGCGTTCGGCTACCACTCTCAGCAGTCTTACTCTGTCTGGGCACACTAAAATGGTCTCAGGTACCATTGGGGTCGCCTCGTTTCGATTTTTCTTGTTTCGATAAAAAGTGCCATTTGGTATGTCTATACATTGTATGGTTAGTGCCCATACTCAATCACCGCCCTCTTTCGACAATTATTCGGCGAATTAAGCTCCAGTTCACACCGGCGGAGGCGCAGTTGGCTCAACTTAAAGATTACACCGGCCCTTTTCATCGCTATATATTTGTCTAATGCTTAAAACGCCCGAGTTGTGTCTTGCATACCTTATCTGACACGGCAGAGTATAGCCGCGCTTGATAGCGTGAAGCGTAGGTGTGACACAAAGGAGTGAAAGAGGTGTCTTTATCTGGAAACGAAATAGAGCTAACCGCAATCGAATAGTCTAGCTCGTTCGATGTCTCGCGCGCATGCGTTCTAGTTGGAATTATCCGTCGTCAAGCCGCATAGGATTATCAGCTGTTTGATGTTGTCTGTAGGCCAACCAATCTGAGTTTGGATTCTTAGATTTTAATTATTTTCTTTGATTTCTTTAATCTTTTTTTTTGTAACCTTAACATACAAGGTTCCTGTGAGTACATAGTAGTGTTACCCGTAGTTGCGATTCCCGTTTAAATAATTTTCTTTACGCACAGCTACCAAAAGCTTTAAAGCACCACACCAACTGCACTTTCGATGGGCCCATCGAACCTGCACCGATGGATATAACAGTGAGTGACAAGTCTGAATATAACTTACAGTGAGTACGGCCTATTATTGGCGAACGAATTATTTAATCGGCTTTATCGCACTCGGAATGCTCGTGTATTAACATGAATATATATAATAGTTTAACACCGCCCTATTACGCTGTAGTTTAGGCAAAAGAAAAAAAAGGGTAATGCTAAAGAATAAAGCGTTATTATAAAAATCAGATGATTGTTATATGAAGTTTACTTTAATAACCATGTACCAATAAATTGTATAGAAAGGCCCGTCTCCGGTACAATCTTACGCTGAAGTTATGTTGAATTAAATAAAACATTAGGAAAGGGGTAACCACTCAAGTGAATCATGAGTTACCAAGGTTGGGAGGGTAAAGAATTGGGAGCGATCAACACCTACTGCACTCTAGCCACTGAAATTCTCACAAAACCGTCCGCCGTTCTCATTTATATTAATTCTGTACGTGGGTACAGCCCGAATACACCCTATTGGACCTTCATCTTATTAGTATACGGTCAGTGCACTTAACCTCTCTAAGCAAAAAAGGAGTGATATGTGAAGGGAAGAGGAAAAGACCCACGCCAAATCCGACGAGCATAGCTAAGAGCAACGCTAGAAGTGCACACCTTCCGAATCTCTGCACCTCTGCGGAAGAACATCAACCGCACGAAGCTGGTGACCTCTTGAATAGAGCACCAGATCGCATATATACCCTTCTGCATGCTACAGAAAGTGGCGCCCAGGATGCGTCAGCCAACAAAAACCTGTCGCGTCCGAACCATTCAAAGTACATTGTAGTACTCAGACCGAAGTCACAAATTCGATTTCATATAGACCATGTAATCCACCATGCCAGATACCTCAAGCTAAACTAGAGATTGACCAACCATACCAAGTTCGAGCAGCTCAGTATGCATCAGCCAGAAAACGCATCTTCGGAGGCGTAGACAGTTGCGTATTGATTCGAAAACCCCGACATTCAACCTTGCGAATGAGGTTTTTCTGGAAAAAGGTAGAAGAGAGCCGGTAAAAGCTTATTTCCGCCGTGTTCTTGAATTCAGATAACCGATTGTACACCGATATCACAATCGACGATAATAACTATACCACTCTTTTAGACTCAGGTGTAACTATAAGCTGCATTGGCGGCGTAGCCGCACAAAAGTTCATCAGACATCCACAGCTACATAAGTGTTCTGGGCAAATCAGAACAGCCAATAATGCTAAATGTTCTGTAGTTGGCAGACTTGTCGTTGAAATAACTTATCGCAACCAAACCAAACCAGTAGAATTCTTTGTAATACCTGGCCTAGAACAAAACTGTTACTTGGGAATCGATTTCTGGAGAGATTTTGGTTTACTTAATAGAATCACTGATCTTCCCTCAGAATCGGTGGCAGAACTAGATGTAGGTCGAGATGATAACACAATAATTAGTGCAAAAATGCATTCTCTCTCAGCAGCTCAGCAGCGCAAACTCACTTCAGTGATTAGCGAGCTACCCTCTTACACACCACACCGGCATAACATCGACGTCGCTGATGCTAAGCCCTTCAAGCAGCGACTTTGGCCAGTTTCCCCTGCCAAAGAAAAACTTATGTTTGCCGAATTCGAAAACATGCTGGCACTAGACGTGATAGAAGAATCGAAGAGTCCATGGAGCAGCAATTGCGTATTAGTACAGAAGGGAGAGAAAGTTCGTTGGTGCTTAGATTCCAGACAACTTAACAAGCTGACGCTGAAAGACGCGTACCCGCTACCACACGTAGACGGCATTCTTAGTCGCTTGCCTCCCGCTCGTTTTATCACTGGTCTCGAAATGAAGCATGCATTTTGGCAAATCCCGCTTGATAAAAAGTCTAGACTATGCACGGCGTTTACGATACCAAACAGGCCCTTGTAAAGTGATGCCTTTCGGACTATGTAATGCCGCACAGACTCTATGCAGGCTCATGGATCAAGTAATCCCAGCAAGTCTACGAACAATGTTTCGCACATGATTCTGTTAGAAGAAATAGGTATATATCTTCGTAAGGCGAACTTGACCATTAATATAGCCAAGTCCAAATTTTGTATGACAGAGATAAAATATTTAGGATTCATTATCGGCCATGGACAGCTCAAAGTCGACCCGGGCAAGGTTAATGCGATCAATGAATTCCCAGTCCCAACCACGGTGAAGCAATTGAGACGATTCTTAGGTCTCGCCGGATGGTATCGACGGTTTGTAGAAATCTACGCTGCGATAACCTTTTCCTTAACTGAACTTCTGAAAAAGAATAAACCAATGAATTAGAATTCAGAAGCGAAAGAAGCCTTTGAACTATTGAAAAACGAGTTGACATCTGCACCTGTTTTGAGGACGCCTTGGTTTTCGAAACCTTTTATATCATTGTGTGATGCAAGCCTGCATGGTCTTGGCTGTGTGTTGGCCCAAGCAAATGATGACGGCGTCGAGTTACCAATTGCATATATGTCCGAAAAATTGTCTAAAGCTCAACGAAATTATTCAGTCACCGAACTCGAATGCTTAGCAGTCATTAAAGGAATAAATAAATTCCGAGCCTACATTGAAGGACAAGAATTTACGGTAGTTACAGATCACGCTTCTTTACAGTGGCTAATGAGGCAAAATGATCTATCAGGGCGCTTGGCCAGATGGTCGATCCGATTGCAAGGCTTTTCATTCGAAATTAAACATCGTAGCGGATCGAAAAACGTCGTTGCCGATACCCTGTCTCGGAGGTACGAAGCCAACATTTTCGAACCTTTGAATTTTGGACCAATTATTGACGTATCGTCCAAAGAATTTACTTCCCAGGAATATCTACATTTGATAAATAACATAAATGATAACCAGCATAAGTTACCAGACCTAAAGGTTGTCGATAAATTTGTATATAAGAGAACTGAACCCGCAAAAGATGATGATATAGCTTGGTTAGACTGTTGGAAGCTTTGGGTTCCAGTCAACTTGAGAGAACAGGTCTTATATCGAGCCCACAATCCGGCGGATTCAGCTCACCTCGGAATCGGCAAAATGGTAGAAAAATTACAGCGACATCTCTTTTGGCCCGGCATGGTAACACAAATTCGTGACTATATATCCAATTGTTCCACATGCAAGTCAACAAAAGGTCCTAATACTGTTCTGAGGCCACCAATGCGCAAACCTATGACATCGGAGAGACCATTGCAAAAATTGTACATGGATCTATTAGGTCCAACATCGGTCTTTTAGTCATTGTCGACCACCACACGAAGTTTCACTCCTTGCACCCGTTGAAAAAGTTAACGTCTAACAGAATCTGTGAGTTCTTAGAGAATCATGTATTTGACACATTTGGAGTACCCGAATCCATTTTAACAGATAATGGGTCCCAATTCAAATCTGGCTACTTCGAAGCGTTTTGACTCGCTTCGGCACGTCACACATCTGCACCGCAAATTATTCTCCACATGCAAGCGAGCGATTGAACCGTTCCATATTAGCAGCTATACGCGCATATGTAGGAATGGATCACACAAGCTGGGACAAGTATCTGAATGAAATTAGCGAATCACTGAGGTCTAGTGTGCATCGTAATACAGGATTTCCACCATACTTTTTGTGCTTTGGCCAGAATATGATCATGAATGGTAAAGACTACGAACTTCTTACAAAAGTAAACTTAGTTACAGACGACACTTCCTTAAAAACACCTGATCTATTGCAACTAGTGCGCGCGAAAGCTAAAAGTAACATCTCTAACGCGAACGCGAAAACCTATAATTTGCGCAGCCGCACGATAACTAAATGAAGGCGATATTGTTTACGCACGTGGCATTGCACAAAGTAATGCAAGCAATAAGTTCACTAGCAAACTCGCCCAGCCTTCAATAAAGCTATGGTTGTCAAGAAATTAAGCCCGACGTATTATGAACTATCAAATGAAAACAACAAATCTATTGGAGTGTATCACTTAAAAGACATAAAGCTATAGACCGACCGATAAACGAAGTTACTGACCCTTTTTCAGTTAACATCTTCTCCAGTTGAGACTACCTTAGTATTAACTGTGGTGTGGGGGCCAGTAGGTTTGAAAAATTAATCTTTTAGTATTAAGTCGTATATACCCAGCAACTAAAGTAGAGTATTATCTCTCGAGGTGGTCAGCCTAATGTCATCTCGCTCCCACGCCTCGGCGGTTGTGTTAGTTGCATCTCCTCGCGTCAGTTTCGCACCTTATACATAAAGCGACAAGAAACGGCATCAAATAATAAGACAAGCAATCACGCCATAGTTCCGTTAAATATCATAAGCGACAAATGTAGCTGGCGTTGCGTATCAGTTGCATAGCCAAAGTGAGTTATCCACGCGGTCACTTCGTTCACTTCGCCTTGAGCTGTGAAAACGAACAGACGCAACGGAGTCATAACGTCTGCTCATTTTTCTAATTAACATTGCTAAGATTACACGTGTTAAATTTATTCGGTTATAATCAAAATTGAAGACAAACGCATCTGGTTAGGAAGTATTCGCGAACGCGACATAGTGTTGGAACAGGTGATACTTTTCCATGAATGACAGTCAGAACTGTTTGACGTAGATCCACCTTTTTACAGGGAGCGTTAGCAGCGGCCACCAAGCCCAGATATCGGCCGGTCTGCGTACGGCGCCCCCGCGCGTTTAACATTAAACATAATTCGGTGACCGGCCGAAAGAGCCCCATACTCAATCACCGCCCCTCTTTCGACAATTATTCGGCGAATTAAGCTCCAGTTCACACCGGCGGAGGCGCAGTTGGCTCAACTTAAAGTTTACACCGGCCCTTTTCATCGCTATATATTTGTCTAATGCTTAAAACGACCGAGTTGTGTCTTGCATACCTTATCTGACTCGGCAGAGTATAGCCGCGCTTGATAGCGTGAAGCGTAGGTGTGACACAAAGGAGTGAAAGAGGTGTCTTTATCTGGAAATGAAATAGAGCTAACCGCAATCGAATAGTCTAGCTCGTTCGATGTCTCGCGCGCATGCGTTCTAGTTGGAATTATCCGTCGTCAAACCGCATAGGATTATCAGCTGTTTGATGTTGTCTGTAGGCCAACCAATCTGAGTTTGGATTCTTAGATTTTAATTATTTTCTTTGATTTCTTTAATCTTTTTTTTTGTAACCTTAACATACAAGGTTCCTGTGAGTACATAGTAGTGTTACCCGTAGTTGCGATTCCCGTTTAAATAATTTTCTTTACGCACAGCTACCAAAAGCTTTAAAGCACCACACCAACTGCACTTTCGATGGGCCCATCGAACCTGCACCGATGGATATAACAGTGAGTGACAAGTCTGAATATAACTTACAGTGAGTACGGCCTATTATTGGCGAACGAATTATTTAACCGGCTTTATCGCCCTCGGAATGCTCGTGTGTTAACATGAATATATATAATAGTTATTACGCTGTAGTTTAGGCAAAAGAAAAAAAAGGGTAATGCTAAAGAATAAAGCATTCTTATAAAAATCAGATGATTGTTATCTGAAGTTTACTTTAATAACCATGTACCAATAAATTGTATAGAAAGGCCCGTCTCCGGTACAATCTTACGCTGAAGTTATGTTGAATTAAATAAAACATTAGCAAAGGGGCAACCACCCAAGTTAATCACGAGTTACCAAGGTTGGGAGGGTAAAGAATAGGGAGCGATCAGCACCTACTGCACCCTAGCGACTGAAATTCTCCCAGAACCGTCCGCCATTCTCATTTATATTAATTCTGTACGTGGGTACAGCCCGAATACACCCTATTGGACCTTCATCTTATTAGTATACGGTCAGTGCACTTAAACTCTCTGAGCACAAACGGAGTGACATGTGAAGGGAAGAGGAAAAGACCCACGCCAAATCCGACGAGCATAGCTAACAGCAACGCTAGAAGTGCACACCTTCCGAATCTTTTCACCTCTTCTACACGCTACAATATATATATATATATATATATATATATATGTGTATATATTAAGCCAAGTTTCACTTAAGAAAAACTTGTTAGAGTGCGAACAGTGAGGAAGAGACTTCAAATGTTACACAGATCCTCTTATTAAATATAAAAGTTTAAAATTTTGTACTAGCGCGAACAATACTCACATACATGTAATATGGTTAAAATATGTTTTTTTATAATATAAGTATGTTTAATGACAAAGTTATATATTGTGGTATATTCAGTTTATAATTGTGTTGGCAAATCATGCGACAATTATTCCTTGATTTTACCACGGCACACAAGCGACTAAATATCTGACACACGACGACTTATAAAAACAACTACATCAGCTTTTAAATCGACTTGGACAACTGTTTCCTCGTGATTGTTTTGTTGTTCGTTCCGATCAACTCTGTCGATTTCATGAGTGAACCAGTGCTATCGAACATTGGGGTTGCCACCTATATGTTATATCTCTTCTTTACATTCGGTCATCCTGATCCTCGTCGTCTGTCCCAGACGACAGCATTCAACATATTTCCACAAATCCATATTATCTGCGCTTGTAGATGTGATATTAGGACCTTTAACTTGGGCAGCTTTTCTCACTTAATAGCGACCGTTCCGTTTTCCTTTGTAATCCCATATGGGCCTAGGAATGTACTAGCAAACTTTTTTCCGGCAACAAATTGGGTACGTTTAACTGCTGCTAAATCGCCTTCTTCATAAGCACTTTCTCCCTTGCGCTTTTTATCATAATTCTTCTTGTATACATCTTGTGCTTTTTATACCCTGAACCCATTAAAAATGGGTATAAGGGTATATTGTATTTGTGCAAAAGCCAAATGTATGTAACAGGAAGAAGGAAGCATGTCCGACCCCATAAAGAATATATATTCTTGATCAGCATCAATAGCCGAGTCGATCTAGCCATGTCCGTCTGTCTGTCCGTCCGTCCGTCCGTCCATCCGTCCGTCCGTCCATCCGTCCGACCGTCCATCCGTCCGTCCGACCGTCCGTCCGTCCGAATGTATGAACGCAAGGATCTCAGAACCTATAAGAGCTATAGACTTGAAATTTTAGATGTAGGTGCTCCTAGCTCCCGAGCAGATCGAGTTTGTTTCCGATAATCGATAACTTACTACGTTTCCAAGCATTCGATAAAATTCGATATCGATATCCTATTTTTTGGGCAATTTTGGTAAGCTAAGCTTCTAAAATAAAATATATATATGCATTTGATGTTGGAAGAAGAGGGTTCAGGGTATCCCCTAGTCGGGAGCTCCCGACTAGAACCTCTTACTTGTTGTAAATGCAGCTTAGCTTTTTCATACAATTCTTGTCTTTCCTTATCAAAGTTTTCTACCATCTCCTGCTCAAGTATAGCAGCGAGTTTTTCACTGTCTTTTTTCTGCATTTTTGTCCCACACATTATTTCAAAAGGCGACCTTTGTGTGGAGCAATGAACTTGAGAGTTTCTCTGCACCTGCGAAGATAGCTTGCTTTTTTCTGCATTTTTGTCCCACACATTATTTCAAAAGGCGACCTTTGTGTGGAGCAATGAACTTGAGAGTTTCTCTGCACCTGCGAAGATAGCTTGCTGATTATAGATAATATAACGCGATTGACGCTCTCAATTTGTCGGTTGCCTCTAGCAACTCCAGTTGTCGTCCAAACATGATGAATGGCATTATCTTTCACATAATTCCCAAACGAACTTGAAGTAAGGTAGTCCAAATATGCTTGAACATCCTTTCAACTTCTTCAGGACTTCGTCGACTCCTGTGGATTTTGTCGTATAGAGTCACATAAATTTTAAGAAACCGTCGACAATTGCGAAAATAAATTAATACTGCTTCGCCGAGGAGTCCATTGGGCCTAGATGATCAACATGCAAGGCTTGCAATGGCAGACTTCCTTTGTCAATACAACATAGATACCCATCCTGTTTTCCTAGTTTTTTATTATTAATTCTGCTTTTATAAACGTATTGACTACTTCTGTTACCTTACGTTCCAAATGTGGAATAAAACACTTTTGCTTTATACTGTGCATAGTTATCTGGACTGCAAAATGACCATTGTAGTGTGCTTCATTTATAATTTCACGTTCCATTGACTTACGAACAACCAACAGATTATTGCCATCTTCGTTTTTGTATACGATGTCTCCTTTCAATTTAAATCCTTCGTATGGCTGATTTTCTAAAATTGTATGTATCGCGCTGATGAAACTATCATTCTTCTGAGCTTTAGACGTACAGAAATTTCAGAACCAACTATCAGCACGCAGGGAAAACGCCTTAAGAAATCAACATGTTTTATTCTATCCATTGAGCCACTTTACGATGCACGTCCGTTTTTTTTTCTGTTTTGAGTGAACGCAGAAAAATCGGTAACTAACGTGAAAGTTATTCCATGAAGGTGGTGTCTAAATTTCTCAATCGCAAGGTACGAAGCTTTCACCTCTATTATGTAACTATGTCGCTTGGAATCGCTTTCGGAAGTCTTTTTACTCTAGAAAAGTTGTGCAATAATGTGCCACAGAATCGCTCCTTTGAAGCGTCTGTATGTAGTTCTGTGGATACATTTTGATAATAAATCTTCAGTATTGGCTCGCTGCTCAGTACATAATTCAACTTATTAATTACATTGAGTTCGTCAGCTTCGATTTTAAACATGGTGTCTTTTTTTAATAAATTGGTCAAAGGGCGAGCAATTTGTGCATATTCCTTTATAAACTTCCGAAAGAAACCTGTCAGACCCAAAACCGGCTGGACTCCTTTTACTGGCGTTGCAAAACGTGGCGTGCAAAACATTTTACTGCAAAGGTTTTTTCAATTCCTGGCCAAATTTTCCCATTTTCCATCGTATGACCAAGACCAAAAAATCATATTTTTTCCACTTTATCTTCAAGTTGAAACGCGCAGCTACTGTCAGGGCCATCTTCAGCTTATGTATACATTTATCTGATGTTTCTGCATAAATTATGTCATCCATATAAATTTTCATTGCATCATCTGACACTAGTTCTGAAATATGCTGTTTATAAATCTCATACAGGCTGCAACGATATCAGAATATATAAGAGCTAGAGACTTGAAATTTTAGATGTATGTCCTCCTAGCGCCTGCGCAGATCGAGTTTGTTTCCGATAAGCGATATTTACTCCGCTTCCAAACAATCGTTAAAAATCGATATCGACGTCCTGTTTTTTTGGGTAAATATTAAGAGCTAGAGTCACCAAACTTGATAAGTTGCTTCTAGAATATTATATATATATATATATCAAGTTTCGTTCATTTTATACCTATCGTCACTTTCCCATTACCACCGCAGAGCTATAAATCAAATTAATAACCCAACCGAGCTGCCCACCAATTTAAGCCACAAATTTAATGCAATTGACTTTTTGAGAATACACAAATATTCTATGGTACAATAAGATATACTGTTAATCTATCTAGGACTCCGAACGGGTTATACTATTAAACGTATCCCCGTGCCTCGGTCGCGCAAAGAAGTTCGCTCAATTTTGGGAACAGCAGGGTAGCACCGGTGCTTTATGCTAGATTTCGCGTCCATGGACGAACCACTGCACGAAATGTTAAAAAAATATAGCGGAACGTTTGTATTGAGTGACGAGGCAACACAATCCGTTGAACAATTGAAGACTGACCTGACCACGGCCCCAGTGCTTGTACGGATTGTGCGGATTTTTCCAAACCCTTCTTCGTGCAGTGCGATGCGTCTCAGTTCGGTGTAAGTGCGGTGTTGTTCCAAAAAGACACCGATGATCAGGAACGGCCTTCTTTTCAGCAAAGTTGAACAAACACCAACGGAACTATCCGTCACTGAAAAGAAGCGCTTAGCGTTGATACTGGCCATAAAAGTGTTCAGACCGTATAACGAAGGGATGCCTTTTACATGCATCACTGATCATGCCAGCTTGAAATGGCTGATGTCCATTAAGGACCTAAGCGGGAGACTAGCTCGTTGGTCATTGCAGCTGTATGGCTACGACTTTAGCATCGAGCATCGTGAAGGCAGTGAGAACGTAGTAGCCGACACTCTATCGCGCAGTGTCGAAGCAATGGGAAAGGTCCCTTATGGTCTTCTCGAATTTGAGACCCCCGAGTTCGAGTCAGCGAAATATCAGGCGTTGCTCCAACAAGGTACCAGACTTGAAGGTTGTGGGTGGGTTTGATTTTTAAGCGCATGGGGTTCGTCCATCTAGAAGACAAGTAAGAAGGAACCGTGTGAAAGTTGTGAGTGCCAAACTCGTTGACAGCTGGCTTAAATGCGAAGGCTCATGTAGATGAGACGGCTGGCCATGGGGGTGTCGTGAAAACACTCGAGACCTTACGTCGGCAGTTTTACTGTCCCGCCGTGGCTAGTCAGGTGAGCAAGATAGCGCGTGACATGCAAGGAAGTCAAGGCACCGAATTTCGGCATGCAAGTGGGTCTTGGAAAAGAGGTAGTTACCGAGCGACCTTTCCAAAAACTGTATATATATTTCCTGGGAGAGTACCCACGTTCGATGCAAGGGAACGTGTGTATCTTCGTGGTAGTTGACCATTTTTCAAAATTCACTTTCTTGAAAGCGAATCGAGAGGCTACGGCTCTTAACGTAGTGGATTTTTTAGTCAGCGAGGTTTTTTATAAGTTTGGAGTACACGAGGTAATTCACTCAGACAACGGACGACAGTTCATATGAAGTACGTTCCAAAACATGTGCTTTCGACATTTCGCATATGCGCACTTTAGTCCACGCGCCACAGAGCAATGCAAGCGTATTCAGAAATAGAAGTGACCAAATTAAACAAGACCGATTTGCATTCAAGATTATAATGTATTTATTTGTGATTGCAGTTCATTTGAACTGTTTAAAACTAATACTGAAAGTAACTTAACTGAACGCGCGAAGCCGCCGCTGCAGGCAGCAAGCCGGCAGAATGCTGAGTCGGCGTCTCTTGCGAGCGATCAGGCCACTTGGGCGTGCGACTGTCAAATTTCGCCTGCAGCTCTGTTGCAACGGCGTCCGGCCCAAATGCGTTTTAACTCCTCCCTGGGTAGATTGAAACCCAACCTCGGGTTTCTCATTGGTTGCTTTGCGCCAGTATAGTTTCCAGACGGCTACGAGGAGGAGGAGAAGAGCGATGAGGACAAGGCAGATAAGTGATCTTGATGATATTTCCTATCTAAGATCCCCGATATGACGGAGGTTCTTCAGGCTTAGGTCGTGCAGGAATAGAAGGCTTTCTGAAGACAGTGATTTTGACCTCAGCCGATGTGGACACGGCAGGTTTTTTTCTTAGGATGCCCCGGTGATTGACATACCGGGTGCCGTTCAGGGAGACGTGTTCGTCGTAAGTAGCCAGGAAAGTTCCTGTGACTAATTGACTGTTTCCAGTGCTGTCCACCACATTGCACTGTTGATAATTAAGACGCCCTCGTCGATTATTGTTATGGGCTCTAGATGTCCGGGGCGTGTGGAGCATTGTGCGACGGTTCCTGATACCAGTTGTTGGGCACACGACGCCTTCTGTAATCTTTTGCAGAATGTAGTGCTCACAGTGGCACTGCAGTTGCGTACGCCGAAGGTCTTTGTTCCGCAATCGGCCACCATATTACCTTTTACTTAATCAAATATTATATTATTGTGTTGAACGGGAAATATATCAATTTTCTTACAAGCTAATTTAGGCTTAGGGTATTTTATCAAGAAATATAGTAATGCGGAATTTTGAAAAGCTTTGATATTGGATACTTCTAAAAGGTCTGTTATACTAATTTTTGTGAGATGCTCATTTAACAAGGCTGATTAAAATTTATTTTAGCAAGGGTTACGGAAAGAATTAAGTCTTCAAGATTTGTGATTATCATTCTATTCTTCGCCAAGATTGTTGCATAATAGTGATTAATTTTAGCATTTGGTTTTAGGATTGCGTTAAGTGCCTTTAAAACTTCATTAAGTATTGTTTGGAATTTATTGTTGATCTCGATTTGTATATTTTCTGAATCTATTAACTGACCCTGTTTGAATTTAATCTGCTCCCAGTCATGAAAATCTGGGGTTCCTGCAATTACCTCAAGGGCACTGCCTATCATATTTATACTCCGTGCTTGCCTATGATGAACATTCAAACTGGCTATGTGTTGGATGTCAGTTTTCAGTATCCGTTTCATGTGTTCTTTCGGCAGTTTGTCTATCAGTTTCCATGTCTCGTCGATGTAGATTTCAAACGATGTCAAGTTTGTCGTGTGTCCCATGTATCTGTTTTTGTCCCAGATTTTCACGTCTCCGTCGGCTATAGGTATGTAGTCCGCATGTGAATAGTCGTTGAGTCTCAGTGTCGCTTCGCTCATAGTCACTGTCAGTGCTAGAAAATATCTTAACCTAAAGTAATGATAAAATGTATTGATTAAAAAATACTCAAAGATCTTTTGTTTATTAATTTTTTGAACGCTTGGACAAAGGTCTACTTATGGATCACCCTCCCTTTTATAAGAACCGTCGTACCCAGGTCCGCCGCCACTGTCGCTTCAGTGAATAGGGGCGAAAGTTTATTACCCAAACCCTTTTTTTTTTTACTAATTCCTTCTCACCCGCTTCGTATGTTTTTTGGCCCCTGTTCTTATTTTGTTGTTCTAGCGATTTTTTCTGTGCCGATGTGATTTTCTCTTTTATCTGCACTGCACATCTATAGGGATTGCGTGGATAATTTCTATTGGTTTTTTATTTGTAACCGAATGAATCGACCTATTGTACTTTATTGTTGCAAGAAGGTTATTGTCGACAGTATCTTCGACGTGGTTTGCATTTTTTAGACAGTGACTTATATTTCCCAAGGTGCCGTGAAAACGTTCGACCTGCCCGTTGGATGTACTGTGTAGGAGTGGTGCGTTTGCGATCACGATGTCAAAGTTGTTTGACAACATCGATCTAATGGTTTCTGAGTTTAAGGACTTTTCGCTCTCACAGTAAATTGTTTTTGTTTTAAGGAAGAAGTTTAACAATTGTAAAAGTGGAGCCTTTATGTCGACGAACGAATAGGCACGTGAACGAATAGGCTGAACAACTGCAAATTTAGAAATTTTGTCGATGCAGGTTAAAAAATATTTTTTATCTGTGGAGTAAACGTCCACATGTAACATTTCTCCGGCATATGATGGTATCTCTTGTCTGATCGGGTGCCGATTATGTTTGCTCATAGCGCACTCTCGGCAGTTTGCGGCTATTTCTGTTGCTAAACGGCCAATTTTAGGAAAAAAAATAGTCCCTAAGTATTTGTTGGGCATTTTCTTGAGCCGCGCGATGGGGGTGATTATGTTTAACTATAGCTATTTCTCTTTATTCTGTTGTGTCTATGATGTCTATTACAAACTGTTTTGAATGTCGAAACGAAATCGAGGGAAATTCTTTGACCAGTCTATGCTGGATAAAGGCCAAAATGGGAAGCTCGCCATATATTGCGTTAGTTACCTCGGCGTTTACAACTTCTTGCAGGGTTGGCATCAGTGTGTTTCAATTGGAAAACTGTATGACATGTCGAGTTTTTGTCTTGAACAAGATATAAGTCATGTGTTGAGGGATAGGGCTTTCTTCCAGTATAATCTGGTTTCGGAAGCAGTTGACTAGCTTATGTGTCGTTTCTATTGTGTAAGGCAGAGAGTCTTCGCTGTGGATTGTAGCAGCATCGGCTTTCCAGGCTTTCCAGCGTTTTATCTGAGCGTTCGGATTCTTATCCTATACGGCAAATGTCAAAGGCTGGTGATCTGTATAGATGTTCAGATTTTTACAAGTAATTTCTGAGATTTTTCAATGCCCACACAATGGCCAGAAGTTCTCGCTCATTTGTGGCAAAGTTTATCTCTTTGTCTAGCAGTGTGCGCGAGATCATTGCTATAGGGCGACCACCCTGGGACAGCACTGCTCCAAACCCTTGGCATGACGCGTCTTTCGTTAGGTCAAATGGTTTTTTGAAATCGGGATGTGATAACATTACATCCTCGGAGGCTAGCAACTCTTTTAGCCTGTTGAAGGCATTTAATTGGTCTGGGGTTAATTCGAGTTTTACCCTTCTCGAGTGGTTGGCGCTTATTTTTCCATTTTCGCCTCTCAAAATCTCTGTTGGGGGTCTTGCGATGCTGTTGAATCCCGCTATAAAGCATCCGTATTAACTTGCTTATCCTAAAAATGATCTAAGGCCAAACAATGTTTTTGGTGGTTCGAAATCCTTTTTGGCCTGAATTTTGTCGGCCGATTAGTGGACTCCGCCTCTGCATACGGTAAATCCAAAATATTCCACACTCTTTTTGAAGAATTTTGACTTTTCTTTGGAAACCCTCATGTCTATAATCTGGTCCCTGAGGACGTCATCTATTGCCCTCTGAAAGATGCAAGGGGCGTTTTTTAATCCAAATGGGAGCCTGCAAAACTCTTACTTTCCGTTGTTTACAGCGGTCTTCTCTCAGTCCCTTTCCTTTATAGTCGAAATTTTTGGGATAGAGCATTTATCGTCGGTTGTCTTTTGATTTAACTTTCGAAATTCAATTACTAGACGCTTTTCTTTGTGTTCCAACTCGTCGACACCTTTTTTGTCGACAACCCATATTGGGTTATTATATGATGACTTTGAGGGTCTAATTATGCCGTTCAGCAGTAGGTGTTTAACTTCTGCGTTGACAAATTCAGACGCCCATTGGGTATGGGTATAACTTAGCATATACCGGTTCGCCGTCTGCCAGAGATTCGTTAATGTCTGCGAAGGCGTTAGCCATCCGGTAAATCATCTGATTGAAAGTGGGCCTGACCGCGGCGGGAACATCTGCGTCACTAATTTAGAAATGGTTCACTTGTTTGCATGTTGTAAACTCAATTTTTTCTGTACCTCGGTCGTGTTTTATAATGTTGTTAGTTAAATCTATTTGAGCGTTAATCTGTGTTAACAGATCAAGGCCGATTATGCCATCGAAATTTCTTAATGATTCTAGCATGAAAAAGTATGATTTAACACTGAAGAGGTCAATAAGGTATCTCTGCTCAATTTTTGAATGCCCATGGATTTATTTGACTTGGAATCGGCTATTGGCTGGCTTCCAATGCGCCAGCTCGGGAAGGGGTTTTATGTAATTTTTCGACACATTTTTCGACATCTCGCATATGCGCACTTTAGTCCACGCGCCACAGAGCTATGCAAGCGAGCGAGTTAATCGTACCGTGTTGTCGGCGATCCGGGCGTATCTAGAGCAAGATCACCGCGAGTGGGACCTCTACCTTCCAGAAATAGAAGTCTATACGTAATTCCATACACACAGGGAGAGGTTTGACTCCATTCTTTGCCGTTTTCGGACATCATATGTTGCTAAACGGAGCATGCTACAAATTGGATCGTAGGTTGTGTTCTCAGCAGACAAAATACACCTGATTAGAGAGCGAATCCAAAGCCAGCTACACCAGGCTGACGAAAGAAGTCATCGGCAGTACAACGCTCGAGCCCGAGTGTTCCAGGTGGAACCCGGGCAATAAGTCCACCGACGTAATTTAAAACTTGCACGTGACCTGCGGCCAACAAATAAAGGAGAAAACAATTAAAAAAGAAACAACACACGGTTACGGCACCGAAGGGACCGGTTCTCGGTCCAGAGAGGCCAACAGTTTAATACCCAGTCCAGGTTTCGGGTCAGCGGCGCACTCTGCCATTCCAGCAAAGCACGGCCAAGCCTCGACGCAACCATCAAAACGGCGAAGCGAGCCACCAAAGACGGGATTCCAACAGCGAAGAAGCGGCCACGGAAGGGATCACGCCCACACCAACCGAGTGAGTTTGTTCTATTTCGCCCCTCCTCGCCCGAGTAACCGTCAGAGTCAGACACCGACTCCTAATTGTGCTCCCTAAAAAAAAGCACATTTTTGTAGTTGTTAAAATAAGTCTTTTTTGTTAATTATATATATGTACTTAGGCCAAGTTTCACTTAAGAAAAACTTCCTAGAGTGCGAACAGTGAGGAAAATACCCCAAATGTTACACAAATGAGCCTATTAAATTTAAAAGTTTAAAATTTTGTGCTAGCGCAAGCAATACTCACATACATACCTAACTTGAAGTACCACTTTCTATCGTCCCTTACCACAACCAAAGAGCTCTTTAGGTAAGGTAGGGAAGAATTAGGCGATTTCATATACATCACATACCTGCTACAAGATATCTTAACCGTACTTGATTGATTATCGTGACATACCTGGCTATAAGTATTTGCGTGGGTACTTGTTCCTAAAAAGGTGCAACGATTACCTCATAATTGCATTCCTTTTACTTTTTTTGCGGCGACTGGCAATAACCATTGGCCGTATTTTCGTCGCCTGTTTGGTTTAATGTGTTAAATAAATGTACACTGTAAAAAAAGTGAACTTTTAAAAATTACTATTAATAATGCGCACCAGCTGGAGCTGAGTAGAAATGTCCGCTTGTATAAAATTATAAATATCAGAGTGATGCTACTCTGCAAAGAAAAATTGCAATTAGAAATTTATATCAATTGTCTATAATAATAAGATAATGCACCGTGTTATACACACCTGTTGGAGTGATGTTGAAGGGAACGTCCGCTTGCATGCAGTTATGAAGAGTGAAGATATTCTCTAAAAAAATTTTTAATTTTATAAATAATTAGCCATTGTCCTTAACATTAAGAAATGCAAATAATTATACGCACCTGTTAAAGTGCAAGAAATGTCCACTTGCATGAAACCATATATATAAGTTTGGAGATATCCTATGAATAAATGAAATAAGAAACATTTATTATTAATAATTATAAGGAATGCATTCTGAAGAAAGCGATGTCTGGTTTGGTTTGCATTGAAGGGGAGAGGGGGCATGACAGCCGTCATGGGTCCCTGAAGGCCATCTAATGGCGAAAATGAGGGAGACGAGATCAGGAGATCAGACTCATGGTAAGGCGGGTACGCTGAGTCCGGACCCGGGACACGATCTGGAAAAGTAAAATGGATTAATAGTGTTTTTTTTTGTTAATTTATATTGAACGGTGAGGCCTTGGTTGCTTACATTTCTTGTTGTAACAGCTGCTTAAATTGTTCATTTGTAAGTAGTTCCGATTGTTTGATGTTATCGATTTTGTGGCTCGTTTTGGATAGTGTTGTGTAGGTCTGTGTTGCTACAGAAGTTGTAGCTTTGTTAATATCGATTGTGTGGACTGCAGGCGAGGGATGCGACTAGACCGGGAAAACCGATAAGCCAGCCGGCGCGGCCTAAAGAGAAACAAACAGTTCCGTAACAACCTTACTGAAGCGCATGAATATATCAAGTATCTATCATTTTATAGCTATTATTTTATAGCCTCCACCACATTCTAATAAATAATCAAAATTGGTTTCCTTTTGAGATTATACGAATATTGTATATTACAATAAGATCTACTGTTTAATTTTATTAAGATCGGTTAAGAAACCCAGAACTTATTAAAGAAAACGTGTGCTTATATTGACCCATTTTTGCGGCAGTTAGCGCAAATTGCAAGTATTGCAAGTACATGTATACCGATACATACCGATATTGAATTATATCAACGGAACTGCAGTTGCGATTATATTGTTCTCTATGCTGGTTGTATGTAATGATATTTCTGTTCGCTTTTTTCTTCTCGTCGAAGATAAATTGTTGGTATGGCTGTCGAGTAGAGCCAGTGACAACTAGCGCGGTCGGTACGACCTCGAGTCAATTACCCTGGCAGAGGGTATAATAATTTTGTCTCGAAATGTGTAACGAAAAGAAGGAGACATCTCTGACCCCATAAAATATATGTAGTATTGATCATTTTCAACAACCCAGGCAATATAGCCATGTCCGTCAGTCTGTTTCTCTCAGTTTTAAAGCTATCGTCATAAAACTTTACAGAAGTCCCTCTTTTTGTTGCACGCAGAACATATCTCGACCCAGCCTGGATCGGACGACGATCATATAGCTGCCATAGGAAAAATCGGTCGAAAAGTAGGTAGTTGTATGAAAAACATCTTGGTTTATTAAGATTGTCCGACCAAACTCGGCATTTATTAGTTTTACTACCCTTCTTAAATATGGAATATGCAAAATCTTATGGATATAAAGCCACTATATCATAAGCTGCCATATTAACTAGTGTTCGCAAAGTAAGTGGTTATATGGAAAATTTTTTTGTTTTTCAAGATATCTTAACCAAATCGGCATTTATTAGTTTCACTTTATGCAAAATATTTATTACATCGGACCATATAGCTGCCATAGGAACGATCGATCGAAAATGATGGACTTGTATGAAAAATTTGTTGTTTATCAAGATATATTAAGCGTACTTGGCATTAACTTTTTTCCATGTGCATCTTGGATACGAGCAAAGCATTATGAAAGGGTACGGCCTGCAAGGGTATTTAATCTTGCACTTTTAGGTTTTGTTTCTTAATGCTTTTGCACTTTTGTTTTTGATTCTTTATTGAATTTGAATGTGATGTTTTATGAACTTGTACCAAGGTTTGCGTTTTATGAATTCGGAAACTAATTGCTGTTGTTACGTTTAGTAGGTATATAATGATTTGCACTCCAGTCGTAATGCAGTTTTGTAGTGAGAGAAATTCCCTACATATTAAACTTGGTTGGCCAAAGGATTAATCTTTTGTGAGCTTAGGTGGTTTAAGTAGGATTTTTCACGGATACGTATAAGCGAAACGACTGCTTTTAAAGCCTGGGACCCGAATTGTCCTTTAACGGTTTTCAACAAAAGTAACTTTTTATGTTGAGAACATTCAGATTTGCCTTCCGAGTATGATCTGTCTGTTGCCGGAGTTACCGAATCTACCATATAGGGAATATTTCATTCGGTTCCACCCGCCAAGCCTCCGAGAAACGTTCCTTGCCCACACAAGACCAACACAGCATTTTGACACTTTGCTGCAATGCTGATCTAGCGCTTTAGTAGGATGTTGGTTGCGACAGCTCTCGCGCAAGTCACTTGAACTGCTGCAACAGCAGTTTCCCATATATATGTATATATGATCGTATACACTAAGCTTAACTTAAGCTTTAGAAATAAAGATGCATTTAGTTCATTTTTGGACATGCAAAAGGAAACGTTTCAAAATAAACGATTGATTTTTGGCGAGCATTTAACCTATCCTCAGACATTTTGGGTCCCGAGAAGCTAATCTCCTCGGAACACCACGGGGAAGAGCTCTTGGCCGTGTCGATGACGCATTATGGGGAAGAAGAGGAAGATCTCGAAAGTGAGCCATATTCATGGCAGTTGTCTGGGGAAGGAAAGCTAGAGTAGGAGGCGGTAAAGCGAGAGTACATGTCTTTTGAACATAGCGGATTAGGGACACTATTGACCTTATGGAAGTTGCTCAACCGTTCATAGATAGACCCTACCCGTTATCGCCAGTGATGTAGATAGTAGTGGATGATGAAGTGGACAAAATGTTGACTTTGGGGGTGATAAACAGCTCATGAAATAACCGCACAACAGTAGTGCGAAGACCGGGGAAACCCCGTTTTCGTCTCAATGCACACAAGCTCAACAAATTGACAGTGAAAGACGCGTATCCACGACCCTGTATAGAAGGCATCCCATCTAGGATTGATCAGACCCACTACATCTCCATTGTGGATCTGAACTTGCGTATTGGCAGAATAGACGAAAATAGTTAGCCATATACCGCATTTACCGTACCAGGTAGGCCACTACACCAGTTTCGAGTCATGCCATTTGGTCTGTGCAATGCAACCCAACTTCTAGTTCGTCTGATGGACAAGGTGATTCCCACCGATCTACGGTCCAACGTCTTTGTGTACTTGGACGATTTATTAGTTATTTCCCCAGATATTCAAAGCAGTTAAGATATCTGCAGCAGGTGGGCAAATGCTTAAGGGAAGCGAACCTCTCAATCGGATAAATCCAAATTTTGCTGCAAGGCATAAAAATATCTAGGATTCATTATTGGTGGTGGCATGCTTTGCATGGACCCCGAACGGGTTATAGTATTAAACGAATCCCCGTGCCTCGGTTTCGCAAAGAAGTTCGCTCATTTTTAGGAACAGCAGGGTAGCACCGGTGCTTTATGCTAGATTTTGCGTCCATGGACGAACCACTGAACGAAATGTTAAACAAATATAGCGTAACGTTTGTATTGAGTGACGAGGCAACACAATCCGTTGAACAGTTGAAGACCGACGGATTGTACGGATTTTTCCAAACCCTTCTTCGTGCAGTGCGATGAGTCTCAGTTCGGTGTAAGTGCGGTGTTGTTCCAAAAAGACACCGATGATCAGGAACGGCCTTCTTTTCAGCAAAGTTGAACAAACACCAACGGAACTATCCGTCACTTAAAATGAGCGCTTAGCGTTGATACTGGCCATAAGAGTGTTCAGACTCTATATAGAAGGGATACCTTTTACATGCATCACTGATCACGCCAGCTTGAAATGGCTGATGTCCATGAAGGACCTAAGCGGGAGAATAGCTCGCTGGTCATTGCAGCTGCATGGCTACGACTTTATCATCGAGCACCATAAAGGCAGTGAGAACACTCTATCGCGCAGTGTTGAAGCAAAGGGAAAGGTCCCTGACGGTCTTCTCGAATTTGAGACCTCCGAGTTCAAGTCACCGGCATATCAAGCGTTGCTAGAACATGTACGTTCGAATCAGGACAAGGTACCAGAGTTGAAGGTTGAAAGTGGGTTTGCTTTTTAAGCGCATGGGGTTCGTCCACCTAGAAGACGACTTAGAAAGAACCGTGTGAAAGGTGTGGGTGCCAAACTCGTTGACAGCTGGCTTAAATGCGAAGGCTCATGTAGATGAGACGGCTGGTCATGGGGGTGTCGTGAAAACACTCGAGACCTTACGTCGGCAGTTTTACTGGCCCTGCATGGCTAGTCGGCTGAGTAAGATAGTGCGTGACATGCAAGGAAGTCAAGGCACCTAATTTCGGCATGCAAGTGGGTCTGGGAAAAGAGGTAGTGACCGAGCGACTATCCCAAAAACTGTATATCGACTTCCTGGGAAAGTTTCCACGTTCGATGTAAGCGCACGTGTGGATCTTCGTGGTAGTCGACCATTTTTAAAGGCTACGGCTCTTAGCGTAGTGGATTTTTTAGTCAGAGAGGTTTTTTATAAGTTTTGAGTACCCGAGACAACGGACGACAGTTCATATGAAGTACGTTCCAAAATATGTGCTTTCGACATCTCGCATATGCGCACTTTAGTCCACGCGCCACAGAGCTATGCAAGCGAGCTAGTTAATCGTACCGTGTTGTCGGCGATGTGGGCGTATCTAGAGCAAGATCACCGCGAGTGGGACCTCTACCTTCCAGAAATAGAAGTCTATACGCAATTCCATACACACAGGGAGAGGGGTGACTCCATTCTTTGCCGTTTTCGGACATCATATGTTGCTAAACGGAGCATGCTACAAATTGGATCGTAGGTTGTGTTCTCAGCAGACAAAATACACCTGATTAGAGAGCGAATCCAAAGCCAGCTACACCAGGCTGACGAAAGAAGTCATCGGCAGTACAACGCTCGAGCTCGAGTGTTCCAGGTGGAGCCCGGGCAATAAGTCCACCGACGCAATTTTGTGATGAGTATATTTGCAATGAAGCTCCTAAAGGCCAGAGTAGTGCATCGAGTAGGAAACAACTCGTACTTGCTAGAAGATTTGCAACGGAAGCCTCTAGGAGTGTTTCATGCGAAGGACACACGTTTGTAGAAGATGAGCCAGCCAGGCTGGGCGCAGACAGAGGCAGGAGATCAGCGACTTTGTGTCTTTGGGAATCCGGTCAACGGCGGGCGTGCCATGCTCAGAAGCAAGTTAAAGTTTTCCTTTCTTTCATGTCTGCAACAAAATTTCGCTATTAGAAATAACGCAACACTTTTTTTTTTGCTAATTGATAATGAAACTTTAATTTTAATATTGTGCATACAAATATATACATATATACAAACAAAATTAAAACTTGCACGTGACCTGCGGCCAACAAATAAAGGAGAAAACAATTAAAAAAGAAACAACAGACGGTTACGGCACCGAAGGGACCGGTTCTCGGTCCAGAGAGGCCAACAGTTTAATACCCAGTCCAGGTTTCGGGTCAGCGGCGCACTCTGCCATTCCAGCAAAGCACGGCCAAGCCTCGACGCAACCATCAAAACGGCGAAGCGAGCCACCAAAGACGGGGTTCCAACAGCGAAGAAGCGGCCACGGAAGGGATCACGCCCACACCAACCGAGTGAGTTTGTTCTATTTCGCCCCTCCTCGCCCGAGTAACCGTCAGAGTCAGACACCGACTCCTAATTGTGCTCCCTAAAAAAAAGCACATTTTTGTAGTTGTTAAAATAAGTCTTTTTTGTTAATTATATATATGTACTTAGGCCAAGTTTCACTTAAGAAAAACTTCCTAGAGTGCGAACAGTGAGGAAAATATCCCAAATGTTACACAAATGAGCCAATTAAATTTAAAAGTTTAAAATTTTGTGCTAGCGCAAGCAATACTCACATACATACCTAACTTGAAGTACCACTTTCTATCGTCCCTTACCACAACCAAAGAGCTCTTTAGGTAAGGTAGGGAAGAATTAGGCGATTTCATATACATCACATACCTGCTGCAAGATATCTTAACCGTACTTGATTGATTATCGTGACATACCTGGCTATAAGTATTTGCGTGGGTTCTTGTTCCTAAATATTTATTTATTAATTTTACGTAATTAATTATTATACAAAAAAATAATATAATAACTAACGGGAGGGAGTGCTAGCTACTAAGGCCATCGACTCGACAGTTAAATTACTTATAGTATTATATGTATATTATATTAAATTATATACATACTATTATATGCTATTTAGTATGTTATTGGTGTGTAAGAATTTGATAAGCAATTTTATATTATTGTGAGTAGGTGTGGTAAGAAGAGAGGTAGGTTGGATTTGGCCAAATAGACAAGTCCTAATGTTATTAAGTTGTGGGCAGCTATTCAATATGTGTTGGATTGATAATTCTCCCCCGCATTTTGGACAGTTGGGATTGGCTTTTCTTTTAATCAGGTAGTCGTGGGTTAACGCGGTGTGCCCAGTTCTGAGCCGGGTGATAACACTGCAATGTCTTCTGCGCCATGAAGCTGGATATCGGACGGGTTCCTTGTTCGGATTAAATTGCTTAAATCTATGGACGTAAGTGTCCCATTGTGTCATTTCGTCCCTTTTTAGGATATCCTCAATGTTGCGCCATAAGTCTTCTCTGACACCAGAAATGACTGTTAGGCAAGGAGACTGTCCAGCCGCTGCATCCGCCAGTTCGTTACCTTTTATGCCCATGTGACCTGGCGCCCATAGGAGTTTTATTTTGGTATCGTGTTTGATGCAAGGATGTCGAATTTCGCATATCAGGCTGTTTTGGTTGTATGTGTTGTAGAGAGAGGTTGTATGAGAGTAGAAAGACTGTCGCTGCATATTATAAATGTTCCCTTATGCTCGAGAGCATGTTTAATTGCTTTTAGAATAGCTACAGCTTCGGCGGAATATATAGAAAAGTATGCAGGGAGCACTGCTGATGCGACCACAGTTCCTGATTGGCTTACAACTGCGAAGCTAGTAGAGTCAATTGTTTTCGATCCGTCACTGTAGAGCCAACTCCAGTTGGAGAATTTTTCCGATGCGGCAGCTAGCATTTGCTGAAATATACTTTTAGGAGTTTCTGATTTTTTTAATAAGTGGAGAGAGGTGTTCACGGTGTGGTCCTGTAGTTGCCAAGGAGGGGATGGGCTGATTTTGTTCCAACGTTATGGCATACAATTAATGTTTTTTGAAAAAACTGCAACATCTACGGATAGTAGACAAGACTTAAAATCTTCGGCGCTACTTAACCGTTCTGTTAAAGTCTTTAAGCAGAATTGGGTTGGTCAAGCAAAGAATTTTAGGGATGAGTTTGAAAGTCAGTAGCGCAGTTCTCGTCTGTATTTCAGGAAGACCCGCTTCAGCTAAAAGGCATTTCCTCGGAGTAGTGGGAAAGGCTTCAATGCTACGCCGTAATGCTGCATGGTATGCGGGGGAGAACAATTTGTTGTTGGATAGCGCGCACCATCCATAGATTGCCAACCCATAGTCGATTTTGCCAGTATTAAGGCTCTTGTGGCATGAATTAGTGATGTTGGATGGACAAGGGAACGCTTGGACCCAAGGAACTTAATTATATTAAGGCGTTTGTTAAGACTACCTCTAAGATTAACACGGTGTTGCTTAAATGTGGTTTCTGTCGAGCATAAGGCCAAGCACTTGTTATGTCTATTGTTATGTTATTTACAGTTAAAGTTGGATATATACAACGTTGTTTTTTACAAATATGGAACAGTTTACATTTGTTTAAAGCAAGAGTGGTTCCTGAGAGTGTTCCCCATTCTACGATATCATTAAGTATTTGTTCAAACGTAAGGTAAGTAAATTTGTATTTTTGCAGTTACTAAAGATAGTGACATCGTCCGCGTGCGCGGAGAGTTGTATTTTATTATGTTTTAGTATTATGTTATTGAGGGAGTTGAAGGCAATAATGAACAAAACCACCGAGAGTGGAGACCCTTGTGGTATGCCGTTGTGTAATTTATAGAACTTTGATTAGGTGTTATTAACCCTAACACGGATGGATCTCTTGGTCATGAAAGCCTTCACGAGGTTGAAGGTTTTAGGACCAACCCCCACCGGGAAAGTTGCTCCACTACTGTGTGCACTCCAACGCGCTCAAATGCCCTTTCGAAATCGGTAGCCAGGATGGTTAAGTGGCTGGTTGAGTGGGCATCTGACGCGTAATGATGGATATGCAATAGGGAGTCAATGGTACTGTGCTGTTGTTTGAATGCAGTTTGGTTGGGGCTGATAAGTTTATTTTTGGATATAAACCACATGATCCTTTTGGATTTGGGACGAAAGGATAATAATTTGTGGGAAGGTTTATTTGGTTTAATGATTGGGATAGTTGTAGCCGTTTTCCAAGCGTGCGGATAGTTACCCCCATCTAACATTATATTGTACATTTCTAGTATTCTTTTCTTTCTTTCTATTGGTAAGTTTCGAAATGCGGTCATACCCAGGAGTTTTCCCTTTAGCGTGTTGAAGGGCTAATTGTAGTTCCATCAGTGTGAACTGAGATTCAAGGCACTTAGAATTTGAGGATATGTGGTTGGGCTGATATGCCTGAGTGAGAACGTTTTCCTTATTAACTTTATACGCATTTGAGAAGTTTTCATCCCTGGAATAATTGAACCACATAGCTCCAAATGCATTGCCAATGTCTACTGAATTTTGGAGCTCTACATTGTTGTCTCTGATGGATTTAAAAGGCCCTGGGAAAGTTCCTACTAATTTGTTGATATCGGCCCATATTTTTTTGGTTGTGGAAAGTGGGTTTGTTTTAGAGGTGAAATTGCTAAAAGATTCTCGCTTTGCCCTAATAGCTTCTCTTTTAAACAGGGCTCTCGGTTTTTTGTAAACTACTAGATTGGTACAGTTTTGAGAGGATTTATAGATGTGCCAGAGAACTTGCTTTTGTTTTCTCAGTTCTTGGAGACTTTGGCTGAACCAAGCAGGGTACCTTATCTGTTTTTTGGGATTAGTTTGTGGAATGGCTACGTTGGCTGCTGTTTTTATGGTTTTCGTAACTCTGGCAGCGAAGAGGTTCAGATCGTTGATCGATGGAAACTGAAAGTGATTTTTACTGACAGATTGGAAGGTACTCCAGTTGACATGGTCGGCATTAAGCCTAATTGAAAGCGGACATTTTTCAGGTTTAATATGTGTGCGAAGGTTAATAGTAATAGGGAAATGATCGCTAACGTGTATGTTTTGGCCAACGGACCTTTTACAGAATGGTACCAGGGTTGCGGACGCCATACTTGGGTCGATGTTAGTAAAGGAGTTGTGGGTAGAATGGTGGGTGGCAGAGCCGTCATTTAGAATGGCTAAGTTTGTTTTGACTATAAGATCTTCAACTTGATAACCTTTGGGGTTCCGGGAGCAGTACCCCCAAAGCGGACTCCAAGCGTTAAAGTCCTCTACAAAAACTATAGGTTTTTGGGCTGACTCTATAATATTTATTAAATCTGTAGCTAAAAGTCCTTGGTTGGGGGGTATATAAGAATTAAATATTAATATATTCGGGTGGGATAAAAGCTCAATGCCCATGGAGTAAGTGGGTGAGATCAAATTGATAGTCTTGTGTGGGGTGTTTTGCCGTATAAGTATACCAACGCCATGCTTCGCATGGAGAATGGAAGAATTGTTGAAAAAATAACCAATAAATGGTTTGGGGGTTGCAACTTGAGAATTATTAAATTTAAGATTAGTCTCTTGTAGGCATAAAATATCCGGATTGGCTTGTTTAATTAATAATGAAAGTTCAATGTAATTGTTGAAGTATCCGTCTATGTTCCATTGTAGAATCTTAAGGGTCATTGGAAGAGATAAAGTGGATATTATATGCAATGGAAAAAGTTAAGTTCAGCTTATATATCAGAATCATCCATAGGATCATCATAGGATGTCGATATATTCATTTTGTTTTAAATTGGTAGAAGTAGTTGGGAGGTTTGAATTAGAAATATTTTTATTTTTTTTGGACTTAAGTTGTTTTAGGAATTGAGTAGTTTTAGGCGGTAGGCCAAGACTCTGGTAGCCGTTTGTTATTTATGTTATTTTTCTGTTGATTTTGCTGATAAGTCTGCGTCGTGGAGGAGGTGGTCAGTGGTGTTGTTGTTGTTGTTTCGTTATTAGCATCAGGCATTGTGTTATCCTTGGTTGGTTTGTTGTGATTTGGACAAGTGTTGTTGTTTCTTTTTTTGTTTTGTTCGGATGTTTTTGAATTACTATAGTTTCCCGCATTCGCTACTGCAGCTTAGAAAGAAGGGCTGGATTGCTTAGTTGTTGTTTCATTGAACAGTAGTTTGGCTTCGCGCATTGTGCATTTTTTTTTGTAGTCTTGATTTTCAGTATTTCTCTTTGCTGCTGATATTTGGGACATTGGCGAGAGGAGGATGGGTGTTCCTCTGAGCAGTTAACGCATTTCGATTGTGTGCAGGTGTCAGGCGAATGGGGAGGTAAAGCGCGATTCACACAACGTGGTTCGTTTTTGCAGTGTTTGGCTGTATGATCTAGCAGCTGGCAAGATTTGCACCGTACCTTAACCCCATGCCATGCAATATCAATTTTGCTGGGAAGGTGGTATAGATCAAAAGTGAGCAGAATTACTCCAGAGGGTTTAGTGCCTGTGTCCGTGGTTTTGGTGAATTTGAAGATATCACTGACTTTTTGGGATCGCAGCTCTTCTATAATTTCATCGTTGGGGATATCGGAGAGATATGGAGCGTATATTGTGCCTTTAACTTGGTTTAGAGTTGCATGCATGTTGCATGTGATGTCGCAAATGCCCGGTATCGAAGGTGAGTTCATGAATTTGTCGGCCTCGCTTTGATTTTTAACTAGCATCAGTAAGTGCCGTCACGCAAGCTGGTGATGGAGGTGATGTTTTTGGATATTAGACGTAATGCGTTGTAAACGGCAATACAGGAGAAATCTGAGATTTTGTTCTCATTGTTTTTGGATGCGATTACAATGTACTTGGGGTTTTCGGGAGATATTGTTAGCAGTTCCGGGAATGTCATGTCGACTTTTTGTCTCTTTTTTTCACGGGGGGCTATCAGAGAGCAACGCAAACTGATTGCCCCTCTGATTTAGGGCCGGAGGGGGAGGCCCCATAGTTAGATAAATGAAGGTTTAGCTATGAGAGCAAAAACTTAACTGCACTCGGGAAAGAATGTGAGACAAAACAATCAATGATTGACCGCGTGGTTCGCAAAGAAATACACCGATTAGACACTGCTGATAAGCAAACTGACGTCTGTCCGCAACGAGAGCTAGCCAAAGACTGTGTTCTTAAATAGGTGCAACGATTACCTCATAATTGCATTCTGGCAATAACCCTTGGCCGTATTTTCGTCGCCTGTTTGGTTTAATGTGTTAAATAAATGTACACTGTAAAAAAAAGTGAACTTTTAAAAATTACTATTAATAATGCGCACCAGCTGGAGCTGAGTAGAAATGTTCGCTTGTATAAAATTATAAATATCAGAGTGATGCTACTCTGCAAAGAAAAATTGCAATTAGAAATTTATATCAATTGTTTATAATAATAAGATAATGCACCGTGTTATACACACCTGTTTGAGTGAAGTTGAAGGGAACGTCCGCTTGCATGAAGTTATGAAGAGTGAAGATATTCTCTAAAAAAATTTTTCATTTTATAAATAATTAGCCATTGTCCTTAACATTAAGAAATGCAAATAATTATACGCACCTGTTAAAGTGCAAGAAATGTCCACTTGCATGAAACTATATATATAAGTTTGGAGATATCCTATGAATAAATGAAATAAGAAACATTAATTATTAATAATTATAAGTAATGCATTCTGAAGAAAGCGATGTCTGGTTAAGGTGCAAGAAATGTCCACTTGCATGAAACCATATATATAAGTTTGGAGATATCCTGTGAAGATAAATGAAATGAGGAATATTAAGGAACATAAGGAATGCAGCTAATTTTAACCATACTGAAGAAAGCGATTTCCGGTTAGGTTTTTTTTTTTTTTTTAACGCGAATCCCGATGCAACGTACTGCATCCCACCTCCCGCCCAACCGACCGAGGGGCGCAGTCCTATAACGTACGACACGAAATGCAAAGTAAATATGAAGAAAAAAAAATATTAAAAAAAAAGTCGATACAAACAACGAGTACGTGTACAAATACAATTACAAATAAAAATAGGACTATCTACTTGTTAAATAGTTTAGAATAGAAGACTTTATACGAGGAAGAGAAGCTTCCGAGCAGAATACTCTGTAATGCTTATTATAGTCATCACAGAGAACCCTGAACGGTTCATGCAAGGCATAATTAGTTGAGCAAAATTGAAGCGATAAAGGTACAAAATTACGTGTTAGTCTAGTAGGGATAGAGAAATTTAATTGGCTAATCAACACAGAAGAGTCGATTTCACCAGTAATTAATTTATGAATAAATATTACACCCAGCATGGTTCTACGATTAATTAAAGAAGGAAGGTTAATCATCAGAAGTCTACTGGAGTATGACGGTAACCGCACACGAGGATCCCAATTTAAACCACTAAGATCAAACAACAAGAATTGTTTCTGAACGGATTCAATTCTGTCCTGATGGATAGCATATTGTGGTGACCAGATACATGAGGCATACTCAAGAATAGGTCGTACCAAAGATATATAAAGTGTTTTTGTCGTGTACGGATCGTCAAACTCCTTTGACCATCGCTTGATGAAACCCATAACTATTCTGGCCTTATTGACCACGGTATTAACATGAGAGTCGAATTTAAGTTTATGATCAAGGATGACACCTAGATTATTAACTTCATTAGAAGTACTATTAACACGCTCAAGCGGTATGCTATCAAGGATGTAAGAAACAAATTGAGGAGGGCTTCTATAGAAGGTCATTACCTTACATTTAGAGCAGTTTAAGTTTAACAGGTTGGCTAGACACAGGTTGAGGAACACCGGAAGTCACCAGAATACGTTTAGAGAATGAATTTCTGAAAAGAACCTTTTGGGTTCTGTCACGCAAATACTCTGATATCCAGTTCAAAAGATTGACTGGAAAGCCGAGAAGGCTTATTTTATGAAGCAACAAGGAATGGTTGACAGAGTCGAAAGCCTTACTGAAATCAGTATAGATGACGTCAGTCTGCTTTCTTTCCTTAAACCCATCAATTACAAGCGAAGTAAACTCAAGAAGGTTAGTGGTTGTAGATCTGCGCTTCACGAACCCATGCTGGGAAGGTGAAATAATAGAACTACATAAATGCTGCAGTTGAGATGTTATAATTCTCTCAAAAGCTTTAGGTATAGCGGATAATTTGGAAATACCTCTATAGTTTTCAACATCGGACTTACTCCCTTTCTTATGGAGAGGGATAATGTATGATTCCTTCCAGATGGTCGGAAAAGATGAAGTGTTTACGGACAATTCAAAAAGTTTTAAAACAGGTTTGCATAATGCTGCTGCGCAGTATCTAAGCACGCAAGCAGGAACACAATCAGGGCCCGGTGAGTAAACCGGCTTGATAGTATTAAGGTCGCTAAGAAGCGAACTTTCGGTAATAATGGGATTAAAGATGCAGTTTGACCTCTGTAACTGATAAGGATAAGGCTGATTTTTATTATACCTAATGGAGGAGTAGGTAGTTTGAAAAAAGTTTGCGAACAGATCGGCTATGCCTGGATCAGTGTTCGCGCTCTCATCTGCAAACTTAACCGAAGAAGGCAAAGTAGATGTCTTTCGTTTAGAATTGACAAAGTTAAAAAATTGCTTAGGATTATGTGAAAATTAAAGGCGACAACGCCGAAGGTAATTCTTATAGCAGATGGAATTTTGGGTGGAAAAATTTGATCGGGCAACTGCATAGCGGGAGAAATCAGACTGATTTCCCGATTTCTTAAACTTTTTATAACACCTCGACTTCACGTTTTTTAACCTCATCAGTTCCTTTGAGAACCAGGGAGGCCTATCAGGCCTCGCTGGGTAATCAAGAGGAACGCAGACATCAAAAATCGAGTACAAGGTGTCATAAAAAAGTTTCAAGGCAACATCAATGTCTGCACAATTGTACAGTTGGGACCAGTCGACTTGCAGAATAAGATCATTAAGCTTATGAAAATCAGCCTTTCTGAAACAACGCATACGTTCAGCTAATTCCGATTCCTTGATAGGGACTTGGGCTGGTAAATCAATGACCATTTCCAGAGTTGGATGAAAAAGGTCTTCAGGAAGTGTAAGCGGATTGATCCTGTGCAAAACACTGTTGAACGAATCCAACACGAAAATTAGATCAAGAGATCTGTTTCTTGAATTGCGCACACGATTAACCTGCCGTAAGGACATTTCATGTAGACCATCAATAAATTCGTTTGACGATGACGGCAACAGAAAGTTTGAGTCTGATGGCGATGACCACTCGACAACAGGAAGATTAAAGTCCCCAAGAACTACTAAAAGGTCTCTATCAGAAAGTAGGGAGGAGATTTAATAGCATTAAGATGGGTTTGATAGGTAGACAAATTAGATAAAGGAGGTAAATATGAACATGTAATAAAGATAGAAAAAGTACCAAATACAACTCGTACAGCCACCAACTCAATCTCTGAGATGGGAAGATCAATGCGTTCCGACGAAAGAGCAGACTCGACAGCTATAAGTACTCCTCCTCCGATACGGGAGGCTCGATCGCATCTGTAAGTGGTGTATTTGGAGGTAAAAATTGAAGAGTCTGAGATGTCCGGCTTCAGCCAGGTCTCAGTAAAGGCGATAATTTGAAAATTGAAAGCAAGAGAGTCTAAATACAGTTTAGCGAGTTTAGATTTAAGACCTCTAACATTCTGGTAGGCAAGCTCGAAAGATGGAATTAGTTTTTTGACGCAGCAACTAAAGTTGATGCGCCATTAGAAATATGTGGTAATAAAATCGGAGTCCAATTTTTCTTTTTGGCCTATATTCTTTTACTATTAAGTGCTCCGGCCAAAACTCTTTACAACAAATATCAGTAAATATTTCTGGCGGAGCACTTATTTTAAAGGACGCAATATCCCTTTCATACGCGCACTTAAATTTCTCCACCAGTATACCTGGGGCTTGAATTTTTGCCTGTATAAAGGCTTTTACATCATCTGATGAAAAGTGAGGGGCAAGCCTAGAAACAAAAATAAGTCTCTTCGGTGGAACACCGACTAGAGGCTTAGGTGCCACAGGTAGGACAGTGGGAACACTATTAACTATGGTACCTAAAACAGCCGGTAGTCCGGACGACGAGCCTTCTAGCGGCTGTTGTAAATTTAATTGTTGCTGTCGCCCTTTCGGAACACCCACGACACGGATAATTCGACTGGTTTTTCTCGTGCCGATGTCACACTTTTCGGGACAGAATCAATGTCCACAGCAGACCTCACAGCTACCGGAGTAACAAACGAGATGAGCTGCTGTGTAATCGGTGTAGTAGGCTGCTGCATAGCAGTCGGAGGCTGAAGGGTATTAGGCAACGGCAGATCACAAGGAGTGGGCTTTTTAGGCCCCGGAGACTCATCTAACAGTTTAAGGCTATTAAATTGGGTGTCCAGGGCTGTGAGCTGATCGTTAAGTTTACGAAAACCAACAATCAGACCCCTAAAGCCACTCCTGGTCTGACGCATAAACGCCCGCATTTCACCATAAGTCTCCCTACACGAGTCGCAACTATAGTGCAAACCATTTCGTTTGGCAACAGCATCCCCCACAAGACCAGTGTAACCCACACATTTAGAATGCACGACATTATCACACAGCCAACAAGGTATGCTGGATTGACTTGCCGTAATGCCGTAATTGGCATTTGGCAAGTTTTTATAAAACAGACAATTTTATGGTCCATTATTATGGGTCTCTACTGTAATAACACAGCCAAATGTAAAAAGAGAGTTATTTAGATTAGATTAATAGCGTATGGAGCACCAACAAGCGGCAGGAAGTAGAAAAAGATCAGAGCGCAAGTTGACAAAAAAAAAAAAAAAAAAAAAAGGTGAGAGAGCGCGAGAGTGCGAGAGTAGTCTATTTATAGATTGCTTGCTTGCCCACGAAATCTTGCACACCAGAGAGGCGATGTGCAGTTAAACATAAACAACAAACAACAACAAGAAGCTTACCCACAGAGCTAAATAGCGCAAGCGCACAAACAAAAATGTACAAGAACACAAGTTTGAAAGAAACAATATTTAAATAACAAAAATGCACAGACCACAAGCATGCACTCGCGATAAATATAAAACAAACCGAGAAGGCGAACAGAATAGTAGAAATATATAAAAATATAAATAATTAAAACGCCGGTGTTTTATTAAATCAAAAACAAAACGGAAAGCACAAAAAAAACACGTCTGTTCGCTTCAAGTGGAGAACGATCATGAAGGCGAGAAGGGGCATGACAGCCGTCATGAGCTGCTGAAGGCCATCCAATGGCGAAAATGAGGGAGACGAGATCGGGTGATAGACTCATGGTAAGGCTGGTACGCTGGGTCCGGAACCGGCACACGATCTAAAAAAGTAAAATGCATTAATAGTGTTTTTTTTTTTTTTGTTAATTTATATTGAACGGTGAGGCCTTGGTTGTTTACATTTCTTGTTGTAACAGCTGCTTAAATTGTTCATTTGTAAGTAGTTCCGATTGTTTGATGTTATCGATTTTGTGGCTCGTTTTGGATAGTGTTGTGTAGTTCTGTGTTGCTACAGAAGTTGTGGCTTTGTTAATATCGATTGTGTGGACTGCAGGCGAGGGATGCGACTAGACCGAGAAAACCGATAAGCCAGCCGGCGCGGCCTAAAGAGAAACAAGCAGTTCCGTAACAACCTTACTGAAGCGCATGAATATATCAAGTATCTATCATTTTATAGCCTCCACCACATTCTAATAAATAATCAAAATTGGTTTCTTTTTGAGATTATACGAATATTGTATATAACAATAAGATCTACTGTTTAATTTTATTAAGATCGGTTAAGAAACCCAGAACTTATTAAAGAAAACGTGTGCTTATATTGACCCATTTTTGCGGCATTTGGCGCAAATTGCAAGTATTGCCAGTACATGTATACCGATACATACCGATATTGAATTATATTAACGGAACTGCAGTTGAGATTATATTGTTCTCTGTGCTGGTTGTATGTGATGATATTTCTGTTCTCTTTTTTCTTCTCGTCGATGATAAATTGTTGGTATGGCTGTCGAGTAGAGCCAGTGACAACTAGCGCGGTCGGTACGACCTCGAGTCAATTACCCTGGCAGAGGGTATAATAATTTTGTCTCGAAATGTGTAACGAAAAGAAGGAGACATCTCTGACCCCATAAAATATATGTAGTATTGATCATTTTCAACAACCCATGCAATATAGCCATGTCCGTCAGTCTGTTTCTCTCAGTTTTAAAGCTATCGTCATACAACTTTACAGAAGTCCCTCTTTTTGTTGCACGCAGAACATATCTTGAACCAGCCTGGATCGGACGACGATCATATAGCTGCCATAGGAAAAATCGGTCGAAAAGTAGGTAGTTGTATTAAAAACATCTTGGTTTATAAAGATTTTCCGACCAAACTCGGCATTTATTAGTTTTACTACCCTTCTTAAATATGGTATATGCAAAATCTTATGAATATCAAACCACTATATTATAAAGCTATTACCTATCGTTCGCAAATTAAGTGGTTGTATGGAAAACTTTTTTGTTTTTCAAGATATCTTAACCAATGTCGGCATTTATTAGTTTCGCCTTATGCAAAATCTTGTTTACATCGGACCACTATTTCATACAGCTGTAATGGGAACGATCGATTGAAAATGATGGACTTGTAAGAAAAATTTTTTGTTTATCAAGATATCTTAGCCATGATTGGCATTAACTTTTTTCCATGTGCATCTTAGATACGAGCAAAGCATTATGAAAGGGTACTGCCTTAAATTGGTATTTAATCTTTGGCGTGCCCAAGATAGAACTTCTATCTCCTTTTTTTTTTTTGAGTTTGTGTTTAGGCTGGTTTAGGTTTTATATTTTAATGCTTTTGCACTTTTGTTTTTGATTCTTTTCTTGAATTTGAATTTGATGCGTTTTATGAATTCCGAAACTAATTGCTGTTGTTACGTTTAGTAGGGATATAATGATTTGAACTCCAGTCGTAATGCAGTTTTGTAGTGCGAGAAATTCCCTACATAGTAAACTTGGTTGGCCAAAGGATTAATCTTTTTTTAGTTTCGGCGGTTTTAATAGTATTTTGCACGGATACCTATTAGGAGAAGATTGCACACGCAAAACGACTGCTTTTGAAACCTGGACTCGAATTGTCCTTTAACGGTTTTCAATAAAAGTAACTTTTTATTTGCCTTCCGAGTATTATCTGTCTGTTGCGGGAGTTACCGAATCTACCATATAGGGAATATTTGATTTGGTTCCACCCGCCAAGCCGCCGAGAAACGGTCATAGCCCACACAAGACCAACAAAGCATTTTGACACTTTGTTGATCTAGCGCTTTAGCAGGATGTTGGTTGCGACAGTTCTCGAACAAGACACTTGAACTGCTGCAACAGCAGTTTCCCATGTATATGTTGCTAGCATATATGCAAATGATTGTATACATTTAGTTTAGCTTAAGCTTTAGAAATAAAGATACATTTAGTTCATTTTTATACCCTGAACCCATTAAAAATGGGTATAAGGGTATATTGTATTTGTGCAAAATCAAAATGTATGTAACAGGCAGAAGGAAGCATCTCCGACCCCATAAAGTATATATATTCTTGATCAGCATCAATAGCAGAGTCGGTCTAACCATGTCCGTCTGTCTGTCCGTCTGTCCGTCCGTCCGTCCGTATGTATGAACGCCAGGATCTCAGAACCTATAAGAGCTAGAGACTTGAATGTAGGTGCTCCTAGTTTGTTTCCGATAATCGATAACTTACTCCGTTTCCAAGCAATAGATAAAATCGATATCGATATCCTGTTTTTTGGGCAATTTTGGTAAATAATAAGAGCTAGAGTCCCCAAACTTGACATATAGCTTCTAAAATAAAATATATATAAATATATATGAATTTGATGTCGGAAGAAGAGGGTTCAGGGCATCCCCTAGTCGGGAGCTTCCGACTAGTACCTCTTACTTGTTCTCAATACCCAATACAAGAATTGTATTTGAAAAAATTTGCGAAATCAGAACAGCCCTTTTCAAATTGACAGATACAAAAGAATGCGTACCAATATTGATTAAAACAAAGAAAGATACGTTCTTAACAGGGCTCAGAGGTCCACTAGGATTAGCAGTAAGGTCGATGAGATCCCTTCAGGAAGCCTTTGAATGGGCTATTAAAGAAAGGGACATTTATTTCCAAGAAAATAGGATGAAACAAGAAACTAGAAACAAAAAATGGAATAACCAATCTGACGGGAAGCAAAAGGGATATCAGGGTAACCAAAGTAACGACTACAAACCAAGAGAGAACGGAAAGAAGAGCGACCATCGACAGTACGCCCCAAATGAAAAAGACACTTACCAATATAACGTACCGGCAATAATGCCAAAAGAATACCAGAACGAGAGAAGACATGAAAACTCAAACTCGGACAGAACCAGGGCTTCCGTGCATAACATGGAACAGACTTCTACGGATTATGCGCATAGTTCTTAACTACATAATATAGAAGAGGACTCAAATTTTCCATGAAGTGCCTCGAGAGTTAAAGAAAATCCAGGTTCACTTTTACCATACATTGTAATCCGTTTAAGATCCGGATACCCCCTTAAGTTTTTAAAAGACACAGGTGCAACTTTGTCGTTCATTGATCCAAAAATTGTCACTGATTCGGGCCAAATTAACCTAACAAATCTAATTTCAATTAAAACAGTACTTAACGTACATACTCTTCAACAAAAGAGCGTGCTACCCTTGTTTAAGGAATTTTTCAGATAATACACGTTATCAACTAATCTTATTTCAATTCCACCCATACTTCGACGGATTAACTGGAATTGACGTCTTACAACAGTTAAAAGTACTCAATACTTCCAAGTTAATACTAGAAACTCAACGTTTCAACATTAAAATGCACATAGAAAATAACACAGCTTCATAGCTTCACATTTTGGACGAAACGTCCAACAACATAGTAAAACTACCTGTCAACAACGCTAACGGCGAATTTTCGTGCGAAACTACGAAAATTTCGGGAAATGTCTGCATATCTGGAGGAGTGTACCAAGCCAAAAACAATTTTAGTCTTATGGAAGTAATCAATTACTCACAAGACAAACAGAAATTGTGCCTTAACTCAGAGTTACAAGTCAATAAATACATCGAAAATGTTTACATTGAGATAAATGCCATATCCGAAATAAATGATAAACAAACCAGAAGACAGTATCAATATACTTACCCAACCCAAGACCTTTGCAAAAAATTCCCGAAACTTTTTCATTGAGAGGGAGGCAACCTTCACTAAGTCATTCAGACATAGAATACGAACTGCAGACGAAGGCCCATTGCATACAAAACCATTCCGATACAGTCTTAAAGAAAGACAAGAAATTCAGAGACAAATCACCAAACTCTTAGAAAAAGACATAATTAGTCACAGTCATCAAATTAAATAAATAATAATAATAATAATAATACAAATAATAAACAATAATAATAATAGACAAGTAAGCAAGAATACCCTGAACCCTCTCATTCCAACACCAAATGCAGTTCGCGCAGCGCGCTCGTTTGAAGTAATAAAGATACATTTAAAAAAAAGTTTCCTTGGCAGGGTTCGAACTCGCAACTGACCGCATAACTTGCTGACGACTCCACTCAACAGCCACACCTGCCTAAAAAAAAAAAAAAGAACCATTTTCCCCGGTAGGGCTCGAGCTCGCGACGGACCGCACCATTTGCTATGCCTCTACTCAACAGCCACACCAATAATTAAGTATTATTGAGAAATAAACGAATTAAAAAAGAAAACCATAGCAATTGCAATGCTGTTGTAATTGGCGCATGCTGCCCCATCCAATTGCCCAGTACAACACATAACGTTTGGTGTTTTCTTAACCGCTCTTAATGAAAATTTCTACAGTATATCTTATTGTACCATAGAATATTTGTGTATTCTCAAAAGGTCAACTGCCTTAAAATAGTGACGGTGGTAGCGGGGATATGGCGATAGGTATAAAATAAAAGATACTTGATATATATATAATATTCTAGAAGGAACATATCAAGCATGGTGACTCTGGCTCTTAATATTTACCCAATTTGCTCAAAAAACAAGATGTTGATTTCGATTTTTATCGATTGCTTGAAAACGGATTAAATTATCGATTATCGGAAACTAACAAAATCTGCGCAGGCAATAGAAGGAGGTACAGCTTAAATTTCTGTAGCTCTTATGGGTTCTGATATCCTTGCGATCATACATACGGACAGACAGACGGACATGGCTAGATCGACTCGACTATTGATGCTGATCAAGATCTGCCTGTTACATAAATTTGCACTAAACCATTATACCCTTTTTACCCATTTTTAATGGGTTCAGGGTTCAAAATGGAGAATAGTGATTGATTACAGTAAACTAAACAAAAAGACCGTTAAAGATAAATATCCCATGCCGAACATCAACGACGCTCTACACAGGACTTTAAATCTAGCAAGTGGATACCAAGAATGCTTGGTTACTATAGGAAGTTCATAAAAGATTTCGCAACATTTGACACAAAAACTGAAAGGCGAAGCCACGTTAAAAACATATGACAAATATAGTAAAGCATTTGAAACTTGCAAAATTATACTATACAACGACCCGATCCTTCAATATCCGGATTTCAAAAAACCTTTTATACTTTCTCCGGACGCTAGTAACTTCAATGTTGGGACAGTCTTGTCTCAAGGCACTCGTAACCACGACAAACCGGTGTCTTTCGCTAGCAGAATGTTATCGGACACAGAGGTAAATTATTCAACTGTAGAAAAATAAATATTATCCATAAGCTGGCCAGCAAAACATTTTCGCCTCTATTTATACGGACAGAAATTCAAAATAGATACGGATCATGGGCCATTGAGTTAGCTTATGAACTGCAAGGAACCAAATTCAAAATCGGTTCGATGGAATCTACAGTTACTCGAGTATGACTACGAGATAGTATACCAGAAAGGAGCCTAAACCGTAGTAGCCGACGCTTTAAGCGACGTCGTTTCCCCCATAAACAAGAATATTGCTAACACAATTCCCATTTCCAACAAACCTTTAAACGAATTTAATGTAAAGACCGTATTCAAAGTTGGAACACAAGCTGAAATCTTGACTTCCGTGTCTTTAAAACAAAATCAGAAGAAAGATATCAGAAGAACATTACGATAAGAACAAAATGTCTAATATCTCAAAAAGATCCTAAGACCTTACAAAACATGCTCTATTTGCGCCTGACGAAATTTTTAAAACTATTGAGGAAACTATAAATGAATATTTCCTACCAACCCAATTATACTTATAAGGTCATTATATCACCCTACTAAGAGACATAACAGACCCAAAACGAACAAGAACTTGAAATACGCCAATATCAGGTGGGAAACAACCACAGGGGAATATATGAAACAGTAGCTCATTTAAGAACAACCATATATTTCCCAATATTATAGACCAAAACGTCGCACATAATTAATGACTGCGACATCTGCCAGACAGTCAAGTACGACAGACAACCGCAGAAACTTGAATATTCAGAAACAGAAAGCCCGTCATGCCCTATGCAGGTTATACACATAGACAATCATTGACAAATTTCCAAATTTGCTTCAGGCTATACAATCCATACCAGATATAGTTTAAACATAGTTAAATTTGTGAGAAATTTCCTCTCTACATTCCGAATCCCGAAGAAACTTATTTGAGTTCAAGCTTCTAAATTCACAAACAAACTTTTTAAAGATCCTTGCGCACAATATAACATAATAGTGCATTTTATTTATTTCAACAATCTTCGAGTAGCTCCCCAGTGGAAAGACTCCATTCGTCTCTAACCGAGATATACAGAATCAGTTTAAACAAAAGAAAAACAAAGAAACTCACCTGTGACCGCGAAGACATTTTCTTCGAAACGCTGACAACATACAATAATTCAATCCACTCATAAACAAAATACACACCTTACGAGATTTTCCACGGAAGACCGCACATACTAACTCAGAACTCTTCTCCTAATAACGAACACGATTATTTCCAAAAACTGAAAGAATTCCGTAATACTATCTACATAAAAGAAAGCATAGAAAATAAAATGAAAGATAGAATAATACACATTAACGAAAACAGAAATCTAGCAGAAACCCTCAATGAAGGCGACACAGTTTTTAGAAAAGAAAATAGGAGAAATGAGTTAACGCCTAGATTCACTAAACATAAAGTCAAGCAGGACAAAGGTCCAACCTTTATATCACACAAGAATCAAAAGATACACAAATCGAAAATCAAAACAAGTAAGAGGTTCTAGTCGGGAGCTCCCGACTGGGGGATACCCTGAACCCTCTTCTTCCAACATCAAATGAATATATATATTCTATTTTAGAAGCTATATGTCAAGTTTGGTAACTCTAGCTCTTATTATTTACCAAAATTTCCCAAAAAACAGGATATCGATATCGATTTCTATCGATTGCTTGGAAACGGAGTAAGTTATCGATTATCGGAAACAAACTGCGCGGGAACTAGGAGCAAATTTCAAGTCTCTTGCTCTTATAGGTTCTGAGATCCATGCGTTCATACATACGGACGGACGGACGGACAGACAGACAGACGGACATGGCTAGATCGACTCGGCTATTGGTGCTGATCAAGAATATATATACTTTATGGGGTCGGAGATGCTTCCTTCTGCCTGTTACATACATTTGGATTTTCCATTTTTAATGGGTTCAGGGACAAAACCTGTTCGAAAACACCGAAAAATTCGGAACAGCATTAAATGACTTAAGATGAGTAAAATTTTCAGGACAAATTATAGACAGTTTAAAAGCTAAAGTAGACCCATCAAGAATCAAAATAAATACATTTTACTCAAAAGAATGGAAAAAAGAGGTTTAATAAACGGTCTTGGTAGTATAATAAAAGTAGTTACAGGAAATATAGACGCAAAAGACGCCCAATCTATTACTTATAAATTTAATGTTATTTAAGAAAACGAAAACCAAATTACAGAAAATGTTAACAAGCTAATAATATTTAACCGAGAAACTATCCTAAGATTCGAAAATATCTTTTTTTTCTCTTTTTATTAGCTAATTTATTGATACTATACATGAGCATCTTAACCTAGCTTGACTATAGTGGGATAAACATACTTAATATTACCTATTAAGTTTTATAATTATTCAATTTATCTTATATTTTTAGTATGATTATTGTTACTTTTATTTATTTTTATTTTTCAAGTGATTACTCGGCTTGGGAGGTCGATGGGGTGGATTCTGCGAAGTCTCCGTCGCTTTCTTCTGAAAAGTCTTCTAGCCAATATATTGGGGTGGGCAGAAAGACGGACCATGTAGCTGGTGGACTGCTGACGTAGAGGTCGCCCACCAAGGGGACCTTTAGGTCTCTTGCTAGGGCCCGGTTGCGGATGTACCAGGGAGCCCCAGCACTCAGTCTGAGTACCTGCGCTTGGAAGACACTTATTTTCCTCAAGTGAGATTTTGCTGTCGTGCCGAAAATTTGGCTTGCATAGCGCCAGACTGGGGCCAGGAGGGTTTTATAAAGCAGCACCTTATTGCTCAGAGAAAGCTTGCTGCTTGCCTTAAAGAGCCAAGCCATACTTTTTAGTTTTTGTCGTAAGCTGTGGCATGTTGTTGCGATGTGTTTGCTCCAAGTGAGCCTGCGATCAAGGTAGACTCCCAGGTAGCGATGGCCGTCTTTATGATCAAGAAGTTCGCCTTGGAGAAATACTCCTGGCGAGGTATCTCTCCGGATCGCGAATGTGCAGCATATCGACTTTTGCCTGTTGATGGCAATTCGCCACTTTGATGCCCACGTCTCAAACTCGTGCAGGTATTCTTTTAGTTGGTCAGTGGCTTGGTAAACACAGCTGGCTTTTGAGAGGATTGCTGTATCGTCGGCGAACGTGGTGAGGTTGAAGCTATCGGGATGCTCCAGTGTCGTCGGGTCCACCGTCGGCATGTCGGCTGTATAAACAGTGTAGAGCCACGGAGCAAGGTCACCTGGGGGACTCCAGCTTGGAATTCCAAGCAGAGAACGTGCCGCCGACTACCATTACAAACTTTCTGTTTTTGAGGAAGCTGTGGATAATATGAAAAAGAGAGGGGGGAAGCAAAGTTTTCACTTTGAACAGGAGTCCTTTGTGCCACACTCGGTCAAACGCTTGTTTGATTTCAACAAATGCCGCGACGCAGTACTCGAGGTTCTCGAAGCTGTCGAGGATGAAATCCACCACTCGGTGGAGCTGCTCCGGTGTCCCATGCCGTCTTCGAAATCCGAACTGATGCCTTGGTATGATGCGCTTAACACAATCCAGTTCCGACACTCTGGCCATTAATATTCTTTCGAATATTTTGGAGAGGGTCGGAAGCATTCTGATTGGTCGATAAGATTCGACTTGCGTGAGCGACTTTTTGGGTTTTGGAATCATGGCAATCAGAGCGCTTTTCCATTGCCTTGGGAAGTGTCCGATTCGAAGCATTGATTATATAAGAGCACAATGAAGAGTATGCCCTTGGTGGGGAGCAGCTTTATTGTTCTGCTGTCCAGTTCATCAGATCCAGGGGCTTTACGAATCTTAAGCGGTTGGATTTGTGTTTCGACCTCTTTGAGGGTCACCTGGAGAGTGGACAGATCAGGTTGTTGTGGTGCTTCAAGGGTCCTGTCTATGCATTCTTCATGGAGTGAGTGGGGGGAATCGAACGGTTTAAATCGCTCCTCTAGGTGCGTGGCGAAAGTTTCAGCGCGTTCTAAGCTCGATCTGGCCCAGGAACCATCCTCTCTTTTTATGGGACTTTTGCGGACGGGCTGTCTTTTAAAGCTTTTTGTCAGCTGCCAGAGGCTGTATCCCATGCTAGCATCTGGGCTTGCGTCCATAAGTTCTCTGCTGAACTGCTGGTTGCTTATGGTCGCGAGGACTTTCTGGAGCCTGTTGGATATCCTTCTATATATCCTGCTTACTCTTAGGTCACCAGTGCGCACGTGCTCTTTGCGTAGCCGCCTTTTTAATGCCAGAAGTGGAGCTGTAGCCGGATGGATTGAGCCTCTTGGGGGCGATATCCGGATCGGGTCTATAGCATGTGAAGCAAGTTGGGCTGCTGCTCGAATCTTCGCCATGAAATTATCGATAGCATCCTCAATGTCTGCAGGGGAGGTCAGGATCATGTTGAGATTGATTGTGTTGTTGGGTTCAGCCTGGAATCTTTCAACATCCCCATTTGGCGGCAGTAGACTCTTTCTTGTTGGCTGCTGCATAGGTCTCGATGGAGAGTGAGCTCTGCCTAAGGCCACCATATATGAAGAAGTCTAGGGCACTAGGAGTGCGTTACGAGTTGTACGCGTAGTATGTTGCATCTCCGGTTGCCAAGACATCGCATCAGCAGTCGATGATGGCTTCGTGCAAATTCTGCCCTCTCGTACAGGCTCTGTTGTTTCCCCATAGTCTGTGTTTCGCATTCCAGTCCCCTCCGGCAATGAATTTTTGTCCTAGGTTTATTATTAGGAACTCAAAATTTGCTTTGGTCCATGGCACAGCCGGCGGGAGGTATAGAGAAGCAATTGTGAAGTCACCTCTGCTAGTGCTTATCTTGACTGCGGCCATCTGCAGATGTGGTTGGGAAATGTGTTCCAGGGGGTGGTGGCTCAGGCTATGGCGTATTAATATGCCGGCACCTCCTCTGCGGTAGTTGCAGGGATGTTGTGTTATATATGTAGTATAACCGGGGACATATATTTTTGAGCAAATGTGCATGTGCGTTTCCGTTAGGAGCATTATGTCAATGACGTGGGTGGCGAGAAAAGTCTTTAGTTCCTGGATTTTTCTGTTAAGGCCATCTGCGTTCCATAATCCGATCCTTAAATAGCTCATTTTGATGGGATAAGGCGAGAAATTATCGACATCAGGATGTGCTGAGTTTCGGAGTTTTTATGAAGCGTATTAAGGATCTGGTCCATTCTTGAGGTAAGGCTTAGCATGTTCTCTTCAAGAGCCGCAATTCTCGAGTTCGTATCCTCGCTCGGCTTGTTTCCGGGGATGTTGTTGAGCTGCCTTTCGTTCGATTAACCATCTGGTTTGCATTGGGTGACGCCTCTTCGCTGGCTGTTGGTAGGATTGCCCGATCTGAGCATGTCCGCAAATGAAGCAGATTTGCCAGCTACCATGGGAGGGGGGATAAATTGATTTGCATTGTTGTTTTGCCGAGTGTGGTTATTATGCGCCTTGTGGAGAGAAGCCGAGATATTGGGGGCCGGCTTGCGTACCTTGATTCGGTCTATGTACCATTTACAGCCTTTGTAGTTGGCAGAGTGGTTTCCGTCACTGTTGGCGCAAAAGAAGTCGCCTTTCTGGACTGCTTTGCAAAGGGGCGAACCAGTTGGGTGCTCTTCAGCACATCTACCACAAACGAATTGCTTCATGCAGTAGTTTTTAGAATGGCCATAATCTTGGCAGTGGTGGCATTGGAAAGCAGACAGCACTAAGACTTCTTGACGGCACAAAAGGTTTATTTTTAGTGCTTTCTTATTGTTGGGAGCCGGTTTGAGGTCTAAGAAAAACATATTTAGCCTGGTTTGCTCAGTGCCATTTGGGGTCTTGCCCTTAGGATTGAAGATGTTGACTACCGTGTGTCCTTTGTCTAGCATTTCCTTTATTATAAAGCCTTGGGCTGTAGAGGTCGCCATCTGTTTGATGACAATGCGAAAAGTTTTATCTTCTTGGAGTTGGTAGTTGTAGTTTTTGCATTTAGCCTTTTCCGTGAAAGCAATTACTTTACGGAATGTTGGAATGTCCTTGGTGTATAGCCTAGTTAGGCCTGAGCCAGACGTACGAGTTGAGTAGCTGCTAGGTGGAAGGACTTGGTCCAAGGCATCCTGGAATTTGTGAATATCTGTTATACCCGGAACCATGATGGGACCAGGTTTTCTAGACTTGGGAGGCGGTGGAGTTGTCGCAGGCAGTGGTAGGTCCTCCAGCATGCTGGCTTCCATCTCCCTATCACCTAATTCCGTATCTTTCTGATTTTCGTCAGCCTCGTTGTCGACAGTGTCAAGGGCTGCAAATCGATTCATCCTTAGACTAGCATCTTTTGACGTAGATGGGATGTCGTCGCTTGACCGGCTAGATTGGACTACCCTTGGTGCTATGTTGATAGAATTTTGGTCTTACCCCTTTTTGTTGGATTGGTCAGGCGAGAGGGGAGCGCTAGGGCGCTTGCGTCTGGCAGTGCCACCTTTTTGCCATTCTGAACTCGGGGGATCGATATAAGGCACAGTACCGACTTGTGTGCTGGTGTTAATTGCCGGTGCAACAGGAGTGTTGATGGGCAAATTAGCGGCGCATGGGGTGGTTGTAGGGTGGCATGATGGCTTTCTGCTGCTGCCTTGTGCATTGTTGGGGCCTGCTGTGTTGCGAGCCGTCGCAGAAGTAGCTGAAGCCACTGCGTATGTGACTGCGGTAATAGCGGAAGCGTTGGCTATGGTCGTGATGTAGACCGTATTCGAGGATGTATCGAGAATCTGGCTCTCGCAAAGCACAGTTTTATACCGCTCGTCTAGTCGCCTCGCTTGGGCGTCTATAGATCTCATTTTGGCAATATACGATGGTGACAAGTTGTATATTTCTGAGTCATTTGAGTCGCTATGCGTGTCCATACTGAAAAGTATTATTACTTACAGAATTTACCGCAACGGTCCACAGAAGTCTCAACAATTTTGTGGAAAGGTAACACCTGCACTGCAAAAACGTAAGCAAATGCACGCACAATCACACGCACACGCACTAGGGTGTGCGCGCGCAATAGATAAAAAACGTTTTTTTTTTTTTTTTCGCTTCTATGCAGCTGCAGCCGCCTGCGCTGCGTTTTATTGCCCTTGGGCAAGTTGATTTCTGTTTGTTTATTATAGTTGTTTTAGTTTTTTGTAAATTAACGTTGCCGGCAATGCCGTAGAAGCATTGCCCAAAACTTAAACAGTGACGCTTAGCGTCAGAAAGTTTATTGCACGCCGATATTGTATCGTAAATCACTTTGATTTGGTTGTTACGCACTTCCGTCTCGTTTAACAGTCGGAGAGGAACTGATTCGACAATATACATCAAGAACATGGAATAATTGACAATTTTATTAAAAACTACAAAAACAATATATACAAAACACAAAATGTAGAGCACAACGAAATACACCTACTCTAGTTCATTATTAGAATAAATTTCAATATAGATGTACTGTACAATCATATAAATAATATAGAAGAGAACATTTTGCTAACTAAACTAAATATAATACCTAAATTTTTATTATCTGAAAAATAAAATAGATTTATGAATAAATTCATATTCAACCTAAATGTAATATTAGAATCTGACGAACACTTATATAGATTGTCAACCTTAAAAACCTTCATCAACGTTTTTAATACAAATGTATAAATTAGCACACATTGGTCCACTGCCACTACATCAAACCAAATTCCTAATTGTACCCAACTACATTTTGTATGACCAAAACGGTAAAATTTTGTACTTTGAGAAGAAATGTCCCAAAATTCACCAGACTTATATATGCGAAAACACACTTTCACAAATTAACTTGGTCAACATCCACTGTCTCGACACATCAAGGATGTCGGCCATCAAGAGGTCATCAACGTGGTTGAGCAATGACGCAACTTTATTTTGAACACCAACGTCAGATCTTCATGCCAGAGACCCTTAAAAATCAAAGGGTCAGCCATATTAACATTCGACAGCTGTACGGTAAAAATCAACGGCTTATACGATGACACTTTAATGGAATTTGAAAAAGGAACGGAACTGTCCGGAATCAAGCCTAAACGAACTAATTGTCTTGAAGACGACAGCGACAAACCTTCTTCACACTCTACATACTGCTTTTTATATTGGCGGTGTCTGCAGTATGCATCCTAAACCTCAGGAGAAGAAACATAATTTTCACCCCGGCTGAGCCTCCACGGATTTCCGGTCAGGCCATTCCATCGATGTGCCCGTCACTTCATTCTAGGGATGAAGTAGTTACCGGATCTACCATAAAGGGTATATTTGATTTGGTTCCACCCGCCAAGCCGCCGAGAAACGGTCATTGCCCACACAAGACCAACACAGCATTTTGACACTGCTGCAATGCTGATCTAGCGCTTTAGCAGGATGTTGGTTGCGACAGTTTTCGTTCAAGACACTTGTACTGCTGCAACAGCAGTTTCCCATATACATGTTGCTAGCATATGATTGTAAACATTTGAATTAGTTTAAGCTTTAGAAATAAATATATATTTAGTCAATTTTTGGACATGCAAAAGAAACGATGCAGTGATCAATAAACTCGTTCTAATTTCAAACAATCCAATCACTATACTGTCAATACTGTTAACTCGGGCGCGTAGCAAACTTCGTTTTGAGAGAGTTTGATTCAGCAAATATGCGTGGGATAGTGCTCCGATTGGAACATTGGCAGTGGCGCGATTTTAAGAGTAAATTGTTTATGTCTAATAGAAGAGGACTGTTTGATCTTGACCAATGGGTGTGAGTTTATAATATTTGGTGTGTTTATGTTCTAAGTTATTTTAAGGGGTAAGTGCGACTTTGGATAATTCACAATATATATTATAATATTCATGCCACTATTGTTTGTTTTCTTTTCAAAGTTTTAAGACTTTATTATGCCTAAATAAAATTCAACTTATATTCTCAATGCCCTATAAAGCTCTTCCCATACATAGCTGCAAATTCATTTAAATTATGTGCCAATTCGCCTTGTTTGTTTTATTTATTTATGATTAATGGTAAAACGAGTGTCTTCCTTATTATTCAATAGATTAAACATACAATAGACAATGAAAATATATGCTAAACGCTTAGTTAAAGAACACAAATTTTCTAAATAGCATCACCGACCGATGGAGGTGTTTTATTTGCCAGTCCGGCCAGCTGTGCCCCTTTTCACAGCCAATTTTGTCAGTGACGCTATTAGAGCCTACATCTAAGCAGAAGGTTGTGAGTAGGAAAAAAGTGTTCTCAAGTAACATTAAAATAATCTTAATTTGCTATATTAATAAAGAAAATACAATAAATAGGAAAAATGAAAGTAAGAAGATTGTTAATAAAGTAAAGCAATGTAATTTATATAAAGAGTGTTAAGTAGATAGGACAAAGAGAAGAGTAATGGGAAATCACTGACTAGAGAAAATGTACAGGCTGTAGAGAAAGTTTGGTAGAGAAAACGTGATTCAAACTATTATAATTTTTACATAGCACGCGAAAAGGATTGTGCATAGCGTAGACTGTTGTGCACGTAGATGGAATAAGCGGCGATAATTTTTGGTTGGTCTAGCCGGAACAGAGAATTGAATTGGTCTAGCAGAAAAGGAGAATCTATATCGCCACTGAGAATTGTCCTACGGTTGGTTAACGACGAAAGGTTAAGAAGAAGCAGCCTGCTGGAGTAGGATGGCAACCGAAGATTAGGGTCCCAATTTAAACCTCGTAAGGCAAAAAGCAGAAATTGTTTTTGAACAGATTCAATACGATCCTGGCTATTGTTATACTGCGGAGACCAGATGCAAGATAAGTATTCAAGGATAGGGCGAACAAAAGAGATGCACAGAAGTTCCTTATAAAAGGATTGCTAAACTCTTTCGACCATCGTTCAATGAATCCAAGTACATATTTTACTTCATTAACGATAACAGAGTTTAGAATCAAAAAGAACGCCTAGATCCTTAACTGTAAGTATACGTTGCAAAGGGGTATTGTCGATTGTATAACTGACAAGATAAGGTGTAGTACGATTAAATGTCATAAACATACACTTTGAACAATTCAGATGCAATTGATTGGCCGAACATCAAAGTTGCAAAGCGTTCAAATCGTCTTGTAGACGAGAATGATGTAGGGGATTAGTGTATAAAAGAATAAGTTTCACATCGTCCGCATACATGCGTACACGGGCATGTGATATAACAGATGGGAGATCATTTATAAAAAGAGCAAAGAGTAAAGGCCCAAGATGACTTGCTTGAGGAACACCAGAAGTAACGAGAACCTGCTTAGAGGTAGTCAGCCTCAGCATTACTCTTTGGGTCCTACCTTTTAAATCAGAATTAATCCAAAGCAAAAGAGACGGAGGGAAACCTATTCGGTCAGGTTTAACGAGAAAGAAGGGCTATTTTCTGCACGCTGAAGATCTAATACCCTTGCAGACCCAACTTTTTCATAATGCTTATAGTGCTTTGCCAGTATCTAAGAAGCACAGGGAAAATATTGAATGCCGAGTTTGGTCAAGATATCTTGATAAACAAAAAAGATTTTTAATCAAAAACCTAGTTGTCGACCGATCGTTCCTATGGCAGATATATGATTGGGGCTACAGCCTATCAGCAAGAGCAATAGCGCCAGCGGATATTAAAGAGAGCGCATGAAAATAGCGACTAAGCCGCATTTGAGTCTTATCACTCAATAGATCACGCGCTATCCCGGTTAAATTGAGTTGAATTTAGTGGCTCTCTCAAGCGCTCGAGCATTCAGTCCTGCTACTTTAAGTTATCTTATTTTCTTGTATTACGTAATTCGATTGAGCTTTGAATTTGCACGCTTAGTAACAGCGAAATTTGCGACATAAGTTGACGTCTGTGAGTTCAGTGCAAGTCAACAGACGTATGCTCTATGTAGGTCAAATTAATAATTATAGTTTTTTAGGTTAAGTTCAATAAAGGTTGAAGAAGTTATTCGATCCTATGGGATGGCTGAGTCCGATTGTTGTAACCGGGAAAATACTAATGCAGCGTCTATGGAAGGATAAGATTGGCTGGGATGACGTAGTGCCAGCAGCCGTCAGAAGAGAATGGGAGAAGTGTTTAACGGACTTGCCCAATATTTCAAACATGCGCATACCACGATATATAACATAGGGATTATATAACGCAGCAGCAGAACTACATATCTTTTGTGATGCATCAACTCAAGCGGTTGCATATTTACGTGTTCCAGCCGGGGATCAAGCATTTCATACGGAGTCGCTGCAGTCAAAATGTAAGGTCTCGCCTGTTAAGCCACAATTAACCATACCCAGAGCCGAGTTGTGTGCTGCTCTTGAGCTACAAAAATTTATAAGTATTTAAAGCAGAATTTGCGAATGAATATACAATTCTGCAGTACTATTTTTTGGTCCGACTCAATGATAGCCATCAGTTGGATCCGTGGAGGAGGTGCAAACTGGAAGGTATTTGTTTCAAATCGCATAAACAAATTTCTGGAGATCTCGAATGGAAGACAATGGAGACATGTTCCCTCGATTGATAATCCTGCCGACCATCGGAGTCGGGGAATTAGCGTATCTAAGTTGACGTCATGTGAAATGGGGTGGCATGGACCGCAGTGGTTACAAAGTCCAGAAGAATGATGCCCTTGCAATAACATTGATCAACAGTCACTCTCACATGTGAGTATTGAGACAAGAAGCTTGACTTGCCTTCATAAGTCAATATTCATCGTATACCCGACTTCTTCGAGTTATGGCATATGTTAAACGTTTTATTCGAAACTGTCGCATAATAGAGTCTGAGCGTAAGCGAAGTGAGATATCAATTTCGAATTCTTATTTCGAATGATCCTGATGATTTGATGGTGTTGACCCCCGGTCACTTTCTAACTGGTGATGCGCTCTTCTCGCCTCCTACAACTGAAGTATCTCAACTGAGTTAAGTGCATCGGTGGAGAAACTGTCAATACTAATCAAAACAATTTTGGAAAAGGTGTAACTCTGAATACTTGCCGCGGTTGCAGAGAAGACCAAAATGGCTGCAGATAAAGAGAAACCTAGATGTTGGATGCATGGTGTTAATTTAGGATTCGGTCGGATTACAAGCACTCATGCTGATGCAGATGGATTAATTAGAGTTGTGACTCTAAAAACAATCAGTGGTGTTATCAAACGGCCAGTAACAAAGCTCTGTCCATTACCCATACAGGAGAATTGACTTGATAATGAAACGTAACCCTTACGTAAATGTTAAAGTGTACTCTTTTATTTTCAGTTTAAGTTAAGGTACCAAGCCTGAGTTGGCGGACGTAAATTTGATGATGAATGCTGCAATCATCAAAGGGGGAAGAATGTTTGGGCTACAGCCTATCAACAAGAGCAATCGCGCCAGTCTAAGAGCGGATTTTATAAGAGCGCGCGTGAAAATAGCGATTACTGAAAATGCACCTGCGCTTAGATCAGCCGAATTTGAGTAATGTCTTATCACTCAATAGATCACACGCTATCACGATTGAGTTGAGTTGAATTTAATGGCTCTCTCAAGCGCTCGAGCATTCAGTTCTGTTACTTTAAGTTATCTTATTTTCTTGTATTTTGTAATTCGATTGAGCTTTGAATTTGCACGCCTAGTAACAGCGGAATTTGCGACATATGTTGAAGTCTGTGAGCGTCAGTCCAAGTTTTCGACTGATCGTTCCTATGGCAGATAAATGATATAGTGGTCCGATCTTAATAGGATTTTTTATATATATATGAATAGTATAGTAAAAATAATAAACGCCGAGTTTGGTCGAGATATCTTGAAAAACAAAATGTTTTTACATACAAAATCTTAATTTTCGACCGACCGTTCCCATGACAGCTATATGATATAGTGTACCGATCTTAATAGGATTTTGCATTTATATGAAGAGCATAGTAAAACTAATAAATGCCGAGTTTGGTCAAGATATCTAGATAAATTAATAATTTTTTTCATACAAAAACTTAATTTTCGACCGATCGTTCCTATGGCAGCTATATGATATAGTGGTCCGATCTTAATGGGATTTTGCATATATATGAGGACCTTAGTAAAACTAATAATTGCCGAGTTTGGTCAAGATATCTTGATAAACAAAATGTTTTTTCATACAAAAACTTAATTTTCGACCGATCGTTCCTATGGCAGCTATATGATATAGTGGTCCCATCCAGCTGGTTTTCTGCAAAGTTTCATTAAGATAGCTTTAAAACTGAGAGACTAGTTCGCATAGAAACAGACAGACGGACAGACGGACATGGCCCAATCGACTCGGCTGTTGATAGTGATCAAGAATATACATATATGCTTTATAGGGTCGGAGATGCCTCCTTCTATGCGTTACACATTTCACGACAAAATTATAATACCCTCTGCAAGGGTATAAAAAAATTTGTTATTATAATTAAGTTCATTAAAGTAAGTAAGTACAGAGCCAAGCGCATAGCATAAATATGATTGTATATATGTATGTATACACATACACAAGCACATAAATACATATGTACATTGCTGCGCATATAAGAAACATTATATGCGCCAAGAGAGCGTGAGACCGTTGACCCAACGGATAACCGCTGATCTTGAACTATGGCCGCTACGAGAGTGATTGAGTTACCTTTGGAGAATCTTGTCCAGTGTTTAAGGTGACTTGCTTTTAATGCCTTGTAATGTGACCTCTGATGTCGGAAGGTTCCTCCAGTTCAAGTTTATTATTAAGTCAAGAATTTAATGTTATGAAATAAAAAGATTACAGCCGCTTTGTGTTGAAGTTCAAACCAAACTGAATATTCTTTATTAACAGGAGTATGTACATATATATCTTAAATGTCTACAAGCTGCCAAGCTGGTCGTCGATGGTGTCCCATTTCTATTTGTGTCGCAACATCAACATCCTGTCTATTGCTGATGTTGCGTTTTTGGGTTAATGTAGCAACATAGTGCTACCAAAGACAATATAAACACTAAGATGAGTAACGCCTACATACATTTGAATGCGACGCAAAATTTCTAGCCTGGCCTTTGAGGCTTCGTACGGCTGTCTGTCGACTGGTTGTTCGTTCTCCATGGACCAGACGAACAAATGCCGAAGTCGCGGCTTGCTGATGCTGACACGAGCAACGAAGTTAGTCGCCAGCCTGCCTTCAGCAAATCTGGTCGATGCTTCTTTGCGTCGCTTCGTTTCGAAGTACATTGAGCGAAAAAGGTTATAACTGACGATCGACGCTAAGTGCTTGTGCTTTATCAATGAAATGCATAGATACTAACGATTAATTTTACAGGAAGATTTAAGAATAAAATAATTTTTACACTAGGCGCATCTTGTGCAATAACTACGTTAAGAAAATAGCACACATAATTGATTTCACTTTTGTTTTCGAACAGTGTATGCTCGAGAAAAGTTCTTGTCTCCACCAATGGCGTCCAAGCACCTTTGGTTGTATGCGTGAATAACACATGCATAAGAACTTTAAAGTATATATGTATGTGTTGTTATTCACTGCTCTGGCTTTAGCTGGTAAAAAAAAATTTTGTTAGTTTTCTAGCGCAGATCATGACCTATCCCAAATTTGCGTTCATAGATGTCTGCATTTTATGTACTGAGGTTGGCTTCGTTGAAAATATGTATTTCTATTTCGATGCATATATTTACATAATTTCTTTAAATTAAATTAATATGATTTTTATTCTTCAATTAAGAAATAAAAGAGTGCTAAAAAATACAATTACAAATTTATTTGTATAAATAAATATGACTTTTGATTCAATATTTAGTTCGATATTTTATTAATTCAATTTAGATTATTGCGCTTGGGATAGGAGGTAGGTCGTGATCTGCGCTAAAAAACTAAGAAAATTGTTTCTTTGCCAGCCAGAGACTTTGCCAGAGCAGTGGATAACAACACATTCTAATATGCTGTTATGTATGTATATTAACACGCATACAAACATTATTGCTTACACGGCCCTCATATAGCCAAAGCTGAGAGTACATTCTATTTTTATACCCTGAACCCATTGAAAATGGGTAACAGGCAGAAGGAAGCATCTCCGACCCCATAAAGTATATATATTCTTGATCAGCATAAATAGCCGAGTCGATCTAGCCATGTTCGTCTGTCTGTCCGTCCGTCCGTATGTATGAACGCAAGGATTTCAGAACCTAGAGACTTGAAATTTTAGATGTAGGTGCTCCTAGTGCCTGCGCAGATCGAGTTTGTTTCCGATAATCGATAACTTACTCTGTTTCCAAGCAATCGATAAAAATCGATATCGATCTCCTGTTCTTTGGGCAATTTTGGTAAATAATAAGAGCTAGAGTCACCAAACATACCTCGTTCTCCACTTGAAGCGAACATACGTGTTTTTTTTGTGCTCTCCGTTTTGTTTTTGATTTAATAAAACACCGGCGTTTTAATTATTTATATTTTTATATATTTCTACTATTCTGTTCGCCTTCTCGGTTATTTTATATTTATCGCGAGTGCATGCTTGTGGTCTGTGCATTTTTGTTATTTAAATATTGTTTCTTTCAAACTTGTGTTCTTGTACATTTTTGTTTGTGCGCTTGCGCTATTTAGCTCTGTGGGTAAGCTTCTTGTTGTTGTTTGTTGTTTATGTTTAACTGCACATCGCCTCTCTGGTGTGCAAGATTTCGTGGGCAAGCAAGCAATCTATAAATAGACTACTCTCGCACTCTCGCGCTCTCTCACCTTTTTTTTTTTTTTTTTTTTTTTCAACTTGCGCTTTGATCTTTTTCTACTTTCTGCCGCTTGTTGGTGCTCCATACGCTATTAATCTAATCTAAATAACTCTCTTTTTACATTTGGCTGTGTTATTACAGTAGAGACCCATAATAATGGACCATAAAATTGTCTGTTTTATAAAAACTTGCCAAATGCCAATTACGGCAAGTCAATCCAGCATACCTTGTTGGCTGTGTGATAATGTCGTGCATTCTAAATGTGTGGGTTACACTGGTCTTGTGGGGGATGCTGTTGCCAAACGAAATGGTTTGCACTATAGTTGCGACTCGTGTAGGGAGATTGATGGTGAAATGCGGGCGTTTATGCGTCAGACCAGGAGTGGCTTTAGGGGTCTGATTATTGGTTTTCGTAAACTTAACGATCAGCTCACAGCCCTGGACACCCAATTTAATAGCCTTAAACTGTTAGATGAGTCTCCAGGGCCTAAAAAGCCGACTCCTTGTGATCTGCCGTTGCCTAATACCCTTCAGCCTCCGACTGCTATGCAGCAGCCTACTACACCGATTACACAGCAGCTCATCTCGTTTGTTACTCCGGTAGCTGTGAGGTCTGCTGTGGACATTGATTCTGTCCCGAAAAGTGTGACATCGGCACGAGAAAAACCAGTCGAATTATCCGTGTCGTCCGCTGTCGTGGGTTTCCGAAAGGGCGACAGCAACAATTAAATTTACAACAGCCGCTAGAAGGCTCGTCGTCCGGACTACCGGCTGTTTTAGGTACCATAGTTAATAGTGTTCCCACTGTCCTACCTGTGGCACCTAAGCCTCTAGTCGGTGTTCCACCGAAGGGACTTATTTTTGTTTCTAGGCTTGCCCCTCACTTTTCATCAGATGATGTAAAAGCCTTTATACAGGCAAAAATTCAAGCCCCAGGTATACTGGTGGAGAAATTTAAGTGCGCGTATGAAAGGGATATTGCGTCCTTTAAAATAAGTGTTCCGCCAGAAATATTTACTGATATTTGTTGTAAAGAGTTTTGGCCGGAGCACTTAATAGTAAAAGAATATAGGCCAAAAAGAAAAATTGGACTCCGATTTTATTACCACCTATTTCTAATGGCGCATCAACTTTAGTTGCTGCGTCAAAAAACTAATTCCATCTTTCGAGCTTGCCTACCAGAATGTTAGAGGTCTTAAATCTAAACTCGCTAAACTGTATTTAGACTCTCTTGCTTTCAATTTTCAAATTATCGCCTTTACTGAGACCTGGCTGAAGCCGGACATCTCAGACTCTTCAATTTTTACCTCCAAATACACCACTTACAGATGCGATCGAGCCTCCCGTATCGGAGGAGGAGTACTTATAGCTGTCGAGTCTGCTCTTTCGTCGGAACGCATTGATCTTCCCATCTCAGAGATTGAGTTGGTGGCTGTACGAGTTGTATTTGGTACTTTTTCTATCTTTATTACATGTTCATATTTACCTCCTTTATCTAATTTGTCTACCTATCAAACCCATCTTAATGCTATTAAATCTATCTCCTCCCTACTTTCTGATAGAGACCTTTTAGTAGTTCTTGGGGACTTTAATTTTCCTGTTGTCGAGTGGTCATCGCCATCAGACTCAAACTTTCTGTTGCCGTCATCGTCAAACGAATTTATTGATGGTCTACATGAAATGTCCTTACGGCAGGTTAATCGTGTGCGCAATTCAAGAAACAGATCTCTTGATCTAATTTTCGTGTTGGATTCGTTCAACAGTGTTGTGCACAGGATCAATCCGCTTACACTTCCTGAAGACCTTTTTCATCCAACTCTGGAAATGGTCATTGATTTACCAGCCCGAGTCCCTATCAAGGAATCGGAATTAGCTGAACGTATGCGTTGTTTCAGAAAGGCTGATTTTCATAAGCTTAATGATCTTATTCTGCAAGGCCTGATAGGCCTCCCTGGTTCTCAAAGGAACTGATGAGGTTAAAAAACGTGAAGTCGAGGTGTTATAAAAAGTTTAAGAAATCGGGAAATCACTCTGATTTCTCCCGCTATGCAGTTGCCCGATCAAATTTTTCCACCCAAAATTCCATCTGCTATAAGAATTACCTTCGGCGTTGTCGCCTTCAATTTTCACATAATCCTTCGAAATTTTTTAACTTTGTCAATTTTAAACGTAAGACATCTACTTTGCCTTCTTCGGTTAAGTTTGCAGATGAGAGCGCGAACACTGATCCAGGCATAGCCGATCTGTTCGCAAACTTTTTTCAAACTACCTACTCCTCCATTAGGTATAATAAAAATCAGCCTTATCCTTATCAGTTACAGAGGTCAAACTGCATCTTTAATCCCATTATTACCGAAAGTTCGCTTCTTAGCGACCTTAATACTATCAAGCCGGTTTACTCACCGGGCCCTGATGGTGTTCCTGCTTGCGTGCTTAGATACTGCGCTGCAGCATTATGTAAACCTGTTTTAAAACTTTTTGAATTGTCCGTAAACACTTCATCTTTTCCGACCATCTGGAAGGAATCATACATTATCCCTCTCCATAAGAAAGGGAGTAAGTCCGATGTTGAAAACTATAGAGGTATTTCCAAATTATCCGCTATACCTAAAGCTTTTGAGAGAATTATAACATCTCAACTGCAGCATTTATGTAGTTCTATTATTTCACCTTCCCAGCATGGGTTCGTGAAGCGCAGATCTACAACCACTAACCTTCTTGAGTTTACTTCGTTTGTAATTGATGGGTTTAAGAAAAGAAAGCAGACTGACGTCATCTATACTGATTTCAGTAAGGCTTTCGACTCTTTCAACCATTCCTTGTTGCTTCATAAAATAAGCCTTCTCGGCTTCCCAGTCAATCTTTTGAACTGAATATCAGAGTATTTGCGTGACAGAACCCAAAAGGTTCTTTTCAGAAATTTATTCTCTAAACGTATTCTGGTGACTTCCGGTGTTCCTCAAGGTAGTCATCTTGGCCCGCTACTCTTTACTCTTTTCATCAATGACCTTCCCTCGATACTGTCTCACTCTCGAGTATTAATGTATGCTGATGATGTAAAATTATGCCTTGCATATAAGGATATTGCATCATGTTATCTCTTACAAGCGGACATTGATGCGTTTCAGGCTTGGTGTCTAGCCAACCTGTTAAACTTAAACTGCTCTAAATGTAAGGTAATGACCTTCTATAGAAGCCCTCCTCAATTTGTTTCTTACATCCTTGATAGCATACCGCTTGAGCGTGTTAATAGTACTTCTAATGAAGTTAATGATCTAGGTGTCATCCTTGATCATAAACTTAAATTCGACTCTTATGTTAATATCGTGGTCAATAAGGCCAGAATAGTTATGGGTTTCATCAAGCGATGGTCAAAGGAGTTTGACGATCCGTACACGACAAAAACACTTTATATATCTTTGGTACGACCTATTCTTGAGTATGCCTCATGTATCTGGTCACCACAATATGCTACCCATCAGGACAGAATTGAATCCGTTCAGAAACAATTCTTGTTGTTTGCCCTTAGTGGTTTAAATTGGGATCCTCGTGTGCGGTTACCGTCATACTCCAGTAGACTTCTGATGATTAACCTTCCTTCTTTAATTAATCGTAGAACCATGCTGGGTGTAATATTTATTCATAAATTAATTACTGGTGAAATCGACTCTTCTGTGTTGATTAGCCAATTAAATTTCTCTATCCCTACTAGACTAACACGTAATTTTGTACCTTTATCGCTTCAATTTTGCTCAACTAATTATGCCTTCCATGAACCGTTCAGGGTTCTCTGTGATGACTATAACAAGCATTACAGAGTATTCTGCTCGAAAGCTTCTCTTCCTCGTATAAAGTCTTCTATTCTAAACTATTTAGCAAGTAGATAGTCCTATTTTTATTTGTAATTGTATTTGTACACGTACTCGTTGTTTGTATCGACTTTTTTTTTTTAATATATTTTTTTTTCCTCATATTTACTTTGCATTTTGTGTCGTACGTTATACGACTGCGCCCCTCGGTCGGTTGGGCGGGAGGTGGGATGCAGTACGTTGCATCGGGATTCGCGTTAAAAAAAAAAAAAAAAAAAAAAAAAAAACTTGACATATAGCTTCTAAAATAGAATATATATATGCATTTGATGTTGGAAGAAGAGGGTTCAGGGTATTTCCCAGTCGGGAACTCCCGAATAGAACCCCTTACATGTTAGCTTTTTCGTTCTCTCGGCTGTGAGAGCGCACTGCTGCAGATTTTATTTTCGTTCTCAATTTTCAAAAAATCAAGCTGCATAGCAATTTGTTGTATGGCGTTACTCATCTTAGTGCTTATATTGTCTTTGGTGCTACAATGTTGTGTAGGCACTTTTGGTCAAGTACAGGGTGTCTTATTTAGGACGTCCACACAGTGAAAATTGTTTATGTTGGCTTGCTTCTTGGATGCTTGGGGGTTGCCATCTCGAGAGGGGCTGATATGGTAACTCCTTCCCCCCAAGTGTGGAGTGAGGGCCATAAGGATGGTATGGCCGAGATGTCGATTGAGGGGGTGTCCATTGGAACGAACGAAATTTTCCTTGATTTATATACCCATATTACGCCTATTATTGTGGCGGTTAACGCAAACAGGGTGTAAAATATAAAGATGTGGTTTGTCGCGGTGCTTTTTATCTAAATCAACTCAAGCCTATGGAGCGGTTGCATATTTACGTGTTCCAGCCGGGGATCAAGCATTTCATACGGAGTCGCTGCAGTCAAAATGTAAGGTCTCGCCTGTTAAGCCACAATTAACCATACCCAGAGCCGAGTTGTGTGCTGCTCTTGAGCTACAAAAATTTATAAGTATTTAAAGCAGAATTTGCGAATGAATATACAATTCTGCAGTACTATTTTTTGGTCCGACTCAATGATAGCCATCAGTTGGATCCGTGGAGGAGGTGCAAACTGGAAGGTATTTGTTTCAAATCGCATAAACAAATTTCTGGAGATCTCGAATGGAAGACAATGGAGACATGTTCCCTCGATTGATAATCCTGCCGACCATCGGAGTCGGGGAATTAGCGTATCTAAGTTGACGTCATGTGAAATGGGGTGGCATGGACCGCAGTGGTTACAAAGTCCAGAAGAATGATGCCCTTGCAATAACATTGATCAACAGTCACTCTCACATGTGAGTATTGAGACAAGAAGCTTGACTTGCCTTCATAAGTCAACCGTATACCCGACTTCTTCGAGTTATGGCATATGTTAAACGTTTTATTCGAAACTGTCGCATAATAGAGTCTGAGCGTAAGCGAAGTGAGATATCAATTTCGAATTCTTATTTCGAATGATCCTGATGATTTGATGGTGTTGACCCCCGGTCACTTTCTAACTGGTGATGCGCTCTTCTCGCCTCCTACAACTGAAGTATCTCAACTGAGTTAAGTGCATCGGTGGAGAAACTGTCAATACTAATCAAAACAATTTTGGAAAAGGTGTAACTCTGAATACTTGCCACGGTTGCAGAGAAGACCAAAATGGCTGCAGATAAAGAGAAACCTAGATGTTGGATGCATGGTGTTAATTTAGGATTCGGTCGGATTACAAGCACTCATGCTGATGCAGATGGATTAATTAGAGTTGTGACTCTAAAAACAATCAGTGGTGTTATCAAACGGCCAGTAACAAAGCTCTGTCCATTACCCATACAGGAGAATTGACTTGATAATGAAACGTAACCCTTACGTAAATGTTAAAGTGTACTCTTTTATTTTCAGTTTAAGTTAAGGTACCAAGCCTGAGTTGGCGGACGTAAATTTGATGATGAATGCTGCAATCATCAAAGGGGGAAGAATGTTTGGGCTACAGCCTATCAATAAGAGCAATCGCGCCAGTCTAAGAGCGGATTTTATAAGAGCGCGCGTGAAAATAGCGATTACTGAAAATGCACCTGCGCTTAGATCAGCCGAATTTGAGTAATGTCTTATCACTCAATAGATCACACGCTATCACGATTGAGTTGAGTTGAATTTAATGGCTCTCTCAAGCGCTCGAGCATTCAGTTCTGTTACTTTAAGTTATCTTATTTTCTTGTATTTTGTAATTCGATTGAGCTTTGAATTTGCACGCCTAGTAACAGCGGAATTTGCGACATATGTTGAAGTCTGTGAGCGTCAGTCCAAGTTTTCGACTGATCGTTCCTATGGCAGATAAATGATATAGTGGTCCGATCTTAATAGGATTTTTTATATATATATGAATAGTATAGTAAAAATAATAAACGCCGAGTTTGGTCGAGATATCTTGAAAAACAAAATGTTTTTACATACAAAATCTTAATTTTCGACCGGCCGTTCCCATGACAGCTATATGATATAGTGTACCGATCTTAATAGGATTTTGCATTTATATGAAGAGCATAGTAAAACTAATAAATGCCGAGTTTGGTCAAGATATCTAGATAAATTAATAATTTTTTTCATACAAAAACTTAATTTTCGACCGATCGTTCCTATGGCAGCTATATGATATAGTGGTCCGATCTTAATGGGATTTTGCATATATATGAGGACCTTAGTAAAACTAATAATTGCCGAGTTTGGTCAAGATATCTTGATAAACAAAATGTTTTTTCATACAAAAACTTAATTTTCGACCGATCGTTCCTATGGCAGCTATATGATATAGTGGTCCCATCCAGCTGGTTTTCTGCAAAGTTTCATTAAGATAGCTTTAAAACTGAGAGACTAGTTCGCATAGAAACAGACAGACGGACAGACGGACATGGCCCAATCGACTCGGCTGTTGATAGTGATCAAGAATATACATATATGCTTTATAGGGTCGGAGATGCCTCCTTCTATGCGTTACACATTTCACGACAAAATTATAATACCCTCTGCAAGGGTATAAAAAAATTTGTTATTATAATTAAGTTCATTAAAGTAAGTAAGTACAGAGCCAAGCGCATAGCATAAATATGATTGTATATATGTATGTATACACATACACAAGCACATAAATACATATGTACATTGCTGCGCATATAAGAAACATTATATGCGCCAAGAGAGCGTGAGACCGTTGACCCAACGGATAACCGCTGATCTTGAACTATGGCCGCTACGAGAGTGATTGAGTTACCTTTGGAGAATCTTGTCCAGTGTTTAAGGTGACTTGCTTTTAATGCCTTGTAATGTGACCTCTGATGTCGGAAGGTTCCTCCAGTTCAAGTTTATTATTAAGTCAAGAATTTAATGTTGTGAAATAAAAAGATTACAGCCGCTTTGTGTTGAAGTTCAAACCAAACTGAATATTCTTTATTAACAGGAGTATGTACATATATATCTTAAATGTCTACAAGCTGCCAAGCTGGTCGTCGATGGTGTCCCATTTCTATTTGTGTCGCAACATCAACATCCTGTCTATTGCTGATGTTGCGTTTTTGGGTTAATGTAGCAACATAGTGCTACCAAAGACAATATAAACACTAAGATGAGTAACGCCTACATACATTTGAATGCGACGCAAAATTTCTAGCCTGGCCTTTGAGGCTTCGTACGGCTGTCTGTCGACTGGTTGTTCGTTCTCCATGGACCAGACGAACAAATGCCGAAGTCGCGGCTTGCTGATGCTGACACGAGCAACGAAGTTAGTCGCCAGCCTGCCTTCAGCAAATCTGGTCGATGCTTCTTTGCGTCGCTTCGTTTCGAAGTACATTGAGCGAAAAAGGTTATAACTGACGATCGACGCTAAGTGCTTGTGCTTTATCAATGAAATGCATAGATACTAACGATTAATTTTACAGGAAGATTTAAGAATAAAATAATTTTTACACTAGGCGCATCTTGTGCAATAACTACGTTAAGAAAATAGCACACATAATTGATTTCACTTTTGTTTTCGAACAGTGTATGCTCGAGAAAAGTTCTTGTCTCCACCAATGGCGTCCAAGCACCTTTGGTTGTATGCGTGAATAACACATGCATAAGAACTTTAAAGTATATATGTATGTGTTGTTATTCACTGCTCTGGCTTTAGCTGGTAAAAAAAAATTTTGTTAGTTTTCTAGCGCAGATCATGACCTATCCCAAATTTGCGTTCATAGATGTCTGCATTTTATGTACTGAGGTTGGCTTCGTTGAAAATATGTATTTCTATTTCGATGCATATATTTACATAATTTCTTTAAATTAAATTAATATGATTTTTATTCTTCAATTAAGAAATAAAAGAGTGCTAAAAAATACAATTACAAATTTATTTGTATAAATAAATATGACTTTTGATTCAATATTTAGTTCGATATTTTATTAATTCAATTTAGATTATTGCGCTTGGGATAGGAGGTAGGTCGTGATCTGCGCTAAAAAACTAAGAAAATTGTTTCTTTGCCAGCCAGAGACTTTGCCAGAGCAGTGGATAACAACACATTCTAATATGCTGTTATGTATGTATATTAACACGCATACAAACATTATTGCTTACACGGCCCTCATATAGCCAAAGCTGAGAGTACATTCTATTTTTATACCCTGAACCCATTGAAAATGGGTAACAGGCAGAAGGAAGCATCTCCGACCCCATAAAGTATATATATTCTTGATCAGCATAAATAGCCGAGTCGATCTAGCCATGTTCGTCTGTCTGTCCGTCCGTCCGTATGTATGAACGCAAGGATTTCAGAACCTAGAGACTTGAAATTTTAGATGTAGGTGCTCCTAGTGCCTGCGCAGATCGAGTTTGTTTCCGATAATCGATAACTTACTCTGTTTCCAAGCAATCGATAAAAATCGATATCGATCTCCTGTTCTTTGGGCAATTTTGGTAAATAATAAGAGCTAGAGTCACCAAACATACCTCGTTCTCCACTTGAAGCGAACATACGTGTTTTTTTTGTGCTCTCCGTTTTGTTTTTGATTTAATAAAACACCGGCGTTTTAATTATTTATATTTTTATATATTTCTACTATTCTGTTCGCCTTCTCGGTTATTTTATATTTATCGCGAGTGCATGCTTGTGGTCTGTGCATTTTTGTTATTTAAATATTGTTTCTTTCAAACTTGTGTTCTTGTACATTTTTGTTTGTGCGCTTGCGCTATTTAGCTCTGTGGGTAAGCTTCTTGTTGTTGTTTGTTGTTTATGTTTAACTGCACATCGCCTCTCTGGTGTGCAAGATTTCGTGGGCAAGCAAGCAATCTATAAATAGACTACTCTCGCACTCTCGCGCTCTCTCACCTTTTTTTTTTTTTTTTTTTTTCAACTTGCGCTTTGATCTTTTTCTACTTTCTGCCGCTTGTTGGTGCTCCATACGCTATTAATCTAATCTAAATAACTCTCTTTTTACATTTGGCTGTGTTATTACAGTAGAGACCCATAATAATGGACCATAAAATTGTCTGTTTTATAAAAACTTGCCAAATGCCAATTACGGCAAGTCAATCCAGCATACCTTGTTGGCTGTGTGATAATGTCGTGCATTCTAAATGTGTGGGTTACACTGGTCTTGTGGGGGATGCTGTTGCCAAACGAAATGGTTTGCACTATAGTTGCGACTCGTGTAGGGAGATTGATGGTGAAATGCGGGCGTTTATGCGTCAGACCAGGAGTGGCTTTAGGGGTCTGATTATTGGTTTTCGTAAACTTAACGATCAGCTCACAGCCCTGGACACCCAATTTAATAGCCTTAAACTGTTAGATGAGTCTCCAGGGCCTAAAAAGCCGACTCCTTGTGATCTGCCGTTGCCTAATACCCTTCAGCCTCCGACTGCTATGCAGCAGCCTACTACACCGATTACACAGCAGCTCATCTCGTTTGTTACTCCGGTAGCTGTGAGGTCTGCTGTGGACATTGATTCTGTCCCGAAAAGTGTGACATCGGCACGAGAAAAACCAGTCGAATTATCCGTGTCGTCCGCTGTCGTGGGTTTCCGAAAGGGCGACAGCAACAATTAAATTTACAACAGCCGCTAGAAGGCTCGTCGTCCGGACTACCGGCTGTTTTAGGTACCATAGTTAATAGTGTTCCCACTGTCCTACCTGTGGCACCTAAGCCTCTAGTCGGTGTTCCACCGAAGGGACTTATTTTTGTTTCTAGGCTTGCCCCTCACTTTTCATCAGATGATGTAAAAGCCTTTATACAGGCAAAAATTCAAGCCCCAGGTATACTGGTGGAGAAATTTAAGTGCGCGTATGAAAGGGATATTGCGTCCTTTAAAATAAGTGTTCCGCCAGAAATATTTACTGATATTTGTTGTAAAGAGTTTTGGCCGGAGCACTTAATAGTAAAAGAATATAGGCCAAAAAGAAAAATTGGACTCCGATTTTATTACCACCTATTTCTAATGGCGCATCAACTTTAGTTGCTGCGTCAAAAAACTAATTCCATCTTTCGAGCTTGCCTACCAGAATGTTAGAGGTCTTAAATCTAAACTCGCTAAACTGTATTTAGACTCTCTTGCTTTCAATTTTCAAATTATCGCCTTTAGTGAGACCTGGCTGAAGCCGGACATCTCAGACTCTTCAATTTTTACCTCCAAATACACCACTTACAGATGCGATCGAGCCTCCCGTATCGGAGGAGGAGTACTTATAGCTGTCGAGTCTGCTCTTTCGTCGGAACGCATTGATCTTCCCATCTCAGAGATTGAGTTGGTGGCTGTACGAGTTGTATTTGGTACTTTTTCTATCTTTATTACATGTTCATATTTACCTCCTTTATCTAATTTGTCTACCTATCAAACCCATCTTAATGCTATTAAATCTATCTCCTCCCTACTTTCTGATAGAGACCTTTTAGTAGTTCTTGGGGACTTTAATTTTCCTGTTGTCGAGTGGTCATCGCCATCAGACTCAAACTTTCTGTTGCCGTCATCGTCAAACGAATTTATTGATGGTCTACATGAAATGTCCTTACGGCAGGTTAATCGTGTGCGCAATTCAAGAAACAGATCTCTTGATCTAATTTTCGTGTTGGATTCGTTCAACAGTGTTGTGCACAGGATCAATCCGCTTACACTTCCTGAAGACCTTTTTCATCCAACTCTGGAAATGGTCATTGATTTACCAGCCCGAGTCCCTATCAAGGAATCGGAATTAGCTGAACGTATGCGTTGTTTCAGAAAGGCTGATTTTCATAAGCTTAATGATCTTATTCTGCAAGGCCTGATAGGCCTCCCTGGTTCTCAAAGGAACTGATGAGGTTAAAAAACGTGAAGTCGAGGTGTTATAAAAAGTTTAAGAAATCGGGAAATCACTCTGATTTCTCCCGCTATGCAGTTGCCCGATCAAATTTTTCCACCCAAAATTCCATCTGCTATAAGAATTACCTTCGGCGTTGTCGCCTTCAATTTTCACATAATCCTTCGAAATTTTTTAACTTTGTCAATTTTAAACGTAAGACATCTACTTTGCCTTCTTCGGTTAAGTTTGCAGATGAGAGCGCGAACACTGATCCAGGCATAGCCGATCTGTTCGCAAACTTTTTTCAAACTACCTACTCCTCCATTAGGTATAATAAAAATCAGCCTTATCCTTATCAGTTACAGAGGTCAAACTGCATCTTTAATCCCATTATTACCGAAAGTTCGCTTCTTAGCGACCTTAATACTATCAAGCCGGTTTACTCACCGGGCCCTGATGGTGTTCCTGCTTGCGTGCTTAGATACTGCGCTGCAGCATTATGTAAACCTGTTTTAAAACTTTTTGAATTGTCCGTAAACACTTCATCTTTTCCGACCATCTGGAAGGAATCATACATTATCCCTCTCCATAAGAAAGGGAGTAAGTCCGATGTTGAAAACTATAGAGGTATTTCCAAATTATCCGCTATACCTAAAGCTTTTGAGAGAATTATAACATCTCAACTGCAGCATTTATGTAGTTCTATTATTTCACCTTCCCAGCATGGGTTCGTGAAGCGCAGATCTACAACCACTAACCTTCTTGAGTTTACTTCGTTTGTAATTGATGGGTTTAAGAAAAGAAAGCAGACTGACGTCATCTATACTGATTTCAGTAAGGCTTTCGACTCTTTCAACCATTCCTTGTTGCTTCATAAAATAAGCCTTCTCGGCTTCCCAGTCAATCTTTTGAACTGAATATCAGAGTATTTGCGTGACAGAACCCAAAAGGTTCTTTTCAGAAATTTATTCTCTAAACGTATTCTGGTGACTTCCGGTGTTCCTCAAGGTAGTCATCTTGGCCCGCTACTCTTTACTCTTTTCATCAATGACCTTCCCTCGATACTGTCTCACTCTCGAGTATTAATGTATGCTGATGATGTAAAATTATGCCTTGCATATAAGGATATTGCATCATGTTATCTCTTACAAGCGGACATTGATGCGTTTCAGGCTTGGTGTCTAGCCAACCTGTTAAACTTAAACTGCTCTAAATGTAAGGTAATGACCTTCTATAGAAGCCCTCCTCAATTTGTTTCTTACATCCTTGATAGCATACCGCTTGAGCGTGTTAATAGTACTTCTAATGAAGTTAATGATCTAGGTGTCATCCTTGATCATAAACTTAAATTCGACTCTTATGTTAATATCGTGGTCAATAAGGCCAGAATAGTTATGGGTTTCATCAAGCGATGGTCAAAGGAGTTTGACGATCCGTACACGACAAAAACACTTTATATATCTTTGGTACGACCTATTCTTGAGTATGCCTCATGTATCTGGTCACCACAATATGCTACCCATCAGGACAGAATTGAATCCGTTCAGAAACAATTCTTGTTGTTTGCCCTTAGTGGTTTAAATTGGGATCCTCGTGTGCGGTTACCGTCATACTCCAGTAGACTTCTGATGATTAACCTTCCTTCTTTAATTAATCGTAGAACCATGCTGGGTGTAATATTTATTCATAAATTAATTACTGGTGAAATCGACTCTTCTGTGTTGATTAGCCAATTAAATTTCTCTATCCCTACTAGACTAACACGTAATTTTGTACCTTTATCGCTTCAATTTTGCTCAACTAATTATGCCTTCCATGAACCGTTCAGGGTTCTCTGTGATGACTATAACAAGCATTACAGAGTATTCTGCTCGAAAGCTTCTCTTCCTCGTATAAAGTCTTCTATTCTAAACTATTTAGCAAGTAGATAGTCCTATTTTTATTTGTAATTGTATTTGTACACGTACTCGTTGTTTGTATCGACTTTTTTTTTTTAATATATTTTTTTTTCCTCATATTTACTTTGCAGTAAATCGGGAACTCCCGAATAGAACCCCTTACATGTTAGCTTTTTCGTTCTCTCGGCTGTGAGAGCGCACTGCTGCAGATTTCATTTTCGTTCTCAATTTTCAAAAAATCAAGCTGCATAGCAGTTTGTTGTATGGCGTTACTCATCTTAGTGTTTATATTGTCTTTGGTGCTACAATGTTGTGTAGGCACTTTTGGTCAAGTACAGGGTGTCTTATTTAGGACGTCCACACAGTGAAAATTGTTTATGTTGGCTTGCTTCTTGGATGCTTGGGGGTTGCCATCTCGAGAGGGGCTGATATGGTAACTCCTTCCCCCCAAGTGTGGAGTGAGGGCCATAAGGATGGTATGGCCGAGATGTCGATTGAGGGGGTGTCCATTGGAACGAACGAAATTTTCCTTGATTTATATACCCATATTACGCCTATTATTGTGGCGGTTAACGCAAACAGGGTGTAAAATATAAAGATGTGGTTTGTCGCGGTGCTTTTTATCTAAATAATGTCGTATCGGCTAATTAAAGCTTGCAGGTGAAGTTTGTGTAGGTTTAGGTCTTCGATGGTGTTGTTAATTTTCAAATCTTCAAAAGCTTGTATCGATAGCTGATTTGTTTCTTCATATTGCCATTCTAAATCGTCATATATTAAACCATTGATGTTCAGCGTACAGTTCTTGTATGTGACAATTGCTGATCCTTTGATCGTTCGAGGTCTGTTGCATGATGAATTTATTGTGGTGTTGACCGTATGAAATATAAAAATCTGCCTTTACTCCACTTCTCTGATAGTCTTCGTTGCCGATGTCTTTAAGATCACACGTTGTTTTTTGGTATAAGTGTATGTCTTTTAGACATTGGTAGAGTTGATCGTGTTGGTTGTAGATTCAGAGTCTTCACAGATGTAGGTTTGATGCAATTTGGGACATTGAAGTATCTATTATGGCCAGCTTGGCTATAAGTAACATAATTTGGTAAATTAACATTTTTGATTCATTTACGGGTAATGGAACAATGTGTAAGAGTCATATTGGTTTTTGTCAAATATCGGTATCTTAATATTAAACATAACAATTGTTTATTGTATATAAGCATCTAGTGTTAGTAATCTGTATACATGTTCTTCTGCTTTTACTACAATGTTTTGTTCGGTTATTAGTTTATTATAATCTGAACCCATTGTAGCAGACAGAAGGAAGCATCTCCGACCCCATTAAGTATATATATTCTTAATCACCATCAATTGCCGAGTTGATCTAGCCATGTCTGTCCGTCCGTCTGACCGTATGTATGAACGCAAGGATACATAAGAGCTAGAGACTCGAAATTTTAGATGTAGGTCCTCCTAGTGCCTGCGCAGATCGAGCTTTGTTTCCGATATTCGATAACTTATTCCGTTTCCAAGCAATCAATAAAAATCGATATAGACAACCTGTTTTTTGAGCAAATTGGGTAAATATTAAGAGCTAGAGTCACCAAACATGATATGTTTCTTCTAAAATATTATATATATGAAGATACTTGATAAGTATCTTTCATTTCATACCTATCGCCACCTCCCCGCTAAAACCGCAGAGCTATAAATCAAGTGAATAACCCAACTTATATTGCCAACCATTTCAAGCCACACTTTTAAAGCAATTGATTTTTTGAGAATGCACAAATATTGTATGGTACAATAAGTAACAAGCATAAGAAAGCATCTCCGACCCCATAAAGTATATATTTTCTAGATCAGCATCAATAGCATTGTCCGTCTGTCTGTCTGTCCGTATGTATGAACGCGACGATATCAGAACCAATACGAGCTAGAGCTAGAGATTTTTGATGTAGGTCCTCCTAGTGTGTACGCAGATCGAGCTTGTTTCCGATAATCGATAACTTGACCCGTTTCCAAGTAAACGATAAAAATCTATATCTAATTTTTGTAAATAATAAGAACTTGAGTCACCAAACTTGACATGTAGATTCTAGAATAGTATATATATTTGCATTTAGAGTTGGAAGAAAAGGGTTCAGGGTATCCCCTAGTCGAGAGCTCCCGACTATAACATCTTACTTGCTTTGATTTATCTTTATTACTACTAACGCGTTTCTCGAGCTGCATTTGGTGTTTGAATAAGAGGGTTCAGGGTATTCCCTGGTCAGGAGCTTCCGACTAAAACCTCTTTCTTGTTAGTTACTTTGAATTTTTCTTTTGTTAAAATGAATTTTGGAATTACTTTTAATCTCGTTAGCAGGATACTTTCTGCAATATTTTAAACATGGTTGTATACAATGTCGATGTTTAGGTTAATTCTGGATATATATTGTAACAAGTGTATTTGGTTATGTTCCTCGTTTAGGTTCTTATATATATTATTTTTATAAATTCTCATATAATTGTTTGTAACTTTTTGCTCTTAGTTAATATGCTCTGTTATGCTTTTCATCCTTAATGCTATTTCTTCGCCAAATACAGTTTGTTGGTTTATGTTTTTCACAATCTTTTCTTTATTTTCTTTTATTGCCTTAAATTTTTTGTCGATAATCTTTGAATCTTTTGCATCCATGTTACCCGTTACAACTTTTATCAAGACCGTCTACTAGACCCCTTTTTTATATATTTTTTGGCAGTAAGACGTTTATTGTTATTTTTAGTTGGGTCAATTTAGTTTATACTGTTTTATCGATTTCGCCGGAAAATTTAAGATGATAAAGGTCGCTTAGGGCTAATTCGAATGTGTATACATTCTCCATAAAATCTTTAAGGTCTATTTTATGGATAAGATGTTTATATGATTATAACCTTGGCGTTTCCTAGATTAATTTTCCGTTAATTGTTGAACTTTTTATATTTCTACGGTTATTTTTAAATTCTGTTCTAATCTTTGATTTATGAATTTTTTGGTTTTTAGTAGTTGCAAGTGTTATACCCTTGTCTAGGAGGACTGGTGCTTGGTAAATTTGGATGCTAATTTATTTCTTCTATTTTCTTTTCTAAAAGTAGTGTCTTGTGTTTCTAATGTCTCTGGGTCTAGCCTCTCGTCATTTGCTTTTTATACCCTGAGCCGATTAAAAATGGGTATAAGGGTGTATGTAACAGGCCGAAGGAAGCATCTCCGACCACATAAAGTATATATATTCTTGATCAGCATCAATAGTCGAGTCGATCTAGCCATGTCCGTCTGTCTGTCCGTCCGTCCGTATGTATGAACGCAAGGATCTCAGAACCTGGAAGAGCTAGAGACTATCGAGTTTGTTTCCTATAATCGATAACTTACTCAGTTTCCAAACAATCGATAAGAATCCCTATCGATATCCTGTTTTTTGGGCAATTTTGGTAAATAATAAGAGCTAGAGTCACCAAACTTGACATATAGCTTCTAAAATAGAATATATATATGCATTTGATGTTGGAAAAAGAGGGTTCAGGGTAACCCCTAGCAGGAGCTCCCGACTAGAACCTCTTACTTGTTAATTCTGTTTTGCTTTTATACCCTGAATCCATTAAAAATGGGTATATTGTATTTGTGCAAAATCCAAATGGATGTAACAGGCAGAAGGAAGCATCTCCGACCCCATAAAGTATATATATTCTTGATCAGCACCAATAGCCGAGTCGATCTAGCCATTTCCGTCTGTCTGTCCGTCCGTCCGTCCTTCGGCACGCCGAAGATCTAATATTTTCATAATGCTTATATTGCTTTGGCCGTATCTAAGAAGCACAGGGAAAATAGTTAATGCCGAGTTTGAGCAAGATATCTGGAAAACAAAATGTTTTTTCATACAAAAACTTAATTTTCGACCGATCATTCCTATGGCATCTATATGATATAGTGGTCCGATCTTAATAGGATTTTGCATATATATGAGGAGTAAAGTAGAACTAATAAATGCCGAGTTTGGTCAAAATATCTTAAAAAAACAAAATGTTTTTTCATACAAAAACTTAATTTTCGACCGATCGTTCCTATGGCAGCTATATGATATAGTGGTCCGATCCAGCATATTTTCACATATGTGCTGCGTGCAACAGAAAGACGGACTTGTGTAAAATTTCATTAAGATAGCTTTAAAACTGAGGGACTAGTTCGCATAGAAACAGACAGACGGACAGGCGGACATGGCTCTATCGACTGGGATGTTGATGCTGATCAAGAATATATATACTTTATGGGATCGGAGATGTCTCCTTCTATGCGTTACACATTTCACAACAAAATTATAATACCCTCTGCAAGGATATAAAAAGAAAGAAGAGCCAACCATATATGGTTGCATATTAAAATAAAAAATGAAAGTGAAAATGATCGACAATCCACCGTCGGCAATTTGTTCGAACACATGCGACATTTGCGACATATTTGCGGGTGCAACAACCCACCACGCATGTGCGACATATTTGCGGGTGCAAAATGTTTGAACCTAAATAACAAACAACAAAAATAACCAACAAGCCACCGGCTGCTTTTTGTTCGCGTATCTGTGACATATTTTCGGGTGCAAAAGGTTGGATTATTGAGTTAAAATGGTGTGTGGTAGTCTACTAGATACGCCAAGTAAATTAGTGTGGAACGCACTCAAAAAAAGCCGCCTAGTGGACTGTGTGGCAACTGTACCTTAGTAGACGAAATGCTAAAAAGTATAACTACGGACCACCGCGCCCAATGCCAACAAAAATTTTTAATAAAAAAAGGAAAGTAAAACTAAAAAATTGTAAAAATAAGAAATAAAATAAAAAAGAATGTTTTTTTAAAGTAAAAAATAAAAAATAATAATAATAATTATAAGAATTAAAGTGAACATACGCAATTGCACGCAACAATTACAAGCATTCGCTGTATTTTCTTTTTTTGAACACTTTTGTCAAACACTATTAAGCATAATTTCTTATAACCAGAATCATCAACCCATAAACTGCACTACACTACACACTACACATAAGCAAAAACAATTTTATTACAACCATAAGCAACAACAATTATACCGTAACGGGTGAGTGAAGCGTTTTCCCATTTTTTACATTTTTTTCCCTACAATTTTTCGTTTTTTTTTTTTTATAAAAAAAAAGAAAAAAAGAGTAAAAAGTCAAATCTTGAGTGAGAATCTAAAGTAAAATATTTATTTGCATTCGAAAAAGTTTATCCTTGTATTTACCTTGTATCATCCTAACGAATTCAATATAGAAGAAATTAAGGAGACACTAGGGAAGTTTGACGAGTCATTGAAGGCCTTGTTGAACCAATTAATGCCAATTAAAGATGACTTTAGGAAGGTCAACAGCAGATTGCATACTTTAGAGACGGAGTACGATAGCCGAAACCCAGTAGTTGCCCAGCCTTTACCTTTAACGCGTCCACGCAATGAATATTGAGTTGAAAGAAACTTTAACTTTACTTGATTTTGTTAAGGAGTTGCAAACGTTAGAGGGTATGCCCGAAAAATATGTCTCGTGGATTGGCAGGGCTCAATCGATTTTAAACGATTATGAAATGAAATGAATAGGGATAAACCTTTGTATAGATGGTGCAGCATATCAGGCAGAAGATAATGGGTATTGCAGATTTAGCACTTTGCTCTTGCGGTGTACAAGACGACGACTGGCCCGAAATTAAAAGAATTATGGCCCTCCACTACGCGGACAAGCGCGATGTACGAACCTTAGAATATCAGTTGAGTTAATTGAACCAACAAGCAACAATTCATTAGAGGAGTATAACATGGAGGTTGGCAACCATTTTTCCCTTATTACGAACAAATTGAAGGCGGGAAGTCATCCGCCAAACGTTACAACCGCTTTAAACGATTCCTATAGAGATAAGGCACTGGATGTCTTCATAGAAGGACTCGACGGTGACGCTTCTAAATTATTAGTGATTTGCAGTCCGAAAAATTTACCTGAGGCATACGCCTTTTGCTTAGAATCACAAAATGTCACGTATAGGGGTAATTTTAATAATTCCACTTATACAGGGCCACCACAGCCATATCGCCCAACAAATAACCTTAGGTTTGTAACCAACCATCAACAACCTATTAGGACTCAGATGGTTCCGTTCTGCAATGGGGGCTCACCTAGAAACCAACAGACTTACCAAAGATTCCAGGGCCCCCGACTGGCTATCAAAATGGAGACTAATAGATCTGGTCAATCGTACCAATCTAACCCGAACATCCGTCAAAAAGAGGATGGAGGAGGATAATAGGGTTGTCGGAGCAGTAAATTCGACTTACGAGGAAGCTCAGGACATTATTGTTGAGGAGCAGGGTTGTAGAAACGAAGGAGAAGCAAATTTTATGACCGACGCATCTCCAGTTTACCATGCTTAGAGTATGATACCAACACCGGACTAAAGTTACAATTCCTTGAAGACATCGGCGCAAACAAGAATTTCATTAGTCCGAGAATTGCTGCTGGAAGCACCACTACCAACATCCTTTTTTGTCCAAGCAGCCACTGGTTGCGTTAGAATCACACATCAGCTCGTGGGTCAATTTTTTAAACAACATGGGAATAATTCCACTCTCAACTTTTTCGTTCTTCCTGGATTCTTTTTATTTGATGGTATTACTGTCGACGATAAAAACGTTAAAGCATTAATTGATAGGGAACACGATTTATTAATAATCACACCAGAAGTTAAACTTCCCCTTTTAGCTAAGGTATCTTTAAAGGTTCAATGTCAATCATTCTGAAAGCATTAAACGCACATTAAACGCCTTGATCAAGGAGTATGCTTAGATTTTCGAGCCAATCTCGAAAGGGGCGGCAGTAGATACTGTAGTAAAAGCGTTTATAAAAAAACATACCCATACCCGGCTAATATGAAAGGAGTAGTAGAGTCGCAGGTAGAAGAACTCCAGTCTTGGTAAAGCCAAATATTTCACAACTCTCGATTTAACTTCGGGATTTCACCAAATCCACATGAGAGAAAGTGACATTCCCAAAACCGCATTTTCCACGTTAAACGGAAAATACGAATTCCTACGACTCCCGTTTGGCTTGAAGAATGTCCCAGCTATTTTCCAACGTATGATCGACGATGTGTTGAGAGAACACATCGGAAATCGTTGTTATGTCTACATTGACGACATAATCGTTTTCAGTGACGAAAACGATAGCCATTGGAAAAACCTTCGCGTGGTTTTGGATAGTTTAAAAAAGGCAAATCTTCAAGTAAATTAGGAGAAAACGCATTTTGTATCAACAGAAGTGGAATTCTTGTGTGACATTGTCACCGCGGAAGGCATCAAGGCAGATAGCAAGAAGGTAGAAGCTATTAACAGAACGAAAAAAAAACTGTTTAGGTTTGACATCATATTATAGGAAATTAATACAAGATTATGCTAAGATTGCGAAACTTCTTACTAATTTAACGAGAGGAAAATACGCTTATATCAAAACCTTTCAATCAGCTAAGATACCACTAGAATTAGACGAAAAGGCTATACAAGCATTAACGGATCTTAAATTCATCCTTGCTTCTTCTGAGGTGTTAGCATTTCCAAATTTTAACATACCTTTTCATTAAACAACGGACGCTTTAAACTTCGCTAAAGGGCAGTTCTTTCCCAAGACGACAATAGAAAAGACATCGCTTATATTTCACGTTCTTTAAATGGAGCTGATGAAAATTATGCCACAATCTAGAAAGAAATGCTCGCGATAGTCTGGGCGTTGGATAATCTTAGAGCATACCTTTACGGCGCGGAAACTATTAAGGTATATACAGACCATCAGCCGCTCACGTTTACTCTAGGGAATAGGAATTTCAAGGCTAAACCTAAACGTTGGAAGTCTCGCATAGAAGAATATAATTGCGAGTTAATATACAAACCAGGAAAATCAAACGTTGTTGCAGACGCGCTTTCTCGAATCACGACATACGTCAACCATTTGGGCTCCGACACAGCCACCGCTTCTGAGGCAGATTCTTTAGCCACTGTGCATAGCGCTCTTCAACACGCTTTGAGTCTTATACCTCACGTGCTGGTGCCTATCAACCAGCTAGAAACCAGCTAATATTTGACCCAAGTTTCCCGGAATATTCCTGTGAGCAGCCTCATATGGGCTACGTTCGCTATTTTATACCCATTAACAGTCAGATGCTATCAGGCTTGAACACTTCTTTACAAAAGTATTTGAAACCCTCAATCACACAATGGCATTAAGAACCCTGTTTATCCAAACACACTGTTTTGAGAATTTTAAATTGTTTAAAATACGCATAACACACAGATTGGTTACAGACTTATCTGCGATGTCATTGAGAAAGTGCATCGTAGAGCCCATAGGGGTCCGAAGGGGTACGCATTCAGCTCTTAGAGAAATTTTATTTTTAAGGATGTCAAGTACAATACGTCTCCAACTTTCCACTTGTGAATGCTACAAGATACACAAATATAGTAGACACCCTGACACACCAGCCTTCCAACCAATACCTATTACCCAATACCTATTACCCATTACCTAATTACCCATGCGAAATTCTCCACATTGACGTCTTTACGTTAAGGAAAAGTATTTATCTAAGTTGTATAGATAAATTCACTAAATTCGCCAGATTTTTCCCATTAGAGTCAAAGTCAGCAGTACACTTGCGTGAAAAATTAGTGGAAGTGTTACATTATTTCACAGTACCTAAAATGATAGTCTCGGACAATGAAAGAGATATTTTGTGCCCTACCGTGTTGAACTATCTGAGAACATTGGAAATTAAATTGTACCGTACTCCGACTCAGAAAAGCGAAGTAAATGATCAAGTCGAGAAATTTCACTCCACCTTCTTAAAAATATACAGATGTTTGAAGTTCTAATACCCTATTTTCAAGAAAACTGAATTGGTGCCGATAACGGTGGACAGACACAAAGCTCAGTCGACTCGATTACGGGTAAAACAACAGTAGAACCAGTAACTTGTTAATATTTAATCTAATTTCAAATTTTTGTGTTTTACTTATGTATCTGGGGTGCACAATGTGTTTTTTGTGTGTAGATTACTTATTACAAGTTATTAATCTCTGTCAAGAGATAGTTCTCAGTTGAAAGTGATTCACGTGTTTTACTTGTGCTCCAAGATTCTTATATATTTTTGTGCCTTAATCCTGATTTTTATTTCTAAATTTTGCATTTTTTGGTGCTTTATTTAAAATGCTTTTATAAATTGTGCAAAGTGTTATCTGTTGTGCAGCGTAAGTCTGTTAATTATTGCATTTATAAAACGCGGCGTCAGTTCCGTGTTTTTGTTTTTACCTCTTATGATTCTTTTGCTTTGGTGCTCCCCTGTGCATACACTTGTTTGTTCGCTGCTGCATATTTCTGCTTGTGCATCGCGCTCGCAAATTTTTGCTATTGCTTTTCGCTCCAAACAATTTGTTTGTGTACGAATAATTGTTTTTTGATTGTTCACTTGCTCTATTTTTGTGCACCGTTTTCGTTTTGCTCTGCGCTCTCGCAACTTGCATACGCTTATAATAATAATGTCGTGCTGTAAGAAACCTTGCACGTTCAAGCAGGCTGTTGATTCTACACTGCCGTAATTTGTTAAGTACTGGTTGTGTGAGAATATTATGCATGCTAAATGTGCAGGTCTCACGGCTGCGGCGGCTTGCGTTGGTCTTGCCCAGAATGCATCGACAAATAAATTGATATCTCCAAAATGTATAATTCTGTGAGAAATCAATTCTTAAAATTAAATAACGCGGCTAAGCAGCTCTCGAGTAATTTTGACTCGAGTTTTGGAGTTGCTTGGCAAATACAAATTCGAGTCTCCAACCAATCGCCGGTTGGAGCCTCAACTTTTGCAATTGCCCTATACGTCTGTTCAGACACCTACGCCTTTCTTGTCCCTTCCTAGCAACTTGGATTTATCTTCAATGTTGCCTTTATCACCTTCTCCAAGCGACTGCCCAATTAATTAATGGTTAAGCCGAGAAATTTTACTCCACCTTCTTAAAAATATACAGATGTTTGAAGTTCGAATACCCTACTTTCAAGATCACTGAATTGGTGCTGATAACGGTGGACAGATACAACAGCTCAGTCGACTCGGTTACGGGTAAAAAACCAGTAGACATATTCTTTGATCGGTTCTCGAGAATAAAATACCAAGGTTTGACAATTTTTAAAAAACTAACTGTGGAAGACATTAAGGGGTTCATTGAACACAAACAAAACACAACCAACCGCAACAGGAATAAAAGTAGGACAGAGCCTGTCTCCTATTGTCAATGTTATAAGATATTTGTCATCAATAAACAGATTAAAACAAAAGAAAACCACGCTACAAGCCACGCTACACCGTCAAAACTAAATCAGGCAAAATATTCCATAAATCAGATTTATGGAGATAGTAAGACAGATTAATAACAAAAAAATAAACAAAAAAAAAAAATAAAACGAAAAAGAAACGGTGGGGATGAAAGTTGTAAAAATAATGAATGGTTCGAAGGCGTTTCACTTCAATCCTAATACACTAAGAATACAAAAATAGGAAAAATAACAAGAAATATTCAAGTACGAGGTTCTAGTCGGGAGCTCCCGACTAGGGGATACCCTGAACCCTCTTCTTCCAACATTAAATATATATATCAATATATATATATATATATATATATATTCTATTTTAGAAGCTATATGTCAAGTTTGGTGACTCTAGCTCTTATTATTTACCAAAATTGGCCAAAAAACAGGATATCGATATAGATTTTTATCGATTGCTTGGAATCGCAGGAAGTTATCGATTATGGGAAACAAACTCGATCTGCACGGGAACTAGGAGCATCTACATCCAATTTTCAAGTCTCTAGCTCTTATAGGTTCCGAGATCCTTGCGTTCATACATACGGACGGACGGACGAACGGACGGACGGACAGACAGACAGACATGGCTAGATCGACTCGGCTATTGATGCTGATCAAGAATATATATACTTTATGGGGTCGGAGATGCCTCCTTCTGCCTGTTACATACATTTGGCTTTCGCACAAATACAATATACCCTTATACCCATTTTTAATGGGTTCAGGGTATAAAAAACTAACATAGCTTATAACCGTAAAAAACACGAATAGATATAATCTAAAATTAAGACTTAGAAAAAAAACCTGTTATTGTAATAATTTTACACAACTATGTTTAAGCGCCTTCCCAAAAGCATGATTCTCATCCACATAGCCAACGCGATACACATCTACAAATATGACTCACCAGTTATTTCCCTGCAACAAGGCGTCGTCTGGAGAGTAAACGGTCTTTTTAAACTAGATAAGATTCGACGAATCATTGACGACATAAGGGAGGAAACAAACTTGGTCACCGACCACCGGATCAGAGCACTAATGACCCACTATTTGGATGAAGCAAGTGAGGGCCTCGCCCGTGTAACACATACAGACAGGAGAACAAAACGCGACATTAACTGGCTAGGATCGGCTTGGAAATGGGTTGCTGGATCACCGGATGCATCGGATTGGACCGCCATCCTGACGTCATAGGAAAATGTTGCTAGAAATAACAACCCACAAATCAAAATCAACACACGGCTCTTCGAGTCGACTCAGGAATCATTTCAGCGACTCAACAATGTTATCGGAAAGGTGAACGCCCGTAGACGAGGATATCCACGTTTTCACGACGGTGATGCACAACGCCATCATTCTTGGAAATCAAGTAAATGAGATCACAAGAGCTTGCCAATTAGCGAAATCAAGGGTTGTTAACACGAATCTACTAGACCACGGAGAGATAGCAACGATACTATCGGAAACAGAGAGCCTTCCCTACCAGAACGCCATCGAAGCCGTGGAGTTCTCTCGACCCTCCATCCTAACAAACGGAACATTTTTACTATATATCGTAGCTATGCCTAAGGTCTTAAAAAGGAAGTATCAACTAATACTTCTCTACCCTACAACCTTCGAAGGAAAACACGTGGTGATAGATTTCCAAAAGCTGGCCACGGATTATCAGGAAACATACGCCGTTCTCTGAGACTGCCTTTCAATAGGCAACACAACTGTTTGCCAAGAAAGAAACTTACAATAGTTGGACGAAAACTGTTGCATACCAAGACTGTTGCAGGTATTTGAGGAACAACCAGGAAATTTGTCCAATTTCAACGGAACTATAAATGCTGCCTCAAAAAAACATTACCCAACGGGCTCGTTTATAGTACAGTATAGTAACGAGACGATTACCATAGGGGATAGGAAATACAGCAGTTATACGACATCGCAATTGATGGCTATGCCGGCTGTATTAACCAAAGTAAGAGCCGCAGGATATGAACTGTCATTGGAATATGTTCATAATTTCAACTTGGAAAACCTGAAGAAACTGAAGAAACCTGTCGAGCATGTCCGCCAGAATTTTATTTTCATTTTCCCTGGAAGCAACACTGGCATTGGTTGTTATGACATTGTTGTACTAATTTGGCGGAAGTTGACATCAATCAAGGGCATTCCGAAAACGTCCGACGTCGCCGGCAGCTGAAGGAACAAATTACACCGCAGGTTCAGTAATCCGCGAGACGCAGATCTTGAATGAGGTAGGGGTTAACACCATACACCACCCTTGCCCCTCACAACAACCACAAGTCTTCGTGCCAACGGTACACATCGATCGCTGCTTATAAACTCCCTTCAAGTGGTTACTTCTCTTCGCTACAACAACGACCGCTGCTCATAAACTCTCTTCAAGTGCCTTCTCATAAACCATTCTACACGTCAAGCGTTTTGGGCGCACCAGCAATGTTGTCACTCGACAGCGCAACGTCAACATATTAAACGCAACGACGACGTTACGCTAGCTAAGCACTGGCCGTTGCCGAGTGTTTCGCCGTATGCGCTGCAACTATGTTGACATCGCTATGTGCTGACTACGATTCGAGCGCGACGTTGGGTCAACGAGCGACCAACAGTCTTGGAAGCGAGCTAGATTAAATTCTGGCGAGGAAACGATAAGAACACAAGGCGGTTCTATTTTACTTTGAATAAAGAACATACAAATGAGAATCGACATCCAGTTATTTCATTACCCAAGCAATTCTTAGGCTTCCACAGGACTTCGAGGATGTTTCATCATTACTTGTTGAGGTAGTCATTGAGACTGCCGTAACTTTTATAATAGCAGCCACTTTACTTTTTGGTAGAGGTGAGTAAAAATTTTTCCTTAGATGGGCTCCTTTTTTTTCTATACCACTGTTGTTGCTATCCCTGTGATATATCTAGACTTCTTGTTCTAATTTGCTTGAGTCTGTCATGTCAGCTAACATTCCTGTATATCTGATAATTTGGTACAGGTTTGTGCGTAAGAAATATTCTTGGAAAATTTCGTCTATGATATTGAAAATGTTGGTGGGGACGAAAACTGCGTGCGTTCTATTAGGCTTTAGAATTTGTCTTAGTATTTGCGTTATTTTGGATATCGTTTTTGTTTTGATTTATATTGTGACTATCGTTGCGTCCAGACCTCTTGTCCCGTAGTCTATATTCTTGATTTTGCTCTTTTTTTTCCTATTTTCTTGTGAGAAATATATTTCTCTTTCTTTTAGTGCCCATTCTAGGCCCTATCGAAGGTTGGTCGGCCTCAGGGATCTAACTGTCTCTCCTAATGGGCCTCTAATTCCTGACAGGAACGAATTCAGACATATGTCTGCAAATAAGTTTTTTGGTTTTTATCAACAAGGGTTCAGATTCCTTTGTTTCGGTTAGTCTGAACAAGGCAAGTTTGATTTCACAAACTTTATCTTATATAACGCGTAGGGACGATCCCCCTTGAACTAAATTATGTAACTCATACATAAGAGTGGGTTCATCTCTTTTATATGCGCAATATGCAATAAGTGCCTCTTTAATCTCATCCCAGTTGAGGCAAGCTCCGGCTTCTATGATAGCCTCGTTGGCTTTGCCCTCAATGTTGTTTCTAATTGCTCTTAAGAGCAGCTGCCCATAAGAGGTCTGATATCTAATAAGTAGAAGAATTTCTTCACATAATTAAGGAACTCGCTCAGTGTCTTTGGGTTACCGTCGTACGATAGCAGAAATCGGATCGCGTCCATTCGGTTTCTTAACGCCTCTCCTTGATTAGAACTAGGCGAACTTGATATTGACGTCGTTGGAGTGTTATCGTCCGCTCTAACAAGTCTATCGTCCGAGTGGCTAGAACTGATTTTTTGCTTACTTCTGATATTTGGGATGAGTCTTTTCACTCTCCCCATACTAGACATTTACTAGCTTCTGTGTGTACCTTGGTTATTTACTATTTGTTGTTAATATATTTATTTATTTGTGAATATTTAATCTAATTTCAGATGTTTGTGTTTTAGACTTATGTATCTAGGGTGTACAATGTGTTTTTTGTGTGTAGATTACTTATTACAAGTTATTAATCTCTGTCAAGAGAGAGTTCTCAGTTGAGAGTGATTCACGTGTTTTACTTGTGCTCCAAGATTCTTATATATTTTTGTGCTTTAATCCTGATTTTTATTTCTAAATTTTTTATAAATTGTGCAAATTGTTAACTGTTGTGCAGCGTAAGTCTGTTAATTATTGCATTTATAAAACGCGGCGTCAGTTCCGTGTTTTTGTTTTTACCTGTTTTGATTCTTTTGCTTTGGTGCTCCCCTGTGCATACACTTGTTTGTTCGCTGCCGCATATTTCTGCTTGTGCATCGCGCTCTCGTAAATTTTTGTTTGTGTACGAATAATTGTTTTTTGAAACAATCGTGAAATATCATCATTCAAATTAAATGTTTCACATGATATGTTACCAATCAGTTGTGTGCCCAAATTTTGGCCTCCACACATGATTGCTCACGAGTTCAAGCCTAAAAAGCGTAACCAGCCCGTCACCCTCCCAGCCCCTTCAATACAGGGTACCATCGAGGTGGTGGGGTGTTAATTGCTGTTAAAGCCACTCTTCAGAACTTTTCTGTTTTAGTACGCCTACTTACGCTGAGATTGTCTCAGTTAAGGTGTCTTTTCCTACACGAAGCATCTATATTGCATGCTCTTATGTCCCTCCTTCTTCTGATATTCAAGTTTACATGAAACATATTACTTGTATTAAAGAAGTTTCTTTACACGTGCGTGATAATGACCTATTTATGGTGTTGGGTGATTTTAATTTGCCGAACATCTCTTGGTTATTATTCACAGCCGAAAATTATCTAGTGCCCTCGGCACAGCACGATTTTATAGACTGCATGCTTGATCTTTCGTTGCTTAAAATCAATTCAATTTCTAATCATTTGAATAGAACACTTGACCTTGTATTTGTTAACGACTACCTTATTTCTAATGTGTCTAGGTCCCCTCCTTTATCTCTTCCTGAGAATGTATATCACCCTATATTAGAGATTGCAATGCTCAATTCTATGTAATCCTTTCATTTCGTGCTCATCAGCCAATAAGCCCCGCCGTTGCTTTCGCATAGCAAATTATCAATTGCTGAATCAGCTTATTTATGCAACCGATTGATCTTTCTTAGATAACTCGGTTGATATGAATACTGCCATTAATTTTTTTTATATCACCCCAAACTCCCTCGTAGATGTGTGTTTTCCCAAGTCAATTCCTTCGACTACTTTTTCAAAACCACCCAGGTTTACTCCCAGATTATCATATCTAAAAAATTTAAAATCTAAATATTTTAAAAAGTTTAAAAAGTCTGGTTCGTGTACAGACTTGGCTAAATATTCCATAGCCAAGTCGAACTTCTTTCTTCTGAAATCTCAATGCTATGAGCATTATCTAGCTCGTTGTACAAGTCAATTTGCCCAATATCCGAGACAGTTGTACAATTTTGTAAACTTGAAGCGTAAATCTTCAAGTTTGCCATATTATTTTTCTCTCGGAATGGATAAAGCTAGCAATGACTCCGATACTGCTTACCTCTCTGCTAATTTTTTCCAATCAACTTACTCTTCAGTCTGTCCTAATATTAATTCTTACCTTTATATTATTTTTTCCTCTAGCTCTATACCTTCTCCCATTTTTTCACACTCCTCTCTCCTATTAACTATAAACTCTTTAAAATCTTCTTACTCTCCTGAGCCTGACAATATTCCCAGTATTCTACTCAAGGAGTGTAGTTCTTCCCTTCTTTATCCATTGTTAAAGCTTTTTAATCTATCCCTTGAATCTTCTGTCTTCCCATCTCTTTGAAAATAATCTTATCATTCCTCTACACAAGAAAGGTGGAAAGTTATAGGGGCATTGCAAAACTGTCCGCTATTCCTAAATTATTTGAAAAAATAATCACTTCGCATTTGCAGCATTTCAGCAAATCAGTTGTTTCCCCTGTTCAAAATGGATTCGTAAGGTCAACTACGACCAATCTGCATGAGTTTACTTCCTTGTTAAATGATGCTTTCCTTTCGAAAATGCAAGCTGACGTTATTTACACTGACTTCAGTAAGGCGTTTGACCAAAGACAATATAAACTCTAAGATGAGTAACGCAATACAACAAAATGCTACTATGCAGCTTGATTTTCTGAAAATTGAGAACGAAAATGAAATCTGCAGCATTCCACTCTCACAGCCGAGAGAACGAAAAAGCTAAAAATAGAATTTGCTCTCAACTTCGGCTCTATGAGGGCCGTGCAAGCAATTATGTTTGTATGCGTGTGAATATACATACAAAACAGCATATTAGAATGTGTTGTTATCCACTGCTCTAGCAAACTCTCTGGCTGGCAAAGAAACACTTTTCTTAGTTTCTTAGCGCAGATCACGACCTACCCAAAATTTCTGTTGATATATGAATGCATTTTGTGTATTGAGGTTGGCTCCGTACAAAATATGTATTTTTAAGTCGATGCAAAGATGAGTCGTCCAGATGAAAGGCCAGTCTAGAAATTTTGCGTCGCATTCAAATGTATGGGCGTTGCTCATCTTAGTGTTTATATTATCTTTGGTTTGACTCTGTGCACCATGACATTTTACTTTTTATACCCTTGCAGAGGGTATTATAATTTTGTCGTGAAATGTATAACGCATAGAGGGAGATATCTCCGATCCCATAAAGTATATATATTCTTGATCAGCATCAACAGCCGAGTGGATATAGCCATGTTCGTCTGTCCGTTTGTCCGTCTGTCTGTTTATATGCGAACTAATCCCTCAGTTTTAAAGCTATGCTTATGAAACTTTGCAGAAGTCCCTCTTTCTGTTGCACGCAGCACATATGTCAAAACCAGCTGGATCGGACCACTATATCATATAGCTGCCATAGGAACGATCGGTCGAAAATTAAGTTGTATGAAAAAACATTTTGTTTATCAAGATATCTTGACCAAACTCGGCAATTATTAGTATTACTTAGCTCCTCATATATATGCAAAATCCTATTAAGATCGAACCACTATATCATATATCTGCCATAGGAACGATCAGTAGAAAACTAGGTTATTGATTAAAAACCTTTTTTGTTTATCAAGATATCTTGACGCAAGCTCGGCATTAATTATTTTCCCTGTGCTTCTTAGATACGGGCAAAGCACTATCAGCATTATGTAAAGGTTGGGTCTGCAAGGGTATTAGATCTTCGGCGTACCGAAGATAGTCTTTCTTTCTCGTTCCTACTGCAAACACTCAGCACCTTTGATGCCAACATAGGCTTCGACCTGTTAACACGGGCAGGAGTGACTTTGAATTTGATCAATAGCACACTAGAGTACAAGAATGTATCAGAACAGTTACAATACCACAATTGTGACAGCGTTAACTGACGTTAACGATATAGTGGTACCGAGTTCCATTTAAAAGGATTTTAAGAAAATGGTTCTAGAGAATATTAAAGTTTTTTCGACTACTAAAGATGCACTACCTTTTAACACCTCAGTAATTGCTACTGTTCGTACGGGAGATAACGAACCTGTATATTCTAAATTGTACCCACACCCCATGGGGATGGAAGATTTCGTAAGCAGCCAAATCAAGCAGTTGTTAAAAGATGGTACAATAAGGCCATCCAAATTCCCATATAACAGCCCAACGTGGGTGGTTGTTAAAAAAGGATTGGATACCAATAGCAATAAAAACAAGCGGTTGGTAATCGACTTCAGGAAACTGAACGAGCGAACAATTCCTGATCGCTACCCAATGCCATCCATTCCTATGATTCTAGCGAACTTGGGAAAGGCAAAATTTTTCACAACCTTAGACTTAAAGTCGGGTTACCACCAAATTTATCTATTTGACGGCGGTAAATACGAATTTTGTCGCCTGCCTTTCGGCTCAAAAAATTCAGGAAGTATTTTCCACGAGCCATAGACGACGTACTAAGAGAACAAATTGGCAAGATATGCTATATTTATGTAGACGTGATCTTTTTTTCTGAAAATGAAATTGACCACAGTACTTAAGTGCTTAGACGATGCTAACCTGAGAGTCTCAGTCGATTACCTAGGATTTATAGTTACCAAAGGCGCTGCAAAAACCGGTCCCGAAAAAGTTAGAGCGATAAAAGAGTACGTCGAGCCAAAAAACTTGTATAGTTTTAGATCATTTCTTGGTTTGGCCAGTTACTACAGGAGACTTGTCAAAGATTTTGCATCAATTGCAAGGCCTCTAATAGATACACTAAAAGGTGAAAACGGCTCAGTCAGCAAACACAGGTCCAGAAAAGTAAGAGTAGAGTTCAATGAAAGTCATCGCAGTGCATTTGAACGTCTACGGAACATTTTGGCATTAGAAGATGTCATCCTCATGTACCCAGACTTCAAGCAGCCTTTTGACCTAACTACCGACGCGTCCGCTAATGGCATCGGTGCTGTTCTTCCCAAGGTGGCCGACCAATCACCATGATTTGCCGAAAACTTAAATAATGCGAGCTAAATTACGCAACAAACGAAGGGGAACTATTAGCTAACGTGTGGGTTCTAGGTAAACTTCAAAACTCCTTATATGATACCAAAGTAATTATAATTTTTACTGATCACCAAACTTTAACCTTTGCAGTTTCGGAAAAGAACACGAATGCGAAAATTAAAAGGTGGAAAGCTTACATAGAGGAACATGACGTTAAAATGTTCTACAAGCCAGGGAAAGACAATTTTTTTTTGTAGGAAACCTTGCACGTTCAAGCAGGCTGTTGATTCTACACTGCCGTAATTTGTTAATTGCTGGCTGTGTGAGAATATTATGCATGCTAAATGTGCAGGTCTCACGGCTGCGGCGGCTTGCGTTGGTCTTGCCCAGAATGCATCGACAAATAAATTGATATCTCCAAAATGTATAATTCTGTGAGAAATCAATTCTTAAAATTAAATAACGCGGCTAAGCAGCTCTCGAGTAATTTTGACTCGAGTTTTGGAGTTGCTTGGCAAATACAAATTCGAGTCTCCAACCAATCGCCGGTTGGAGCCTCAACTTTTGCAATTGCCCTATACGTCTGTTCAGACACCTACGCCTTTCTTGTCCCTTCCTAGCAACTTGGATTTATCTTCAATGTTGCCTTTATCACCTTCTCCAAGCGACTGCCCAATTAATTAATGGTTAAGCCGAGAAATTTTACTCCACCTTCTTAAAAATATACAGATGTTTGAAGTTCGAATACCCTACTTTCAAGATCACTGAATTGGTGCTGATAACGGTGGACAGATACAACAGCTCAGTCGACTCGGTTACGGGTAAAAAACCAGTAGACATATTCTTTGATCGGTTCACGAGAATAAAATACCAAGTTTTGACAATTTTTAAAAAACTAACTTTGGAAGACATTAAGGGGTTCATTGAACACAAAAAAAACACAACCAACCGCAACAGTAATAAAAGTAGGACAGAGCCTGTCTCCTATTGTCAATGTGATAAAATATTTGTCATTAATAAACAGATTAAAACAAAAGAAAAACCAGGCAAAATATTCCATAAATCAGATTTATGGAGTTAGTAAGACAGATTAATAACAAAAAAATAAACAAAAAAAAAAATAAAACGAAAAAGAAGAAAGGTGGGGATGAAAGTTGCAAAAATAATGAATGGTTCGAAGGCGTTTCACTTCAATCCTAATACACTAAGAATACAAAAACAGGAAAATAACAAGAAAAATTCAAGTACGAGGTTCTAGTCGGGAGCTCCCGACTAGGGGATACCCTGAACCCTCTTCTTCGAATATCAAATATATATATAGTGACATATCCATAGTCGCACCCACCCTTTAATATAACTTAGCTCATAAGCACAAGTATAAACATTTCCAATTCTTGTAAACAAAAGAGCCTGGTGATAGCATCGACATTGGGCAAGATCAAACTGTCCCCCTTTGGTAGACATAAACAATTCACCCTAAAATCACGCCACTATCAATGTTCTCACCATAGCATTATCCCACGCATAATTGCTGACGCAGCTCAAACTTCACTCAATTATGAGTCGAGCGAAGTTTGCTAAGCGACGGCAATGGTTAGATAAATTAGTTCAGATTCGGTAACCAAAGCGGATTGTACTCAACATAAGTAACCTTCAGTGAAAATAATAAATTGAAATATATTTTTTTACATTAACTGAACGCGTAAAACTTAATTGGCGCAGCCGGTAGGATACGTCGGGAAAAAGTGAAGATCGCTAAAGGATAATTAATTCCCAGATCTAACGCACAATCGCGACCGAAATTGTTGTCGGTGTGTAATAAACGTTTTCTCGAATACGTATCCGCACAAGAACCTTCGGGTCACTAGTAGTCTAATAACATTGACCCTTTGGGCAATAAAGCTACTACAGTTAATAACGACTGGCTTTGCATATCTTTTGATCCCTGCAATACGTTATTACTAAGTCTTTTTAAGACGCACACAAAAAAAAAAAACTTTTAAAACTACAAAACTCAAAACTATTTAAAATCATCCAACAAATAAAAACAAAAAAAGTGAATTACACTAAGATGACCATGGAATTATCAGAACAACACCTCAACCAGGCCCTCTCACAACTGAGACAGGTGCCAAGCTTTGACGGATCAACGGAAAATCTCAACGCTTTCATTAAGAGGATCGATTACATCCTACACCTTTATCCAACCCGAGATGTTAGACAACACAACATCTTATACGGAGCCATCGAATTACAAGTCACTGAAGATGCCCAGAGAATTTCAGAAAGGACAGCAGCCAACACTTGGCAGGAGCTGAGAAGCGCATTGATTGAAGAGTATAAAGTGCAAACACCATTTGAAGAACTCCTTCGACGCTTATACAACACAAATTACCAGGGACGTCCGTAAGTTCATCGAGGATCTCGAAAATAAATCTTTTGTTATATTAAATAAGTTAGCATTAGAAAATATACCTAGCAATACGACACTTTACACAAATGCCATGAATAACACAATCAAAGATGTAATTACAAAAAAATTACCAGATAGGCTTTTCATGATGTTAGCCAGATACGACATTACGTCGACACAAAAATTAAAGCAAGTAGCTCAAAGAGAGGGATTATATGAAAACAGTGTAACTGATAAACCTAAAACTAATAATGTTCAGGGAAATCAAAATAACAATCGTAGGAACATGGGAAATTATCAGCAATATGCTAACCCAACCACCACTTCAAGTGGCTATTCCAACACGAATCAGAGTTACCACGTACATAATAAACAGAATAATAATTCTGAAGACAACCAGAAAGCTCAACACGAGTACCAACAGAAATTAAATCAAGGTAGATCCCAAAATCCCTTAAATTACCAAAATCAGTCCCATTCACGCTTGAATGCGCCAAACCCTCCGACTAAACGTCAAAGAGATAGTAACAGTGGACAGATGAAAATGGATACATCCGAAAATTTTCATCAGCAAGCCTCGGAACAAACAGAAGAAATCCATTCATAAAATTGATAATGAATGACGAAGTTTTAAAATGCGTCATTGACACAGGTTCAACAATAAATCTAATGAAAACAAACCGCTTAAATTTTCCTATTTACAAGGATACATTAAAGGTTCACACCATAAATGGTGTTATTGAATTAAAACAAAGCATACGATTAGGAGCAAGCAAAATTTGTCCGAGTGAACAAAAATTTTATATTCACGACTTCTCAGAGCATTATGATGTTCTGATTGGAAGAGAATACCTTGAAGCATGTCAAGCAAAAATAGACTATGCACAAGGATCCGTAACCTTAGGAGAATTTAACTTTTGTTTTAGATATAATGACGAAGACGTTGAAGAGGACATGACCGCACAAGAGTGCCTTGATCCACCCTCAACAGAGGACAGACCATTTAACTTCGCTATTTATAATGAATTAACAGAAAACAATGAGTTTAGGCTAGAGCACCTAAACTCAGAAGAAAAAGAAAAAATTAAAAAAGTTTTACATAAATTTCGTGATATCCAGTACCATGAAGGTGACAATTTGACTTTCACTAGTACAATTAAACACAAAATCCTAACAAAACATGAGGACCCAATTTATAAGCGTCCATACAAATATCCTCAAATATACGATGAGGAAGTTAATAAACAAATAAGCGATATGATAAAACAAAATATCATACGTAAATCCAAATCCCCTTACTGCTCACCAGTAATAATCGTTCCAGAGAAAAACGATGCATCTGGAAAGCAAAAATTCCGGTTAGTCATAGATTACCGCAATCTCAATGAACTAACTATTAATGATAAATACCCTATCCCGATCATGGATGAAATATTAGACAAACTTGGAAAATGTCAATATTTCACAACCATTGATCTAGCCAAAGGCTTCCACCAAATCCAAATGGATCCTGGTTCAATACCCAAGACCGCATTTTCGACTAAACATGGCCATTACGAGTACACTCGCATGCCATTCGGTCTTAAGAATGCACCTGCAACGTTCCAACGTTGTATGAACAATCTCTTAGAAGATTTAATTTTTAAGGATTGTCTGGTCTACTTAGACGACATTATCATTTTTTCCACTTCATTGGAGGAACACATTTTGTCGCTACAAAAAGTATTTGAGAAGCTTAGAGAAGCTAACTTAAAACTACAGTTGGATAAATGTGAGTTTATGAGAAAAGAAACCGAATTTCTCGGTCACATCATCACAACTGAGGGTATAAAACCAAATCCCAACAAAATACAAGCAATTGTCAAATTCCCAATTCCAAAAACCCCAAAAGAAATTAAATCATTTCTAGGATTATGTGGTTTCTATAGGAAATTTATACCAAATTTCGCTAATATAGTTAAACCATTAACACTTAAATTAAAAAAAGAAGCAAAAATCAATATAAATGACAAAGACTACAAATTAGCGTTTGAAAAGCTAAAAGTACTCATAACATCCGACCCAATTTTAATATACCCTAATTTCGAAAAACCATTTTCATTAACTACCGACGCGAGTAATATGGCAATAGGGGCCGTCCTTTCGCAAGAGCATAAGGCTATATGCTATGCAAGTAGAACTCTCAACGAGCATGAGATAAATTATTCAACGATTGAAAAAGAATTATTAGCAATCGTTTGGGCCACTAAATACTTTAGGTCCTACCTTTTTGGTCGACAATTTCAAATCCTTAGTGATCACAGACCACTCGTCTGGTTAAATAACATGAAAGAACCTAACATGAAATTACAACGATGGAAAATCAAGCTAAACGAGTTTGATTTCCAAATTAAATACGTTCCAGGAAAAGAAAATTATGTGGCAATTGCCCTGTCCAGAATACAATTAAACGAAAACTTCTTAGGCGAAGATACTATTAGCACAAGAGCAACCATACATAGTGCTCAAAAAGACAACAGTAACCATTTACAAATCACAGAAAGACCCCTTAATTACTATAATCGACAAATAGAATTTGAAAAAGGAACCGCGAACGAAACAAAAGTTACGAATTACTTTCATAAAACCAACATAAAAATTACATACAAAGACATGACTAACGCGCATGCCAAAGTATTAATAAAAGAATTCTTATGCACAAAGAAAAGTGTGCTATACTTCCACAACGAAGCAGATTTTCCAATTTTTCAAGAAGCCTACTTAGAAATAATAAGTCGGAATAATTCAACAAAGGCAATGAAAACTAGTAAAAAAATTAATAGATCTTCAAACATTCGCAGAATTCAAAGAACTAATATTAAAAAAACACAAAGAATTATTACATCCAGGAATTGAAAAAACTATCAATTGGTTTAAAGAAACCCACTATTTCCCAGATTATCAAAATCTAATTCAAAATCTAATAAACGAATGTGAGATTTGCAACATCGCAAAAACAGAACATAGGGATACAAAATTAACTTTCGAAATAACTCCGGAAATCGCTAATATCCGAGAAAAATATGTAATGGATTTTTACATAGTAGGAGATAAACAATTTTTATCTTGCATTGATATCTATTCAAAATTTGCATCATTAATAGAAATAAAAAGTAGAGACTGGTTAGAAACCAAACGAGCTATAATACAAGTATTCAACCAAATGGGTAAACCCATCGAAATAAAAGCAGACAAAGACTCAGCTTTTATGTGTACAGCTTTACAATTATGGTTAAAATCAGAAGCAGTAAATATTAATATAACCACTAGTAAAAATGGCATATCCGACGTAGAACGATTTCATAAGACAGTTAACGAAAAATTAAGAATCATTAACAGCGACTCAGACGTCGAAAATAAACTTACAAAATTTGAAACTATACTCTACACGTACAATCATAAGACAAAGCACAAAACGACTAACAGAACACCAGCGGACATATTCATATACGCAGGTACCCCAGAGTATGACACTCAAGCTAATAAAGAAAAATTAATAAATAACCTCAACAAAAAACGAACAAATTACGAAATTGACACTAGATACAAACATTCACCATTAGTTAAATCAAAGACGACAACCCCGTTCAAGAAGACAGGAGAACTAAGACAAATCGACGACAAACATTTTGAGGAAACAAACAGAGGCAGGAAGATAACACATTACAAAACCAAATTTAAAAAGAAAAAGAAGACTAATCAAAGCAAATATAACAATTACAGGTCAACAACAGACAGCGATCAAGACATACAAGCACCAGCTTAAACTAATTATTATAATATTACTATCAATAACTGTAAACCACATAAATGCACAAAGCATTGAAATTAATCCAATTAAAGCCCATAACGGCTATCTCATTTTTAAAACAGGAACCATAGACATTCCGACAGATTATGAATTCCACTGTTTAACGGTTAACATAACAAAACCCGAAGAAACTTTTAACAACTTAATTGAACAAAGTAAAGAATTTAATAACCTAATACAAATCGAATACCTAGTAGAAAAACTAAACAGAGAAATAAACGGCTTAAAAATAGCCAAACGCATCAAAAGAGGTTTAGTTAACATAGTAGGAACAGTATATAAATACTTATTTGGAACATTAGACCAAGAAGACAAGATAGAAATTGAACAAAAAATAAGCAGCTTAGCAGAAAACAGCGTTCAGGTTAACGAATTAAATCACATAATAGAAGCTATAAACAAAGGAATAGAAATTATGAACGAACTAGATCAAGAGAAACAAAAAGGAAAGAAATTAGATATCCTTATATTTAACTTACAACACTTTACAGAATATATAGAAGACATTGAGATGGGTATGCAGCTCACAAGACTAGGCATTTTTAACCCGAAATTACTAAAACATGCCTATTGGTTGCATATTAACTCTGAGAAATTGTTGAATACAAAAACTTCCACTTGGTTTAAATCAGATACAAACGAAATACTGATATTATCCCATATTCCTCGAGAAATAATAAAAAGCCCGGTATTCGAAATAATTCCATACCCGGATGATAATAATAACATTTTGACAGAAATAGCTCATGAAAAATATTTTACCCAAGACAAAAAAGTTTATAGCAAAAAACCAAAAAAATTTATTAATAATGAATGTTTGACAGGAATTCTAAACCAAATAACAACAGAATGTAGTTATACTAAAACTTTACAAAATTTTCAAATCAACTATGTTGAACCAAATATAATTTTAGCTTGGAATTTACCAAAAACTATATTAAACCATAACTGTATAAATAACGAAATAACAATAGAAGGAAACAATATAACAAAAATTTTTAATTGTTCCCTGCAAATTAATGAAATTTCAATTTCAAACAAAATGTTAGATTATACTCAAAACATTTACGTAAGCAATGATGTTATAAACCACTTTCGTTTGTACAAACGAAACAAATTATAAATGAACACACAAAAATTAACAATGTATTCCAGATAGTTACAAAAACCATATTTGTAATCATATTAATAAGTTTAACAATGTATTTAACATATCAGTTTAAAAGCATACCTAAGAAATTAATTATAAAATATAACATACCAAAAACAGAAGAAACAGCTAAAATAGTAGAAGATACACCGATTGTAAAAGAAGAAAATGTTGTACTATACCCAAACTTAAACACCTGAGGACAGGTTCTTTTCTAAAGGTTGGGGGAGTGACATATCCATAGTCGCACCCACCCTTTAATATAACTTAGCTCATAAGCACAAGTATAAACATTTCCAATTCTTGTAAACAAAAGAGCCTTGTGATAGCATCGACATTGGGCAAGATCAAACTGTCCCCCTTTGGTAGACATAAACAATTCACCTTAAAATCACGCCACTATCAATGTTCTCACCATAGCATTATCCCACGCATAATTGCTGACGCAGCTCAAACTTCACTCAATTATGAGTCGAGCGAAGTTTGCTAAGCGACGGCAATGGTTAGATAAATTAGTTCAGATTCGGTAACCAAAGCGGATTGTACTCAACATAAGTAACCTTCAGTGAAAATAATAAATTGAAATATATTTTTTTACATTAACTGAACGCGTAAAACTTACTTATATATGTATATATATATATATATATATATATATATATATATATATATATATATATATATATAATATATATATATATATAAATATATATTCTATTTTAGAAGCTATATGTCAAGTTTGGTGACTCTAGCTCTTATTATTTACCAAAATTGCCCAAAAAACAGGATATCGATATAGATTTTTATCGATTGCTTGGAAACGCAGGAAGTTATCGATTATGGGAAACAAACTCGATCTGCGCGGGAACTAGGAGCATCTACATCTAAAATTTCAAGTTCTAGCTCTTATAGGTTCTGAGATCCTTGCGTTCATACATACGGACGGTCGGACGGACGGATGGACGGACGGACGGACAGACAGACGGACATGGCTAGATCGACTCGGCTATTGATGCTGATCAAGAATATATATACTTTATGGGGTCGGAGATGCCTCCTTCTGCCTGTTACATACATTTGGCTTTCGCACAAATACAATATACCCTTATACCCATTTTTAATGGGTTCAGGGTATAAAAAACTAACATAGCTTATAACCGTAAAAAACACGAATAGATATAATCTAAAATTAAGACTTAGAAAAAAAACCTGTTATTGTAATAATTTTACACAACTATGTTTAAGCGCCTTCCCAAAAGCATGATTCTCATCCACATAGCCAACGCGATACACATCTACAAATATGACTCACCTGTTATTCCCCTGCAGCAAGGCGTCGTCTGGAGAGTAAACGGTCTTTTTAAACTAGCCCACATTATTAAGCTGGATAAGATTCGACGAATCATTGACGACATAAGGGAGGAAACAAACTTGGTCACCGATCACCGGATGCATCGGATTGGACCGCCATCCTGACGTCATAAGAAAATGAAATAAATAACCCACAAATCAAAATCAACACACGGCTCTTCGAGTCGACTCAGGAATCATTTCAGCGACTCAACAATGTTATCGGAAAGGTGAACGCCCGTAGACGAGGATATCCACGTTTTCACGACGGTGATGCACAACGCCATCATTCTTGGAAATCAAGTAAATGAGATCACAAGAGCTTGCCAATTAGCGAAATCAAGGGTTGTTAACACGAATCTACTAGACCACGGAGAGATAGCAACGATACTATCGGAAACAGAGAGCCTTCCCTACCAGAACGCCATCGAAGCCGTGGAGTTTTCTCGACCCTCCATCCTAACAAACGGAACATTTTTACTATATATCGTAGCTATGCCTAAGGTCTTAAAAAGGAAGTATCAACTAATACTTCTCTACCCTACAACCTTCGAAGGAAAACACGTGGTAATAGATTTCCAAAAGCTGGCCACGGATTATCAGGAAACATACGCCGTTCTCTGAGACTGCCTTTCAATAGGCAACACAACTGTTTGCCAAGAAAGAAACTTACAATAGTTGGACGAAAACTGTTGCATACCAAGACTGTTGCAGGTATTTGAGGAACAACCAGGAAATTTGTCCAATTTCAACGGAACTATAAATGCTGCCTCAAAAAAACATTACCTAACGGGCTCGTTTATAGTACAGTATAGTAACGAGACGATTACCATAGGGGATAGGAAATACAGCAGTTATACGACATCGCAATTGATGGCTATGCCGGCTGTATTAACCAAAGTAAGAGCCGCAGGATATGAACTGTCATTAGAATATGTTCATAATTTCAACTTGGAAAACCTGAAGAAACTGAAGAAACCTGTCGAGCATGTCCGCCGGAATTTTATTTTCATTTTCCCTGGAAGCAACATTGGCATTGGTTGTTATGACATTGTTGTACTAATTTGGGGGAAGTTGACATCAATCAAGGGCATTCCGAAAACGTCCGACGTCGCCGGCAGCTGAAGGAACAAATTACACCGCAGGTTCAGTAATCCGCGAGACGCAGATCTTGAATGAGGTAGGGGTTAACACCATACACCACCCTTGCCCCTCACAACAACCACAAGTCTTCGTGCCAACGGTACACATCGATCGCTGCTTATAAACTCCCTTCAAGTGGTTACTTCTCTTCGCTACAACAACGACCGCTGCTCATAAACTCTCTTCAAGTGCCTTCTCATAAACCATTCTACACGTCAAGCGTTTTGGGCGCAACAGCAATGTTGTCACTCGACAGCGCAACGTCAACATATTAAACGCAACGACGACGTTACGCTAGCTAAGCACTGGCCGTTGCCGAGTGTTTCGCCGTATGCGCTGCAACTATGTTGACATCGCTATGTGCTGACTACGATTCGAGCGCGACGTTGGGTCAACGAGCGACCAACAGTCTTGGAAGCGAGCTAGATTAAATTCTGGCGAGGAAACGATATGAACACAAGGCGGTTCTATTTTACTTTGAATAAAGAACATACAAATGAGAATCGACATCCAGTTATTTCATTACCCAAGCAATTCTTAGGCTTCCACAGGACTTCGAGGATGTTTCATCATTACTTGTTGAGGTAGTCATTGAGACTGCCGTAACTTTTATAATAGCAGCCACTTTACTTTTTGGTAGAGGTGAGTAAAAATTTTTCCTTAGATGGGCTCCTTTTTTTTCTATACCACTGTTGTTGCTATCCCTGTGATATATCTAGACTTCTTGTTCTAATTTGCTTGAGTCTGTCATGTCAGCTAACATTCCTGTATATCTGATAATTTGGTACAGGTTTGTGCGTAAGAAATATTCTTGGAAAATTTCGTCTATGATATTGAAAATGTTGGTGGGGACGAAAACTGCGTGCGTTCTATTAGGCTTTAGAATTTGTCTTAGTATTTGCGTTATTTTGTCCTTATCGAATTGGATATCGTTTTTGTTTTGATTTATATTGTGACTATCGTTGCGTCCAGACCTCTTGTCCCGTAGTCTATATTCTTGATTTTGCTCTTTTTTTTCCTATTTTCTTGTGAGAAATATATTTCTCTTTCTTTTAGTGCCCATTCTAGGCCCTATCGAAGGTTGGTCGGCCTCAGGGATCTAACTGTCTCTCCTAATGGGCCTCTAATTCCTGACAGGAACGAATTCAGACATATGTCTGCAAATAAGTTTTTTGGTTTTTATCAACAAGGGTTCAGATTCCTTTGTTTCGGTTAGTCTGAACAAGGCAAGTTTGATTTCACAAACTTTATCTTATATAACGCGTAGGGACGATCCCCCTTGAACTAAATTATGTAACTCATACATAAGAGTGGGTTCATCTCTTTTATATGCGCAATATGCAATAAGTGCCTCTTTAATCTCATCCCAGTTGAGGCAAGCTCCGGCTTCTATGATAGCCTCGTTGGCTTTGCCCTCAATGTTGTTTCTAATTGCTCTTAAGAGCAGCTGCCCATAAGGGGTCTGATCTCTAATAAGTAGAAGAATTTCTTCACATAATTAAGGAACTAACTCAGTGTCTTTGGGTTACCGTCGTACGATAGCAGAAATCGGATTGCGTCCATTCGGTTTCTTAACGCCTCTCCTTGATTAGAACTAGGCGAACTTGATATTGACGTCGTTGGAGTGTTATCGTCCGCTCTAACAAGTCTATCGTCCGAGTGGCTAGAACTGATTTTTTGCTTACTTCTGATATTTGGGATGAGTCTTTTCACTCTCCCCATACTAGACATTTAGTAGCTTCTGTGTGTACCTTGGTTATTTACTATTTGTTGTTAATATATTTATTTATTTGTTAATATTTAATCTAATTTCAGATGTTTGTGTTTTAGACTTATGTATCTGGGGTGTACAATGTGTTTTTTGTGTGTAGATTACTTATTACAAGTTATTAATCTCTGTCAAGAGAGAGTTCTCAGTTGAGAATGATTCACGTGTTTTACTTGTGCTCCAAGATTCTTATATATTTTTGTGCTTTAATCCTGATTTTTATTTCTAAATTTTTTATAAATTGTGCAAATTGTTAACTGTTGTGCAGCGTAAGTCTGTTAATTATTGCATTTATAAAACGCGGCGTCAGTTCCGTGTTTTTGTTTTTACCTGTTTTGATTCTTTTGCTTTGGTGCTCCCCTGTGCATACACTTGTTTGTTCGCTGCCGCATATTTCTGCTTGTGCATCGCGCTCTCGTAAATTTTTGTTTGTGTACGAATAATTGTTTTTTGAAACAATCGTGAAATATCATCATTCAAATTAAATGTTTCACATGATATGTTACCAATCAGTTGTGTGCCCAAATTTTGGCCTCCACACATGATTGCTCACGAGTTCAAGCCTAAAAAGCGTAACCAGCCCGTCACCCTCCCAGCCCCTTCAATACAGGGTACCATCGAGGTGGTGGGGTGTTAATTGCTGTTAAAGCCACTCTTCAGAACTTTTCTGTTTTAGTACGCCTACTTACGCTGAGATTGTCTCAGTTAAGGTGTCTTTTCCTACACGAAGCATCTATATTGCATGCTCTTATGTCCCTCCTTCTTCTGATATTCAAGTTTACATGAAACATATTACTTGTATTAAAGAAGTTTCTTTACACGTGCGTGATAATGACCTATTTATGGTGTTGGGTGATTTTAATTTGCCGAACATCTCTTGGTTATTATTCACAGCCGAAAATTATCTAGTGCCCTCGGCACAGCACGATTTTATAGACTGCATGCTTGATCTTTCGTTGCTTAAAATCAATTCAATTTCTAATCATTTGAATAGAACACTTGACCTTGTATTTGTTAACGACTACCTTATTTCTAATGTGTCTAGGTCCCCTCCTTTATCTCTTCCTGAGAATGTATATCACCCTATATTAGAGATTGCAATGCTCAATTCTATGTAATCCTTTCATTTCGTGCTCATCAGCCAATAAGCCCCGCCGTTGCTTTCGCATAGCAAATTATCAATTGCTGAATCAGCTTATTTATGCAACCGATTGATCTTTCTTAGATAACTCGGTTGATATGAATACTGCCATTAATTTTTTTTATATCACCCCAAACTCCCTCGTAGATGTGTGTTTTCCCAAGTCAATTCCTTCGACTACTTTTTCAAAACCACCCAGGTTTACTCCCAGATTATCATATCTAAAAAATTTAAAATCTAAATATTTTAAAAAGTTTAAAAAGTCTGGTTCGTGTACAGACTTGGCTAAATATTCCATAGCCAAGTCGAACTTCTTTCTTCTGAAATCTCAATGCTATGAGCATTATCTAGCTCGTTGTACAAGTCAATTTGCCCAATATCCGAGACAGTTGTACAATTTTGTAAACTTGAAGCGTAAATCTTCAAGTTTGCCATATTATTTTTCTCTCGGAATGGATAAAGCTAGCAATGACTCCGATACTGCTTACCTCTCTGCTAATTTTTTCCAATCAACTTACTCTTCAGTCTGTCCTAATATTAATTCTTACCTTTATATTATTTTTTCCTCTAGCTCTATACCTTCTCCCATTTTTTCACACTCCTCTCTCCTATTAACTATAAACTCTTTAAAATCTTCTTACTCTCCTGAGCCTGACAATATTCCCAGTATTCTACTCAAGGAGTGTAGTTCTTCCCTTCTTTATCCATTGTTAAAGCTTTTTAATCTATCCCTTGAATCTTCTGTCTTCCCATCTCTTTGAAAATAATCTTATCATTCCTCTACACAAGAAAGGTGGAAAGTTATAGGGGCATTGCAAAACTGTCCGCTATTCCTAAATTATTTGAAAAAATAATCACTTCGCATTTGCAGCATTTCAGCAAATCAGTTGTTTCCCCTGTTCAAAATGGATTCGTAAGGTCAACTACGACCAATCTGCATGAGTTTACTTCCTTGTTAAATGATGCTTTCCTTTCGAAAATGCAAGCTGACGTCATTTACACTGACTTCAGTAAGGCGTTTGACCAAAGACAATATAAACTCTAAGATGAGTAACGCAATACAACAAAATGCTACTATGCAGCTTGATTTTCTGAAAATTGAGAACGAAAATGAAATCTGCAGCATTCCACTCTCACAGCCGAGAGAACGAAAAAGCTAAAAATAGAATTTGCTCTCAACTTCGGCTCTATGAGGGCCGTGCAAGCAATTATGTTTGTATGCGTGTGAATATACATACAAAACAGCATATTAGAATGTGTTGTTATCCACTGCTCTAGCAAACTCTCTGGCTGGCAAAGAAACACTTTTCTTAGTTTCTTAGCGCAGATCACGACCTACCCAAAATTTCTGTTGATATATGAATGCATTTTGTGTATTGAGGTTGGCTCCGTACAAAATATGTATTTTTAAGTCGATGCAAAGATGAGTCGTCCAGATGAAAGGCCAGTCTAGAAATTTTGCATCGCATTCAAATGTATGGGCGTTGCTCATCTTAGTGTTTATATTATCTTTGGTTTGACTCTGTGCACCATGACATTTTACTTTTTATACCCTTGCAGAGGGTATTATAATTTTGTCGTGAAATGTATAACGCATAGAGGGAGATATCTCCGATCCCATAAAGTATATATATTCTTGATCAGCATCAACAGCCGAGTGGATATAGCCATGTTCGTCTGTCCGTTTGTCCGTCTGTCTGTTTATATGCGAACTAATCCATCAGTTTTAAAGCTATGCTTATGAAACTTTGCAGAAGTCCCTCTTTCTGTTGCACGCAGCACATATGTCAAAACCAGCTGGATCGGACCACTATATCATATAGCTGCCATAGGAACGATCGGTCGAAAATTAAGTTGTATGAAAAAACATTTTGTTTATCAAGATATCTTGACCAAACTCGGCAATTATTAGTATTACTTAGCTCCTCATATATATGCAAAATCCTATTAAGATCGAACCACTATATCATATATCTGCCATAGGAACGATCAGTAGAAAACTAGGTTATTGATTAAAAACCTTTTTTGTTTATCAAGATATCTTGACGCAAGCTCGGCATTAATTATTTTCCCTGTGCTTCTTAGATACGGGCAAAGCACTATCAGCATTATGTAAAGGTTGGGTCTGCAAGGGTATTAGATCTTCGGCGTACCGAAGATAGTCTTGCTTTCTCGTTCCTACTGCAAACACTCAGCACCTTTGATGCCAACATAGGCTTCGACCTGTTAACACGGGCAGGAGTGACTTTGAATTTGATCAATAGCACACTAGAGTACAAGAATGTATCAGAACAGTTACAATACCACAATTGTGACAGCGTTAACTGACGTTAACGATATAGTGGTACCGAGTTCCATTTAAAAGGATTTTAAGAAAATGATTCTAGAGAATATTAAAGTTTTTTCGACTACTAAAGATGCACTACCTTTTAACACCTCAGTAATTGCTACTGTTCGTACGGGAGATAACGAACCTGTATATTCTAAATTGTACCCACACCCCATGGGGATGGAAGATTTCGTAAGCAGCCAAATCAAGCAGTTGTTAAAAGATGGTACAATAAGGCCATCCAAATTCCCATATAACAGCCCAACGTGGGTGGTTGTTAAAAAAGGATTGGATACCAATAGCAATAAAAACAAGCGGTTGGTAATCGACTTCAGGAAACTGAACGAGCGAACATTTCCTGATCGCTACCCAATGCCATCCATTCCTATGATTCTAGCGAACTTGGGAAAGGCAAAATTTTTCACAACCTTAGACTTAAAGTCGGGTTACCACCAAATTTATCTATTTGACGGCGGTAAATACGAATTTTGTCGCCTGCCTTTCGGCTCAAAAAATTCAGGAAGTATTTTCCACGAGCCATAGACGACGTACTAAGAGAACAAATTGGCAAGATATGCTATATTTATGTAGACGTGATCTTTTTTTCTGAAAATGAAATTGACCACAGTACTTAAGTGCTTAGACGATGCTAACCTGAGAGTCTCAGTCGATTACCTAGGATTTATAGTTACCAAAGGCGCTGCAAAGACCGGTCCCGAAAAAGTTAGAGCGATAAAAGAGTACGTCGAGCCAAAAAACTTGTATAGTTTTAGATCATTTCTTGGTTTGGCCAGTTACTACAGGAGACTTGTCAAAGATTTTGCATCAATTGCAAGGCCTCTAATAGATATACTAAAAGGTGAAAACGGCTCAGTCAGCAAACACAGGTCCAGAAAAGTAAGAGTAGAGTTCAATGAAAGTCATCGCAGTGCATTTGAACGTCTACGGAACATTTTGGCATTAGAAGATGTCATCCTCATGTACCCAGACTTCAAGCAGCCTTTTGACCTAACTACCGACGCGTCCGCTAATGGCATCGGTGCTGTTCTTCCCAAGGTGGCCGACCAATCACCATGATTTGCCGAACACTTAAATAATGCGAGCTAAATTACGCAACAAACGAAGGGGAACTATTAGCTAACGTGTGGGTTCTAGGTAAACTTCAAAACTCCTTATATGATACCAAAGTAATTATAATTTTTACTGATCACCAAACTTTAACCTTTGCAGTTTTGGAAAAGAACACGAATGCGAAAATTAAAAGGTGGAAAGCTTACATAGAGGAACATGACGTTAAAATGTTCTACAAGCCAGGGAAAGACAATTTTTTGGCCCCAGTCAGACGCTGCTACCATTCACAGCGAATTATCACTGGCCTACAAGGTCGGAACAACGGAACGGAACAACAATTAGTTCTAGGGGAAGCAAGTTTCCCAATGAAACGCAATCTCATACTTTTCGGCAGCAAGACTGGCCTCTTAATCAGCATCACTGACAAAAACACCATCTTCGAGACCCTTAAGGAGGTAATCAACCAAAACGTATTTAACGCAATACACTGCGATTTTCCGACTCTGGCCAGCTTTCAACACGATTTGGTATCGAAATTCCCAGCAACTTAGTTTTGGCACTGTAAAAATATCGTATCCGACATTACAAACAAAAACGAACAGATCGAAATAATCACGGCAGAGCACAATCGTGCGCACCGTGCCGCGCAAGAAAACGTCAAACAAGTCCTACGTGACTATTTTTTTTCCAAATATGAGCAAGTTAGCATATGAAGTCGCCGAAAATTGCAAAATCTCTGCCAAAGCAAAATAAACACCTAAAAAGACAGGAACTGGGAGTAACACCGATTCCAACATATGGAGAAATGCTCCACATCGATATTTTTTCTACGGACATAAAACAGTTTCTGACTTTCATTGACAAGTTTTCCAAATTCGCTATCCTCCAATACTGTCAAGAACAGTAGTTGATATTAAACCATCCATATTCCAGTTTTTAAATATATTCCCAATTACAAAGACAGTATACTGCGATATCGAAGCCGCATTCAACTCTGAGACAATAACATCGTTACTGAAAAATAGTTATGGCATAGATATTGTCTAAGTTAAAACATAAGAATTGCACTTCATATTTATGTCATAAGAATACACTCTTGTTTATAAGAACGCAAGAGTGTTGCAGTGCACTTTGCTTACATTGCGACATTCTGCTGTCGCATGATTCAGTGCCTGGCCACTGCGGCCAGCAGCGGTAACCTGACACTTGCCTATGTCGCAAGCGTCTGTGTTGGCGTATGCTGCGTAAAGCTACCAACATAATCAACATAAGAAGACAAGTTACATACTCCTCGCATATTGACTGCGAGATACCCTGGACAGCGACCGACTGCGCTGGACTACGCAACACGCATTGTTAGGCATCCTCCTACAGCGCGGGACAGCAAGCATCTCAATCCCAACCAACGAGAATCTACACCCTTAGAAAGGATTAAAAATGTATGTCTCGTACTATGTAAGTTCATTACAAGTTTGTTTAAAATCATCGAAACCTGCTTCACCGCTTCCTACTTAAGCGGTCCATGTCAATTATTGCATTTCGCGGCAACATCAAATTTTCGTTGTACGATAATAGCGCATATGAGCTGGCTAGAAGCGATTAAAAAAAAAAAAGCAAAGTGCGACAATGAAACAAAGTGAAATCCAGAGGAAAGCGACTATCAAGTGAACATAGAAGTTAGTGATAGCCGCACACAAAGCAAAATTAATGTAAACCAAGTACAAGAGCTAGTGCAGAACACTGTCAGTCAAGCATTGGCGCAGCTCAGATACCAGACACAGTTTAGTAAGATGAGCGCAAGAGTTAGCAGTTTGTGCATTCAATCTCCACAAGTGGAAGTTTATCAGAGAATTTTTGTGAACTCAGAAATCAGCTGCAATATTCGTCTAGATATAATTAAATCAGTTCCCGAGTTTAGTGGGGGTCTGACGAATATGAAGCATGGAGGCAATCCGCATCGTAGAAAACGAACCATGGGAGTTTCAGATTTCGTAAATAACGCAATCAGCAGATACTTAAAGATGGCATCGTTAGACCATCAAAGTCCACATACAACAGCCCAGCATGGGTTGTTGACGAAAAAGGCCTTGGCAGCAAAAATAAACGATTAGTGATTGACTTTAGAAAGCTAAACGAGCCAACTATAGCCGAACGATACCCAATGCCGAATATTCCAATGGTTCTAGCAAATCTAGGAAGATCAACATTTTTTACGACTCTAGATTTGAAATCGGGGTAACACCAAATTTATCTAGCGGAACAAGACCGTGAGAAAATGTCATTCGCGGTGAACGGCGGAAATATGAGTTTTGCCGTCTGCCGTTTGTCTTGAAAAACGCAGGAAGCATTTTTCAAAGAGCCATCGATGACATCCTGAGGGAACACATAGAAAAAATATGTTACGTTTATGTTGATGACGTAATAGTCAATACTAAAAACGAAACATTGACACAATCTTAAAATGCTTGGCCGATGCCAACATGAGAGTAGCACAAGAGAAACCCAAGTTCTTTAAAGAGAGCGTCGAATTCTTAGGCTTTGTGGTGACCCAAAATGGTTCAAAAACTGACCCTGAAAAGGTGAGAGCGATACAAGAGTATACTGACCCAAAAAATCTGTTTAGTCTTATTAGGGACTTCGCAGCAATAGCAAGGCCTCTAATTAATATTCTCAAAGGAGAAAATGGCTCGGTGAGCAAACATATGTCCAAAACGGACACGATTGAATTTGACGAAAATCAACGGAATGCTTTCGATAGACTGAGGAATATTCTGGCATCAGAAAACGTCATGCTCAGATACCCAGACTTCAAGCGGCCCTTTGACCTAACTACTGACGCCTCAATGGTTGGCATCGGTGCAGTCCTATCCCAAGGGAGCAGACCTATTTCCATGATTTCACGCACGCTAAAGCAAAGCAAGACACGCTACGCCACGAATCAGCGAGAATTGTTAGCTATTATCTGGGCTCTAGGTTAACTACAAAATTACCTCTATGGGACAAGAGAAATAGATATTTTCACTGATCATCAGCTCCTTACTTTTGCTGTATCAGATAGAAACACGAATGCAAAAATCAAACGATGGAAGGCATTCATCGATGAACACAACGCAAGTGTTCTACAAAACCAGGCAAAGAAAATTACGTGCCGGATGCCCTGTCTCGTCAAAATGTAAACGTCTTACAAAACGGTATACAGACAGACGCCGCAACGATTCACAGTAAAATATCATTGACCTACACGATCGAAACAACTAAAAAGCCTTTAAACTGTTTCAAAAATCAAATTTTTCTTGAAGAAGCGAAATTGCCATTGAAACGAGTTATCATGCTCTTTATGGAAAAAATACGCCACCTTATATGCTTCACAGACAAAAATACCCTATTCGAAACAATCAGTCCACTCATCAACACAGACGCGGTAAACGCAATACACTGCGATCTACCAGCACTAGCCAGTATACAGCATGATTTGGTGCTAAATCTCCTGGCAACCAAATTCTGGCACTGCAGATAAAAATGAACAAATCGAAATTGTCACCACCGAACATAAGCGCGCGCACAGAGCCGCCCAGGAAAATACAAATCCTTCGTGGTTATTATTTTCCACATATGACAAATTTGGCCAACGAAATAGTAACACTTTGCAAAATATGCACTAAGGCGAAGTTCGATAGGCACCCCAAAAAACAAATACTTAGTAAGACTCCAATCCCATCATACGCTGGAGAAATATTCCACATTGATATCTTCCCAACTGACAAAAAATATGTCTTCCTTGCATTGATAAGTTCTCGAAATTCGGCGTAGTACAGACACTGGCATCCACAGACCAAGACAATTTACTGCGATAACGAAGCTTCTTTTAATTCAGAAACTATCAGGGCGCTGTTAAAAAACGGGTAGGACGTCGACATTGTGAACGCCACCACTACACAGTTGCTCAAATGGCAAAGTCGAACGTTTTCACAGCACACTCGCAGACATAGACAGGGCATTTAGCCAAAAAAATGCCTGATGATACAGTCGAATTGATACTAAGGGCAACAATCGAGTACAACCGATCCATACATTCAGTCACAGACTAGACACCCATCGACATAATACACGCAGCGTCTAACAAACTTAGACAGGCCATTAAAAATAAAATTGCAAAGGCCCAGCACGATAGCATTGAAAGATCCAACCTGCATAGACCAAACAGTTTATTTGATGTGGGCGAAAAAGTTTTCGTAAAAAATAACAGAAGATTAGATTTGCACGGAAGAAACAATTCAAGCAGATCCGGGAACGTCTGTTCTTATTAGTGGGACGGTTGTCCATAAGGACAACCTCAAATAATTGTTGCTCTCAAGTAAAAATCACAGAAGCTAAAATATCATTAGAAGAGTTTAAGCGCACAACAATTTCCATTATTTGCTTCTTTTATTTTTACAGGATTGGACTTGCAATCCTACTAGTGTTAGGAATAATACATGGGCGGATTATCGACTACTCCCACTCCAACTGTATCCCGGTAATCGACGGAAAGGTACTGGTATGGGAGCAACGCGATTTTCTGCAGCACTCAAGCAATTTAAGAGAGCTTCACTAGCATATCAGATGAAACAGTAATATTAACCAAATTATTCCCTCAGTCGCACATGCGAAAACTGCTAGACGTGGATACAGAGCATACCAGAAATATATTGTCCGTGGTAAAATTGCACCACAGAATGGCAAGAAGCTTAGACTTCTTGGGTTCAGCACTCACGGTAATAGCAGGCTCGCCAGACGCCTCTGATTTCGAAAAGGTAAGGTTGTCAAAGTCAAATTTAATTGATGCGAACAATAGCCAGGTAGTCATTAATACAAAAACACAGGCACAAATTAATAAACTCACCGAAACGGTGAACGAAATAATTAATGCTAAAAGAAATTAATTGGTTGCACACCGCATTTATAAGAAACACTATTAGCAAGAAATAGAATACTAATAAATCAAATATCGAACTTGATACTCACAATTACACTAGCTAAAGCGGGTATAATAAATCCCACAAAATTTGACCACGATGATTTGAAATCAATAATAAATGAGCACCCTGTCGAAACTCCCATAGTTTGCCTAACCGAAGCTTCTAAAATCAAGGTCATCCAGTCCGAGAACATTGTCCATATATTAATAGCGTATCCTTGGGTCAAGCTCATCTGCAAGAAAATCACCATCTTCCCGGTGGCACACCAACACGTTACACTAAACCAGCGCAAGATGTTAACCAGATCACCAGGCGTGGCAGGGTCGCCTTTACTCAACATCATCAGCCACGATCCAGTGCTAAGCATGCCCCAACTGCAGAGGATGAACAACCACAATCTGCGTGTCATCAAAAATTTCGAAACCGAATTGAAGGCCGCCGGGTCACATAAGATTTGGGTTGCAGCAGGGGTCATCCTCAATGTCATTGGCATTGGCTTTATAATCATTTGACAGATTGTAAAGAGAAGGCAAGCATCGAAGGAAGTACAGAAGGCCATTAACAGCTATAAAACAAGTAAGAGGTTCTAGTCGGGAGCTCCCGACTAGGGGATACCCTGAACCCTCTTCTTCCAACATCAAATGCATATATATAAGTTAACGCCAGCTAAACAAAATAGGCTGACCGGATGCGTGTGCGACAAAGTCGCCCGCTCAGCAGTCTACAATTTAAACATGCGCAACGAAGTTGCAATGCAGCAATGCAATATGATCTGTACGCCAAGTGGCCACTGGAATGTGTCACGAGGCGCATGGTCAGCATTCTGCCGACATCGCTGCCGGGAGTCCGCAGCCTAAGTAATGTTTATAATTGTATGCAAAAATCAGTTTTAAAAGAACCCTCGAACGGTCAAGCTGACCCTCGAATAATAAATGATAAAGAAATAATCTTCGTTATTATAATTGGCGCCCAACCAAGCTTTATAAAACTCCGTAACTAAAATCCCGCTCTAGCTAACGCCGAGTAATGGTAAAAGTAGTTTCGTTAAAATTGAATAATAAGACAAAATTATTCATCAAATCTCGTGAAAACTATTTCGAACTCAGTGATTATGTTTTTATGAAACCCGCTCCAGTCAACGCCGCGAGTATTGAAACTTATTTGAAAAAAGACAACAGTGAAAAAAAAAAACACTTTGTTCAACAAAAAGACATTGCAAGAAATGGCGAAAAAATAAACACAAAAAATTCAACACAACAACAACACATCATCGCCGCAGCGTTTGTACACCACTCCGCACGACCCCGCCGCTACTCCACCGCCATCGACTCCGCACCAAGGCTACTTTAGAGAAAATGAAATTCATGTAAGTGAACTGTTCAAATGTCTATCACTCCGTGAAAAAAAAAACAAAGCATAATAAATAAACTTACTGAATTGATCAAGGTAAAATTTAAAAAAAAAAAAAAAAATTTTTTGCCATTTTTGTCTTGATAATCGAATAGTAACCCATACAATTTAACGTAGCAATTCATGTGGAGAAACAATAGTTCTAGGAACAGGCTAAGAATTTACAAAGGGTGTTTGATGAAAAAATGGAAAATATGATTAGTAGTTTCCGTAGTGAATTAAATTCTTTAAAAACAGAGTTTAATAAAAAGAAAGAAATTGTTGAATATCAGAGGGTTAAAATCGTTCCAGGAATAGAGTGCGATCAGTCCCTTGATCTGGTTAAAACCTTGCCTGAATTTTCTGGCAAAATAGACGAATACGTTGCCTGGCGAGAAGCAGCAACATTAGCCTACGAAGTATTTGAACCTTTTGATGGGAGTTCAAGTTGGTATTATAAGAAATAAGATCAAAGGCCCAGCAAGCGCAACCTTATCATCATTTAATACGGTTTTGAATTTCAAGGCTATTATAGCCAGACTCGACTTTACCTACGCAGATAAGACGCCAACACGCGTTATCTTACAAAAACTTGGTACCCTTAGATAGGGTGAACGAGAATTGTTAGAGTATTACGATGAGGTTGAAAAAACTTTGACTCTCCTCACTAACAAAACCTTAATGACACATGACCCTGCAGCAGCAACGGTCTTGAATGAGCAATTTAGGAAAGACGCGCTACATTCCTTTGTAGCTGGCCTTAAGAAGTCTCTTAAAACAGTAGTATTTTCTGCCCAACCAGAAGACTTACCGTCAGTCTTGTCTCTGGCACAAGAAGCTGAAGTTTCCAACGAATATTCACAATTCGCTGCAAGCTTTGCCAAAACCAGTGAGGAAAGAAACCAAAAACCAACAGGCCAACGCCAGCACCCGCGTTATCAAAACAACGATAACAATAATGGTCAAGGAAAAAATTTCCAAAATAAGACCCAAGGTAATAACAAGGCCCATGGGCAAACGAATCCCCAGTCAAATCAACAGGGAAATTCACAGTTCAATTCTGCAAAACAACGGTTCCAGGGTAAAGACCAGCAGTCACGAGCCCCTGAACCCATGGAAATTGACCCGTCTACATCACGTTTTCGGCAACAAACTAATTTCAACAGAGAAACAGGCTCAACCCAGAGCCGACAAAATGTAAATTTTTCAGCTCAAGAACAGTGCACTGGTGATAGCGATTACCAGTCTCACGGTGAGGAAAACGTTTAAGCATTCGAAGACAACGTATCTCATGATTCGTGTAATTTTTTAGGAATAAGTCCTTTCTCCCGTACGTCGAACAAGATGTAGGAGGATGATTGGTTCTTAAGCTACTAATTGATACCGGGGCATCTAAGAATTATATCAAACCCTTGTCCGCTTTACAAAACGTCACACCAGTTGAAAAGCCTTTTCAGGTTAATTCTATCCATGGGGGCACAAAAATTTTACAAAAATGTCCGATTAAATTGTTCAATGAAACATCCTTTTTCTTCATTTTACCATCTTTAAAAGATTTCGACGGTATAGTGGGACTTGACTTACTTATGCAAATCGATGCAAAACTTGATTTTAACAACGGTATCATTAGGTTTAAAGGCGGCACGCAGCCGCTCAATTTTAAAACTTGCCCCCAAGTAAATTTTACTCAAGTCAATGATTCAGATGTACCTTCATCTATGAAAGAATCTTTTGACATTATGATAAAACGCAGATCAAATGCGTTTGCTGACCCAAATGAGTCCCTACCTTATAATATAAACACTGTGGCTACCATCCGAACAAACGATGAGCCGGTGTACTCAAAATTATACCCATACCCTATGGGTGTGGCTGATTTTGTCAATTCAGAAGTTAAACAACTTCTCGACAATGGCATCATCCGGCCATCAAGATCGCCTTACAACAACCCCATCTGGGTTGTCGACAAAAAGGGTGTTGATGAGCTCGGTCACAAGAAAAAAAGAATGGTCATCGACTTCAGGAAACTGAATGAAAAAACGGTGAGCGATAAATACCCTATACCTAATATTTCAGCAATATTAGCAAACATGGGTGAGGCCCAGTACTTCACAACACTGGACCTCAAGTCAGGCTTTCACCAGATAGAACTGGCAGAAAGAGATAGGGAAAAAACCGCATTTTCCGTAAACAATGGAAAGTACGAGTTTTGTAGGCTCCCTTTCGGTCTGAAAAATGCACTGAGCATATTTCAGAGGGCTATTGATGACGTCCTCCGAGACGAAATTGAGAAAACTTGTCATGTCTACGTTGATGATGTGATAATTTTTTCTACAAACAAAGAGGACCATGTTAAACACATCAATTGGGTTTTAAAAAGCCTTGAAGATGCAAACATGAGGGTGTCTCAGGAAAAGTCCAAGTTCTTCAAAAAGAGCGTGGAATATCTGGGATTCACCGTGTCCAGAGGTGGAATTCAAACTTCACCCGAAAAAGTGCAAGCTATAAAAAGCTTCCAAATCCCGAAAACACTATTTGGCCTTAGATCATTCTTAGGATTAGCCAATTATTATAGGTGTTTCATCAAGGGATTCGCCGATATCGCCAGGCCCCTAACGGACGTCTTAAAGGGCGAGAATGGCAAAATAAGTGCTAACCAGTCGAGGAAAGTAGTTATCGAACTCACACAGAAACAAATTGAAGCGTTCTGTAAATTGAGGGATATACTGGCCTCTGAAGATGTCGTTTTGAGATATCCAGACTTTAAAAAGCCATTTGACTTGACAACAGATGCCTCAGGGTACGGCATTGGAGCAGTGCTATCCCAAGAATGAGCAAAATCTTGCGACAAATGAGCGAGAACTCCTGGCCATTGTATGGGCTCTGAAAAATCTTAGGAATTATCTATATGGCGTGAGGAACCTTAATATCTTTACAGACCATCAGCCTCTAACATATGCTGTGTCAGATAAAAACCCTAATGCTAAGATAAAACGCTGGAAAGCTTTTATCGATGAGCACAATGCAAATATTATTTACAAAAACGGTTTTAATAAAAGGGAGGGTGGTCCACAAGGACAATCTTAGAAAATAAAAATAAATTCTTTTTATTCATTCTTTCAATTTAGTCTAACATCAACACTGGTAGTACTTCTAATGATGACCCTTACGACCGCGACAGTTAAACTGACAAACTACACACTTTCGGACTACATACCAGTAACTGACGGGGACGTAACTATTTGGGACGAGTACGGCTACCTAGGACACACAACGAACGTGACTTCGTACGAGACATACGCAGACGAAACCAGACAGACGATAGACTTATTCAAACAGGACCACATTCGAAACGTACTACTCACTGACCTCGGACACATCGACACACTAATTATGACACTCAAAGTAAATCACAGAAATCCTCGCAGCATCAATCTCTTAGGGACAGCACTTAAAGTTATAGCAGGAACCCCAGACTTCGACGACTGGGAACAGGTCAAGTTTAGACAGACGCAAATAACGGATTCGCAAAACTTACAGATCGAATTAAATAATAAATTTCAAACAAGACTCAATCAATTAACGGAAATAGTTAACTCAATTAGTAAGACAGAAGATATAGACTTAGATAATTTATACGAAACAATTTTGGCAAAAAATAGGATGATTATATCAGACTTGCAAAATTTAATTCTCGCAGTAACGCTTTCCAAAATAAACCTGATCAGTCCGGTAATGCTTGATAACGTCGATGTTAAGGAGATGACATTTAAACATTTCACTAACATTAGTATAAGCGATGTATTAGAGGTTGATACCATTAAGGCTTTCCAAAATAACGACATTTTGTATTTTCTTATTAAATATCCTATACCTAAGTTAGTATGTAAAAAAATAAATCTTCTTCCCGTTCAACGATCCGGTAAAATTCTGGACTTCGAGGAGAGTAGCATCGTAGCGGATTGCGGTACAGACATCTTCGCTGTAGGCGAGTGCAATGCGGCAATCGGCACCACATTCTGCAAAAACTTAAAAGCACCCAGCTGTGCCCAGCAATTGATAGCTGGCACACTCGCGCAATGTAGTACTCGCTCCGGCCACCTAGACGAGTTAATGGTGATAGACGATGGAGCTATCGTAATTAACGAAGCATCCGTAAACATCTCAGGATACTCAGGCTCATCGTCATTCATCTCTGGAACTTACCTGGTCAACTTCGATGACGAAATTGTAATTAACAACACACGATATGTCAACAACTATGGTGTCTTCAGAAGGAAGCCTGTGGTTTCAGCGGTCACTCAAATCAACGTGACTAAACATCGGGAACACTTGAGCTTACCTCTTCTACATGAGATGAGTACGATAAACCTGCAACGCATCCGCCAACTAAAATCTGCGTTGACTTACGGACCCATATGGAGTGGAGGAGTCACACTAACGGTTGTCTTCTGTTTCTTGGTACTAGTGCAAAGGATTCGCCAGCGCGGCAAGCTACAACAACGGAACGCCATTATCAAGAAACTACAAGCGGGCACTAGGAAGACCGAGGACGTCCTTCACTTGGCCGAGGGAGGAGTTAACGCCAGCTAAACAAAATAGGCTGACCGGATGCGTGTGCGACAAAGTCGCCCGCTCAGCAGTCTACAATTTAAACATGCGCAACGAAGTTGCAATGCAGCAATGCAATATGATCTGTACGCCAAGTGGCCACTGGAATGTGTCACGAGGCGCATGGTCAGCATTCTGCCGACATCGCTGCCGGGAGTCCGTAGCCTAAGTAATGTTTATAATTGTATGCAAAAATCAGTTTTAAAAGAACCCTCGAACGGTCAAGCTGACCCTCGAATAATAAATGATAAAGAAATAATCTTCGTTATTATAATTTATATTCTATTTTAGAAGCTATATGTCATGTTTGGTGACTCTAGCTCTTATTATTTACCAAAATTGCCCAAAAAACAGGATATCGATATCGATTTTAATCGATTGATCGACTATCGGAAACAAACTCGATCTGCGCGGGCACTAGGAGCACCTACATCTAGCTCTAGCTCTTAGAGGTTCTGAGATCCTTGCGTTCATACATACGGACAGACGGACAGACAGACAGACGGACATGACTAGATCGACTCGGCTATTGGTGCTGATCAAGAATATGTACACTTTATGGGGTCGGAGATGCTTCCTTCTGCCTGTTTTATACATTTGGATTTTGCACAAATACAATATACCCTTATACGCATTTTTAATGGGTTCAGGGTATAACCACCGAGGACGGTCAGCAGAGTAGTTAGCACATAAGAATTGCACTTCAAATTTATGTCATAAGAATACACTCTTGTTTATGAGAACGCAAGAGTGTTGCAGTGCACTTTGCTTACATTGCGACATTCTGCTGAGGCATGATTCAGTGCCCGGCCACTGCGGCCAGCAGCGGTAGCCCCACACTTGCCTATGTCTCAAGCGTTTGTTTTGGCGTATGCTGATTCGGCTTGCGGATATAGCAGCTGAGACTTATGCGTCCAGCCTTTGGTATCTGATCCAATTCAATGCTTTCTGTTTTAGGTCGGATCTGACTTTCAATACATATACTTTCTCCGGCTTTGCCGTTATAACATGCTTTCTTATTATTGTGTAGTGAGTATATGCATTCAATAACACCCTGTATTTAAATACAATGTAATAAAGCCAAAACCGCAGAGCCGCTTGAGTTTATTCACTCAGGCTCATATTTCGCAGCGCGGACCGCTAGTAGCTGGCCGATTAGCTGACGGCGCATATATTCGTTTAAATGTTATACATAAAACGACTTATATAGAAAGGGCAGCAAGGCCATCGAAATTATTCACGCAACACCCATCGACTTCCGGCAAACCATAACAGATAAATTAGCAAAAGCCCAAATAACCAACATTGACAGATGCAGCCCGAATAGGCAAAACAGGGTATTTGAAGTAGGAGAGAAAGTGCTCCTCAAAAGTAATAGCAAACTGGGAATAAATTAACCCCATTATGCTCAGAGGGGAAAGTACAGGCAGACATGGGAACGTCTGTTCTTGTTAAGGGGAGAGTGGTCCACAAGGACAACCTTAGATAAAGATAGCCTTTGGTACACTGAATAAATAGGCTAAGCAGGTAACCCTGGCGCTTTAATTTTAAACAACCCTCGTACGCGCTGACACACTTACACCTAAGTTCAGCGCCCTAGCTTTAACGGTCAGCGGCGGTAACCAGATACTCTTAGTATGTCGCAAGTTTCTTTCGTTATTGCGTAATCTTCATCCTGACGACATACCACCTGCGATGCCAACCGACCAAAGGAGAGGCCTGTTAGGAACAACTTATTTTTCAGTTGATTAACTTGTTCCCGGAAACAAGGACAATATATTGTGGTAACGAAGCGTCGTTCAACTCAGAAACAATCGAATCACTGTTAAAAAGCAGCTGCAATATAGATATCGTAAATGCGCCACCACTCCACAGTAGATCAATCGGAGAAGTAGAAAGGTTTCACAGTACCCTGACGGTAATTTCCAAGAGCTTAAAATTAGATGAGAAAGCTAACGGTACAACAGAGTTGATCACGAGGGCGACATTAGAATAAAAGTGGTAAATCCATTCTGTGTTCAGTGCCCTGGCCAGTGTAACCTGATCCCTTGCATGGCCGCAAGAGCAGTGTTATAATTTTTGCTGAGTTGACATTTATTCATGGAGCTTAAGTAGTTGTAGCTTTGCCATTAGTAGCTTTTGCCTTTAGCTTAAGCTGGAATTCAATTTAGCTTTAGTTATGTTTTGATTCTAATAAAGAGCAATTGGCTCTTTCGCATAACTCCGGCCAAGCCTTAACACCCATAATTTTAAATTTTTGAGCCACAAGGCCAATAATATAGGAGGGAAGTTAGCCTCTTAACATAATCTTCACAGCCATACAGTTCCAGCCAATTGGACAGGACCACAGAAGGAACTAACTATTTCCTCCTTCTTAAGCTTATCCGCCACCGGAGACATCGAGACGAAGGCAGACATTGGTTATTTGGCGCCCAACCAGAAATAGGATTCTCACGTAGATTTACGTCCCTGAGGAGAAAATAAGTAAGTGGAAATTCAAGTCGTTAGTAGAAAAATAATAAAATAAAAACGAGCTGCGCGACACGTAGCAAAAGAAAGGAAGAATAAATTTAAAAACGCATTTTGTTAATATATTTACGACGATTGTGCCTAATCCGCCAAACCCAAATAGAAGTGAAGTGTTAACGAAAAAGTCATCGCAATAAGCTGATGAGTGGGTCACAACAGTATAGAACAATTAAAGTAGAATACGACAGTGACGATATTTCAATATTAGAAAGTCAGATTAGTTTCCAAGTGCAGGTTCAAGAAATATTAGAAACGGACTTAAATCAAGTTCAGCTCCTACTTGTAGGCGCCCTAGCTGAACAAGAAGAGAGACTTAGGCATGAAATTCAGACACAATTAAATACAATGCAATAACAGGTCAACAATCTTCACGTAGCCGCGCCAAAAGTTGATGTGAAGAAGACAGTTTCGGTCGGTGGTAGGGATTTACGTGGCATACCACTGGATATAATAAAATCAGTGCCTGATTTTAGTTGTTCGCAAGATCGGTAAGTAACATGGTGGCAGTCAGCCACAGATGCATATGAACTTTTCAACCTACACTATGGTATTTCGCATTATCAGGCTGTCACGCTCATTAGAAACAAGATTAAGGGAGCAGCAAGAGCGCTCTAGTGTCATATAACACGGTGCTCAACTTGGATGCTATAATAGCCAGGTTGGACTGCACATATGCCGACAAGATATCGTTGCGCATCCTATGACAGGGGCTAGAGATGGTCAGGCAGGGCGATCTGAGCCTTATGCAGTATTATGATGAGGTAAAGCGAAAGCTGACCCTTGTCATGACCCATGAGGCTGACGCCGCTTCGTTATGTAACGAAGAACTAAGATTCGGTGCGTTGCACGCGTTTATCTCAGGACTTAAGAAGTCTTTAAAAGCAGTGGTTTTTTTCCCAGCCCAACCAAGAGACCTGCTATCAGCCCTAGCCTTAGCTGAAGCTAGTATCGACCGTAGCATGCTTGCAGCTACGTAGGCCAAGGCTATTGAGGAAACGGCTCAGGCCGTTGAATATGGCAATAATTAGGGTCGGTCTAAGCAGGGAAAATACATTACCGAGGCCAGGAAAAAATCCTCATTTCACTAAAAAAAATAAAGGAACCAATCAAATAGTGATCATGCTCCAGAACAACAGGTCAAATAAGATGAAAACCCGCCTACAGAGGCTATGGGTGTAGATACATCTTCAAAATTTTGGCATCCTACTAACTATGCGCAATATCAGACCGGTGGCAAGCAAGCCCAAAAAAGACAGAACCGATCTGAGCGCGAGTTACCTTATCAGTCACACCACCCACGAAACCACCAAGCGCAGCAAATAAATACGTAGCAATTAAAACCATATTCAAACCACCAAATAAGTACATAGACACATATTTAAGTACATATGTATCTACATACCAACAAGACGATGACCACATGAACCACATTGTCCCACATTGTATAAACACCAATGTTAGCACTTTAACAGGATGCAGAAACATCAACATCAGCGACCACTACTTAAGAACGACACTTGGTCGAATTAATCAGATCGCATTTACTATTCAAACTGGACAGACGTGCATGTCTTTATTTTCAAATTCATAATTAATATCTACATAACCAACGCTGGACAAGGGAACTTAACCCTTACCGTGAGTCTGGTTAAAATGTAAACGTGAAGTGAGAATGAATAAAACACATTAATATTATGAAACAAGTTCAGTGCAACGTTTTTTTTTTTTTTTGATAAAAAACAAATGCATTTAATAACAAACAAGTAAGAGGTTCTAGTCGGGAGCTCCCGACTAGGGGATACCCTGAACCCTCTTATTCCAACAGCAAATAAATTAATAAAAAAAAATTCCCTTGGTAGGGCTCGAGCTCGCAACTGACCGCAAAAAAAGATGCAATTACCATGCTATTAGAATGCGAAGCAGACGCCCATGAATGTGTGTGTGTACATGTATACAGAAATTCTTAAAGCTGCTGCCCCATTCAATTGCGCAGTTGCATATAACTTTGGTTTTTCTTAAACGATCTTTATGAAATTTTCTACAGTATATCTTATTGTACCATAGAATATTTGTGTATTCTGAAAAAATCAATTGCATTTAAATTGTGGCTTAAATTGGTTGGCAATAAAAGTTGGTTTATTAACTTGATTTATAGCTCTGGGGTGGTAGCGGGGAGGTGGCGATAGGTATGAAATGAAAGATACATGAAATATCAATAATATTCTAGAAGCAACATATCATGGTTGGTGGCTCTAGCTCTTATTATTTACCCAATTTGCTAAAAAAAAAAACAGGATGACGATATCGATATTTATCGATTGCTTGGAAACGGAGTAAGTTATCGATTATCGGAAACAAACTCGATCTGCGCGGGAACTAGGAGCATATACATCTAAAATTTCAGTCTCTAGCTCTTATAGGTTCTGAGATTCTTTGGCTCATACATACGGACGGACGGACGGACGGACGGACGGACAGACAGACGGACATGGCTAGATCGACTCAGCTATTAATGCTGATCAAGAATATATATACTTTATGGGGTCGGAGATGCTTCCTTCTGCCTGTTACATACATTTGGATTTTGCACAATTACAATATACCCTTAATCCCATTTTTAATGGGTTCAGGGTATAAAAAGAGGAAATAACATACAAGACATAAAGCCGAATATGCTTAAATACACATAAAGAAGTTGCCATGCAAATCCAATGATCGTGCTAGAAACAGTATATAACGTATTCGTGCAAACGTATATAATAAGTTAACCTGCTATATCAGACAGAGCGAGAATAATTTGCAAAAAAAAAAAAACACGCAACAAGTTAATACAAAATTCCAACATAGTAGGCACACCGAAATCGCAATATTGTAAGACGATGAACCATGATGTCTGTCCGCCATTGGACAATATCACTGCAGCGAGCATGGGTCTTAGCCTAGCTTCAGCACATTTACGATATGGTCCGATCTAAATAGGATTTTGCATATATTTGAGGAGCTTAGTAAAACTAATAAATGCCGAGTTTGGTCAAGATATCTTGATAAACAAAATGTTTTTTCATACAAAAACTTTATTTTTGACCGATCGTTCCTATGGCAGCTATATGATATAGTGGTCCGATCCAGCTAGTTTTGACAGATGTGCTGCGTGCAACAGAAAGAGGGACTTCTGCAAAGTTTCATTAAGATAGCTTTAAAACTGAGAGACTAGTTCGCATAGAAACAGACAGACGGACAGACGGACATGGCTCTATCGACTCGGCTGTTGATACTGATCAAGAATATATATGCTTTATGGGGTCGGAGATGCCTCCTTCTATGCGTTACACATTTCACGACAAAATTAGAATACCCTCTGCAAGGGTATAAAAAACACCAAATTAAATTCAAAACAATTTGAAGCGTTGAATTTTTTTTCTTTCTCACATTACACTCGATTGCCAGAAAAAGATTTGATACATTGCACATAAACAACATAAACTTATATTTTACCTTTTACAGACACCATTAAAAAACTTCATTCTCACTACACGGAGGAACAACACCAAACACACAAAACTTAAGGCAATAAAATAAATTAGCCAACACATATAAATTAAGATATACTATATAACACTAACACTATACACATAAGATACGCAACATATATACATACATATACAGCACATAATTACATATTTACAACATAATACCGTTCATGTCTAACTTAGGTAGGGCTAGGAGAATAATTCCTACAAGAGGTGCCAAACGCACTAGTAGCATCCCAGATATTAGAGAAGAAGAAGCATCCGAAACCATGTCCATGGATCAGGAAATACCCCCGGCACATCCTGCCAACTTGAACATGCAAGAAATAATAGGTAGCTTTAAAATTTCCGATTTAATAAGAACCATGCCAACATACGACGGGAAAATGGAAGGACTAAGGGAATTTATTACAAACGTTGAGGAGATATTAATGCTAATAAGAGGGGCATACCAACCGCCAACCGGAATAATGATACTAAGGGCAATCAGAAACAAAATTCAGAGAAAAGCGCAAGAAGTACTATACCAATCGGGAACTAGGTTGAACTGGGACGAAATAAAGAATAAACTTATAACCCACTTCGCGGACAAGAGAACCGAACATAGCATTATGGCAGACCTAGGCATCCTTTCACTTCAAAGTTACCCAGTAGGAATTCTGTACGAAAAAATAACAGATATTCAAAAGGCTCTTCTCAATATCGTAGAAGAAAAAGAAGTGGATCAAACGGTCATTGAAACCAAAAGAGAACTTTTTAACAAACAATATTTGACGACATTTCTAAATGGACTACGCGGACCATTAGGTTCAATAGTAAGAAACAGAATCCCAACCGATAAAGTAACAGCTTATGAAATAGCGGTTGCTGAAAAAGGAATTTACTACAACCAAAGATAAGCTAGACGTATGAACGAATCAGAGGAAAGATCAGATAGATTTGGCAACAGAGAGCAAGCTAACCGAGGTTCGGGACCAAATGGGCCCCGAAACCAATCAAACAGACAAAGAAATCGTTCAAAGAAAAGAAATTTCAGTAATAGCAACAGAACATCATATGGACGAGACCAGAGTAACAATAGAACACCAAATGGACGAAACCAGAGTAACAACAGACAACAGAAAGGGTACAACAACCAAAGATACAATCGAAACGTAAGTCCAGCGGACAGACAAAGACAACAAACTTCTCTCACCAATCCTATAAGTCAGCGAACTCTGGGAACAATCAAGCCCAGGGCAACAATCAGGAAGAAACACACAATATAAATGACAACGAAAATTTTCAGTCTGCAGCCTCAGGGACCAGCCAGGGTACATAAGCAAAAAACGCATAGTTCACTCTTACCATACATCCTAATAGATTCTCCATTTGGGCAACAACTAAAATTTCTAATAGATACAGGATCTACAATATCATTTATTGACCCTCAATTTGTGCCAGTTGAATTTCACATAAAATTAACAACACCGAAGACTATAAAAACAATAATTAACACACATACATTAAACCACATGTGTACGTTAAAACTATTTGACGAATTCAAACAAGAGGGAACAGCAATTTTCTTATTATTCAAATTCCACTCGTACTTTAACGGTCTTATAGGGATAGACCTATTAAAACAATTAAAAGGAAAAGTAGACCTTAACAGATAAATTCTTCAGACACCCAAAACAGAAATACCGATCAACTCAAAACAAAACATAATAGGAGAAAAACAAGCAATAGAGGACGCAACAAGGAAAGTCTTGAAAATTCCTGTAACCTTAAAAGAAGTTACATTTTACATTCAAGAGACGCAACTAGAGGTAGACCATCTCAAACGGACTGTACTCAGTCCACGAAAACTTTAGCTTGATGGTAGTCACCAAGTATACAGACACAGAAACCAAAATTCACTTTGACAAACCACTAGACGTAAAAGAACATATAGAAACCAATTATATCGAAGTTAATCTAGCCTTTCAAAAGGAAACAGACACCTTATTAAGCTTTAACAACTTTGATAAAAAAATAACAAACCCTACTGATGAACACAGAAGAAAGAAAGCAACTAAACACTCTTTGCTTAGAATTCCCGGAAATCTTTTATGACGAAAGAAATCTACTTTCTTTCACTAACAGAGTGAAACACCAAATTTCAACGACAGACGAAATACCTGTCTACACAAAACCATACAGATATGTATTTAACGAACGTAAGAAAGTTAAAAGACAAATTGACAAATTACTGGACCAAAGGATAATTAGACACAGTCACTCCCCATTGAGTGCACCTGTATGGTTAGTACCCAAGAAAGCAGATACGTCAGGAGAAAGGAAATGGAGATTAGTGGTAGATTTTAGAAAGTTAAACGAAAAAAACAATTAAAGATAAATACCCAATGCCCATAATCAACGACGTTTTTAATAGAATAGGAAAAGCCAAATACTTTTCAATATTAGACTTAGCCAGCGGGTATCACCAAATAGAAATGAATGAGAGAGATATCCAAAAGACAGCCTTTTCGGCGGAAGGTGGACATTTTGAGTTCGTTAGAATGCCATTTGGGCTTATTTATTTGGGCTTGGAGACCTTCTGGGAATACACTGTTTAGTATATATGGACGATATAATAGTACTTTCAAGTTCACTACAAGGCCATATACAACATCTGCGGACCGTTTTCCACAGAATAAGGAAAGCGAATTTAAAACTACAAATGGACAAATCTGACTTTCTAAAAAAAAAAATGGAATATCTTGGACACATTGTAAAACCAGATGGCGTTAAACTAAACCCGTCAAAGATAGAAGCGACAAAAAAATTCCCTTTACCGAAATCTCAAAAAGAAATTAAATCCTACTTGGGTTTAATGGGTTATTACAGGAAGTTTATAAAAGACTCCGCAAGAATAACAAAACCCCTGACAAAACAATTAAAAGGGAAAGCGAAAGTTGTTTTAAACGATGAATTTATAGAAACATTTGACTACTGTAAAACCTTGCTTTGTAAAGACCCAATACTAATTTACGCCGACTTTACGATACAGAAGAAAATTATTCCACCGTAGAAAAAGAAATGCTTGCCAATAAAGTATTTTCGACCTTATCTATTCGGTCAAAAGTTTAAGATAGTAACAGACCACAAGCCATTAACCTTAAGAAACCCAACTCCAAATTAGTCAGATGGAAGCTAAGACTATTGGAATACGACTATGAAGTAATATACAACAAGTAAGAGGTTCTAGTTGGGAGCTCCCGACTAGGGTATACCCTGAACCCTCTTATTCCAACACTACATAAATTAATAAAAAAAAGTTCACTTGGCAGGGCTCGAATTTGCAACTGACCGCATTACTTACTCAACAGCCACACCAGCAAAAAAAAAATAAATAATAAGACTTTCCCCGGTAGGGCTCGAATTCGCGACAGACCGCACCACTTGCTATGCCTCTACTCAGCAGCCACACCAACAATTACGTACTTATGATAAAAAAAGGAACTAAAATAACATTACAAAAAAAAGATGCAATTACCATACTATTAGAATGCGAAGCAGATGCGCATGAGTGTGTGTGTGTACATGTATACAGAAATTCTTAAAGCTGCTGCCCCATTCAATTGCGCAGTTGCATAAGTTTGATTTTTCTTAAACGATCTTTATGAAATTTTCTACAGCATATCTTATTGTACCATAGAATATTAGTGTATTCTGAAAAAGTCAATTGCATTTAAATTGTGGTTTAAATTGGTTGGCAATAAAAGTTGGTTTATTAACTTGATTTATAGCTCTGGGGTGGTAGCGGGGAGGTGGCGATAGGTATGAAATGAACGATACATGAAATATCAATAATATTCTAGAAGCAACATATCATGGTTGGTGGCTCTAGCTCTTATTATTTACCCAATTTGCTAAAAAAAAATCAGGATGTCGATATCGATTTTTATCGATTGCTTGGAAACGGAGTAAGTTATCGATTATCGGAAACAAACTCGATCTGCGCGGGAACTAGGAGCATCTACATCTAAAATTTCAAGTCTCTAGCTCTTATAGGTTCTGAGATCCTTTGGCTCATACATACGGACGGACGGACGGACGGACGGACGGACAGACAGACGGACATGGCTAGATCGACTCAGCTATTGATGCTGATCAAGAATATATAACTATGAAATACTATAGGCAACCACAAGAAGTCCCATTTCAGGAAACTGAAACGCCCCAACAACCATTAGACATAATACACATGGACATTAATCAACAACAACAACTTACTAACAATAATAGATAAATTATAAGGATTCTCAACAGGGTACACAATACCGTCTAGAAACAGTATAAATGTTGTTAAATCCATCAAACACTTTATGTGCACCTTTGGGATACCAAAGAAGATTGTTTGTGATCAGGGCGCGGAATTCACAGGAAATCTGTTCATTGATTTTTGAAGTAGCAAAACAAATGACCGACAAAATCCAGCAACGCACTTGTAACACTTGTAACGCAAACAAAGACGACCCCCAGGATTAAAAAAAGACGAAATCATTTTTCGGAAAGAGAATAGACGGAACAAACTAGCGCCCTGATTCTCAATCCACAAGGTCTTTAGGGACAACGGCCCAACATTCATATCAACCAGAAAACAAAAAATTCATAAATCAAAAATGAAACGGGTGACTAAAAAACTTAACACATAAAAAAACAAGTAAGAGGTTCTAGTCGGGAGCTCCCGACTGGGGGGTACCCTTAACCCTCTTCTTTCAACATCAAATGCATATATATATTATATTTTAGAAGCTATATGTCAAGTTTGCTGACTCTGGCTCTTATTATTTACCATTGCCCAAAAAACAGGATATCGATCTCGATTTTAATCGATTGCTTGGAAACGGAGTAAGTTATTGATCATCGGAAACAAACTCGATCTGCCCGGGAACTAGGAGCACCTACATCTAAAAGTCATCAAGTCTCTAGCTTTTATAGGCTCTGAGATCCTTGCGTTCATACATACGGACAGACAAACGGACATGGCTAGATCGACTCGTCTATTTATGCTGATCAAGAATATATATACTTTATGGTGTCGGAGATGCTTCCTTCTGCCTGTTACACACATTTGGCTTTCGCACAAATACAATATACCCTTATACCCATTTTTAATGGGTTCAGGGTATAAAAAATAACAAAAACAAATTAAGACGATACATAGTCCTATCCATATGATAATTACTTTTTTTTTTCTAATTATATTTTGTTTATTAAGAAATCTGGTATCCTGTTACTCTATGTTAGCAACTTTTATCAGAGTGACATAATTACTTAGCTTAGCGATGATTGTGGTTTTACAATTAGTTTTACAATTAGGTTAACAGATTACAGAAACATATTTTGATGTAATTAACGAAGCTTGTCACCTATACATAACGATCGATTAGGTCGGTTGGGTAGGTCCTCTTCAGTCGCCTTCTTCTTCGCCTCCTTAGCAGGCTCCTCGCCAGGATGTTTGGATGGTTGTGGAGCTTTGTTGAGTAGCTCGCTGCTTGCCTGTTGACTACGTCGCCCACCATTGGAACCTTGAGGTCCTTGGCGAGGTCGCGTGTGCGAATATACCATTCGGCTCCAGTTATTTTGCGCAGGGTTTTGGCCTGAATGATGCGAATTTTGTTCAGGTGTGTTTTTGCAGCTATACCGTAAACTTGAAGCCCGTAACGCCAAACTGGGGCAAGGATTACCTTGTAGATTAGGACCTTGTTTCGGAGCGAGAGTTTGTTTTTGGAGTTGAGGAGCCAGCTCATTCGCCTTATCTTAGATTTGATGTTGCTCGTTACTGCAGAGACGTGCTTACTAAATGTAAGTCGTCTGTCGAATATGATAATTACAGATTCTATTATACGACCGGACAACACATTAACCTACAGCACTTGGAACATGGAACACCTATAGTTAAATTAGAACTAGGACCAGCAAGGGTAATTTACAACTATAAAATACTCTCACATGTAGTGCGCATACAGGAATACTTAGACAATATTAACCAATTCGATAAAGCTCTAAAGGGCTTAAAGAGTTTTACATTCTCTGGTGAAGCTGTAGAAATTCTTGAAGCCAAACTAGGACAACTTAAAGAGAAAGTAAATGTTTTAGTACCTAGAAAAAGACAAACAAGAGGAGCCATAAATGGCGTAGGGAGCATAATTAAAGCCATTACAGGAAACATGGACGCAATAGATTCCAATAAAATAGACGAAGAAATAAAACTTATACAAGGAAACATAGACGATATAATGAAAAACATGAGATCATAGTAAGGTTCGGAAATATTACCAAATATATCAATAAAGAACAAAATGTAATAAACACTCTCATTAGCAATTACAAAAATGAGGTTTATAGAGAACTAAATCAGGAACATAATGAAATACATGTCCTACAATACATTAACAGAATAGGATATAACATAGATATAATGTACAATCATTTAAACAACATTTTAGAAAGTATCTTACTAACAATATTAAACATAATTCCGAAATTCATCATATCAATGGATGAAATAGAAACAAGTAAGAGGTTCCAGTCGGGAACTCCCGACTAGGGAATACTCTGAACCCTCTTATTCCAACACCACATGCTCGCGCATTGCGCTCGTTTGAAGTAATAAAGATAAATTAAACAAAAAAAAAGGTCCTTTGGCAGGGTTCGAACTCGCAACTGACCGTATTACTTGCTGACGACTCTACTCAACAGACAAACCACCAAAAACAAGTAATTTCAAGTCTCTAGCTCTTATAGATTCAGAGCCTTGCGTTCATACATACGGATAGACAGACAGACGGACATGGCTAGATCGATTCGGCTATTGGTGCTGATCCAGAATATATATACTTTATGGGGTCGGAGATGCTTCCTTCTGCCTGTTACATACATTTGGATTTTGCACAAATACAATAAACCCTTATACCCATTTTTAATGGGTTCAGGGTATAAAAATCACAGACACTTTTTCCAACCAAAACATAACAATAATATCACAAGAGCATTTATACAGACTTTTAGAAATTTATACGTTCATAAATAAAACTAATGTTGTTTTTCACATTAAAATTTCGATCCTTGAACCAGAAGAATGTAAAATTGCACACATTATCCCATTACCACTTAATACCACAAAATATGTAAAAATACCAGAATATATAGTATATAACAAGAATAACATTGAAAATGTTAAACAAAAATGTAACAAAATTCATAATCAATATTTTTGTAAGACACAAGTTGCCAGGGTTCCAACGTGGGATATAAGCTGTCTAAAAGGATTATTAAATGAAAAAAAAGCAACATGTGACTTAATGGAGGTTGGCGAACGAGAGCAAATTTTAGAACCAAATGGAGTAAACGTCAAGATAAGCCCGACCTGTTCTTAGCAGTTGAAAATAAATGGAAATGCGCTAATAACATGCAAGGATTGCAACATTGTTATAAAAGACCAAATATTTGAAAACACGGAAACTGAAGTAGAAGACAACATCACAACAACGATACCACTGTACAAAGAAGTAAAGTAAAAAAACAATACCATAGAAGAACTAAGCTTAAAAAGGCTACGGGGAGGAGTTACCTTATCAGTCACACCACCCACGAAACCACCAAGAAGCAGCAAATAAATACGTAGCAACCAAAACCATATTCAAACCATATTTAAGTACATGTGTATCTACATACCAACAAGACGATGACCACATGAACCACATTGTCCCACATTGTATAAAACCAATGTCAACACTTTAACAGGATGCAGAATCATCAACATCAGCGACCACTTGAGACGTCAACTCAGCAGTCTTGAACTCACCAACGGCAACCACACATTCATACATACATACACTCAAATATATTGTAATACTTAGGCTACTTAAGATCGACACTTGGTCGAATAAATCAGATCGCATTCCTATTCAAACTGGACAGACGTGCATGTCTTTATTTTCAAATTCATAATTAATATCTACATAACCAACGCTGGACAAGGGAACTTAACCCTTTCACCTACAACTTGTTACCATCGACCACGGCCACAAAGGTAACTCGCGCGGTCCGTGCACGCTGGGAGCACTGCTCTTTGCCACTCGCAGCCCAGCCATCTGGAGTTAGTCACGTACGTAGACGACGGTGCAATAATCATCAAGGAAAGCCCTGCAATAATTAGCGTGGACGGTGGCCCCGAAATATCAACGAACGGCACGCACCTTGTCTCTTTCGAGCGCCTAGCTGTCATCAATGGCACTAAGTACGTGAACCAGTGTGAAGTCTTGACCAAAACTCCAGGCATAGCGGCATCACCGCTTCTAAACATCATCAGCCACGACGCAGTCCTGCGCATGCCACTCCTCCATAAACTAAACAGCCATAACAACAAAGCTATCCAGAATTTCAAGGATGAGTTCGAGTAAGACGGAAAAATAAAAATTTGGTTCGCTAGAGCTCTTCGGGCAGCGACTTGTCACCAAACGTGCAAGCGGGCTTGGGCGAAGTAAGCCAACACCCATAGACTTCAGCGAGGGATCATAAAAAAGCATTCGCGACTGCAGCGTGGGAAGCAGTAGTTTTAGACGTAGAGCATAGAATCCTTGTTGGATCAAATAAAATGTAAGTGGGCAATCATTTGGCACAAACTTTTTTTTAATTTTCGTGATTTATTTGAAATAAAATCCAAAACAAGTAAGAGGCTTTAGTCGAGAGCTCCCGACTAGGGGATACCCTGAACCCTCTTCTTCCCACATCAAATGCATATATATATTCTATTTTAGAAGCTATGTATATGTGAAGTTTGATGACTCTAGCTCTTATTATTTACCAAAATTGCCCAAAAAATACAATATACCCTTATTTTTGATGGGTTCAGGGTATAAATACATAAGTCAGTAATATAAAAAAGTGCAGTAATTGTGCTCCCCACTAACTTTGAGTAACACAATTTTGCATCCATCAGCAATTTTCAATAAACTCTCCTCTGTCAGCATTCATTTAATTTACTGTTGTTGATTTGCTCTTGAAATTATGTTGTTATTATTGTTGACTGTATAGTACATGAACAGCTCGTTTCTCAGGTACAGAGACCGCTCTGCGAGGGGATCTGAATCAACCGACTCCACCACCTTAGATAGGGAAGCCGTCCCGCATGAAATCGCTTACAACAGGTGCAAAATGGGAATGGAGCCTGAGCAGCTTAGGGCTTTGGTACAGGCCGCAGGCCGCCTTAGAAGCACAGAGCGCAGTATTGAAGCAAAGAGATGCAGAACTGAGGGCTTCCAGAAACGCTCGGATACAAGAATTGGCAGGCAGAATATCTACCAGTAGCTTAGCAACACCGCCGGTCCAGGCATTTACGCCGGTGGAAATCAGAAACGACGTCCAATGTAATGAACCATTGGATGCCGTTAAGTGCTTACCAGAATTTATGGGGGTGCCAGAGACGGGTGCCTCTTGGAGGCAAGCTGCGATAGCGGCATATAAAATTTACAAGCCATACGACGACAGCTCACGCCACTACCAGGCGGTCATTATTATTAAGAGCAAAATTAAAGGGGCAGCTGACGGCGTTTTGGGTCAGTTTGGCACAGAAATTAATTTTGATGCCATAACAAACCGTCTCGATTTCACATACAGGGATAAGAGAGGCATTCACGCCATAGAGCAAGAGATGAGCACCCTAAGACAGGGCTCATTAACAATTTTACAATACTATGACGAGCTTGAGAAAAAGCTAACTCTTCTCACCAATAAGGTCAACATGTCTTATGAACCAAGCATGGCACAAGGGCTCTGTACAAAGTTTAGAGATGATGCGTTGCGTGTTTTTTTCTCAGGCCTAAAGCGTAGCCTGACGGATGTCATGCCCTAGCGCTAGCGCAAGAGGTAGAGGCAAACCATGAGAGGTACGCCTTTGCCGCTAGCTTCGCTAAAGGACAAGAAGATAGGGAACGAAAAGTGACCCCGAGGCCGCAGGTCCGTCAGCAAGATAGGGGTCAACAGCAGGGGGATCCGCAACCCAGCGGTTCCAAAAATCCTCACTTCACTAAACAACAGAAACAGCAACAAAGTCAATTTGAGCAACAGAGTGGCAGGTGGATCAAAGGTGGCCACATGAACTAATGGACGTCGATCCATCTGTGTCAAAAATTCTACAGGCCACATAAAAATCTAAAAGGTGTGTGCCCAGTAAATTCTCCCTTCTCTACCCATTCTATACACGGCACCACGATGATCATTCATAAGTGCCTCATATCTCTGTTCGGCAAAACTGCCACATTTTTCTTACTCTCAAACCTGTCCACATTTGATGGAAATGTGGGCCTCGACTTGCTCACACAAGCAGGAGTTTCGCTTTGTCTTTCTTCTGGCCAACTCAAATGTGGCGCAGAAACTGAACAAATCAAATTCCACAGGCACGCGGATGCTTACTTTACCAATGTTGACTGCGCCGACGCGCCCGATGCTGTAAAAGATGCATTCCTAAAGATGCTAAAAAGCAAAAATAAGGCCATCGCAGATCCGGAAGAAGCACTTCCCTATAACACATCAGTGGTGGCAACCATCAGGACCACTGATGAACAACCAGTTTATGTCCGACTGTACGCCTATCCCATGGGAGCAGCGGAATTCGTTAATAAAGAGGTTCAAAGACTTCTGAAGAACGGTATCATCAAAAAATCTCTTTCCCCCTACAACAACCCCATTTGGGTGGTGGACGATAAGGGGACGGACGAGTTTGGTAACAAGAATATCCGCCTCGTAATGGATTTTCGCAAACTTAACGAGAAAACTATCGCAGACAGATACACTATGCCTAACATTCCAATGATTTTGGGGAATCTTGGCAAAGCTAAATACTTTTCGACATTGGACCTAAAATCCGGCTATCAACAGATCACGCTAGCAGAGCGTGACCGTGAAAAAACAGCGTTTGCAGTTAACGGAGGGAAGTACCAATTTTGTCAACTTCCCTTTGGGTTGAAGAATGCGGCCAGCATCTTCCAAAGAACTGTTGACGACGTACTGCGTGAGCAAATTGGCATCGTCTTCCCAAAAGACGAAAATTCTTATGTCCAACATGTAGAGTGAGTTTTTAAAGTTTTAAGGCAAATATGAGAATCTCAAACGAAAAATCGCGTTTCGTGGTAACCAGTAATGGAGCTACAAAGGATCCTGAAAAAGTCAAAGCGATTCAGGAGTTTCCGGAACCAAAGAATATATTTGAGATCAGATAATTTTAAGGACTGGCCAGTTAATATAGGTGTTTCATCAAAGACTTTGCCTCAATAGCAAAACCCATTTCTGATCTAAGGGCCGAGAATGGGTCAGTAAGTAAACTTAGATCGCGAAACATCCCGGTAGAATTCTCTGAGCTTCAGTGTCACGCATTCAAAAAGCTACGCAGCATTTTAAGAAGCCGTTTGATCTAACGCCAGACGCTTCAGCTTACGGCATAGGGCAGTGCTTTCTCAAGAGGGTCGCCCCATCTCAATGATTTCCAGAACATTGAAACCCCCGGAGGTGAACTACGCCACCAACGAGCGGGAACTTTTGGCTATAGTTTGGGCCCTTAGCAAGCTACGTCACTACCTATATGGAGTAAAAGACATTAACATTTTCACGGACCACCAACCATTAACTTTTGCCGTTTCTGAGTCAAACCCGAACGCCAAAATTAAAAGATGGAAGGCGCGCATTGAGGAAACGAATGCGCGAATATTTTATAAGCCAGGCAAGGAGAATTTAGTTGCTGATGTGCTATCGCGACAACAGCTCAACACTCTTGACGAGCTGAATACTGATTCCTGCGCAGCCACAGTCCACAGCGAGCTGTCCTTGACCTATACAATTGAGGTAACCGAAAAGCCACTTAGTTGTTTTCAAACTCAAATTGTCATTGAAGAGGCATGTAGTGTGAATAAAGAACACCCTATATACAAATATAAAGTATGCGGCTCTTTGTTGCATACAATAACAATTATACATTAAACAAGCCCAGAGCCAGTTTATGTATTGGCTCCGGCTCGTATTACGCAGCGCGGTTCACTAGCCTTCTAGCTTACCATTTTTGTTTACGCTGCATATCCCACGCTCCGTCAGAGCGCATTTCTTGAGCAACATATATATGCTCACTAACACAGGCATATGCAAGCTACACACTCTCCCTCTCTTTGTAGCTGTTAACCAATAACAGCATAAGAACACAAATGTATCTATGGGATAAGCATAAGCCCTTAATTATTGAAAAAGATCATTCTCATGAAATAATCTAACCAGCACAGACGTGCTAAAACATTTTATATATAATACTGTAATAGTAAATATATTACATGGCGACCGTGACATGGTCACGAATCCCTGCCTAGAGGTAGTAGAACAACTGGAAAAGGAGACGACAGGAACGCGACAACGATGACTTACATCAACTACAATAACGTCGCAAATACAGAAGACACATATATGTTTCTGAGTGAGTAAGGTGTGTGACAAAAGTGAAAAGATATGTCCGTACGCATCACTCTTGATGAGTATAGAGAGCGCCAACTTCTAGCCAGAGAAACGGCTAATAAAGAAGCGAAAGACACAGAAAAAAAAAAAAAACCTCAAGAATCGTGATAGCATTCGGCTGCGTATAAAGAAGCGCAAAGCCGAAATTTGTAAAGTGTTATATAACAACACAAAGCCCCCGACTTGGGAAAACGCCAAGAAACTAGCCGATGAGTTAGATTTTTTAGAGGCGGAAGAGTGAAAATATAGAGCACAAGCCACTACACCTTCTCCTCACCCAATTAAAAATTTACTAAAACACAACTTACCAACAGAGACAAAGGAGCTGCCCAAGAAGATAAAGACATGCACTGCAGACTGCGCTGGACCACTATATGCCCCAGCCTGTGCGACGACCTGCACCGGCAACGCTGACCGCTCCAAGGCTGTTATATATTTGTGTTTCGTATAATAATTTAAAAATAAATTTTTCTTTTTTAATTAAAAAAAAATATATGAAATAAATACATGCCCCGTTAGCTACATTGGGGTTTCAACAATTATGTACATAAATGACAGTGACATAAATGATTGAAGACAAAATTAACAATGTATACAACGACTATGCAGACTTTTGTATGCGAGCCCTACAAATTTTGCTAAGGCTTAGAGAATTCATATCATTATATGAGTTCGAATCAGAATATATAGAAAAATACGACACAGCAACAAGCCCACTCTATTCAAGTTCTAAAATAGAATGCGGAAAAATCTTATCGACCTTACCCTACGTCATAATAAAACAATTATTGACGAGCATCCGATTCTTGGGAATACAACAATTGTCTTAGTACGTCTGCACAGGTAGTTTCAAATAATAGTAAGAGTCATTACATAGGAAAATGGGGGGGAAACAATCAAAGGCAGATGATAACACTCCCAATATAGAAGAAGTTGTAGACACCACCCCCCATGTACAGTTAACAAATATACTGCTAACAATACTCATTGCAATAGCTTCCGTAAACATCCTTTTGAAGATTTATCTTCTCCATAAATGACTAAGGAAGCGTTACATGAGTCGAGCCAACGACTTAGACAAGGTCTAAGCCGCCGCTTAATTACAAATTTGAATATGCCAGATATAACGCACTCATTGCGCTTACGTATAGAGATGAGCCAGATCTTCGTACTCGCGCACTAAACGTGCAGCGACTACATAAATGGAATGGAATCAAATCGTTACCATTCTAAGGCAACAACGTGAGTAATTTAATAAATCTTTAAAGTGCCTTAACAAAAGCGCACCTGTCTCAAACGATTTGTAGATTCCTACAAAATCTGCCGACAACTTATGTGTGATAATGCAACTAGACTAAAAGATTTGCATTTAACACAGACAACGGATGTATTAAGCATGTTAAGAGAAAACATTAGACGAATTTCGGAAAGGCATAATATAACAATATTCCTTCCAAATTCTCTTAAAACTTCAGCGTCATTCGAAGAGAAACAACTTTCATTGTCAGCTGATACTAAACCATCAGATTCTGAAATCAATACCCAAGCAATTGACAACACAAAGGCCCAACCAGCTATAAGTTTTCTCAAACTTGCCTTATCGCTCTTGCCAGAGTTTGATGAAAAGGCAGAAAACTTACAAAGCTTCAAAGATGATTTGAGTCTTATAGACTCACTGAAAGAAGATCATTAAGCAACAGCTGTCGGTCTTATAAAGAAAAAACTAAAAGGCCATGCACGAAACTTGATAAGCGATGAAAAAACAATCGGCGAAATAATATCAAAATTATCAAGAAAGAATCAGTTGACGTCCTATCAGCTAAACTCCTAAGCCTTCAGAAAAAGAGCAAAACTGCCAACATTTATACACAAGAAGTTGAGCAACTGGCAAAAGCTCTGGCAGGTGCTTATATTAATGATGGCTTAAATTCAGATTTAGCCACCAAATATAGCACAGCCCAAGCCGTAAAAGCTATGACAAAGAACTGCGCTATAGATAGGCAGACAGGCACATTCCATAACATAAATGATGCTATATCAAAATTTGTTGAAAGTTGCACAGAAGCAACCGGACAAACTAATACTGTCCTTTATTACCAGAATTACTCTGATCGTAGTGGAAACCGTGGCAGAGGTAATTATAGAGGCCGATCATACAACAGAGGCGGCTACAATAATAACAAGTAAGAGGTTCTAGTCGGGAGCTCCCGACTAAGAAATACCCTGAACCCTCTTCTTCCAACATGTCCAAAAAACAGGATATCGATATCGATTTTTATTGATTGCTTGGAAAAGGAGTAAGTTATCGATTATCGGAAACAAAGTCGATCTGCGCGGGAACTAGGAGCATCTGCATCTAATATTTCAAGTCTCTAGCTCTTATAGGTTCTGAGATTCTTGCGTTCATACATACGGACGGACGGACGGACGAACAGACAGACGGACCTGGCTAGATCGACTCGGCTATTGATGCTGATCAAGAATATGTACACTTTATGGGGTCGGAGAAGCTTCCTTCTGCCTGTTACATACATTTGGATTTTGCACAAATACAATATACCCATATACCCATTTTTGATGGGTTCAGGGTATAACAACAGAGGACAAGGTCAAAATAGAGGAAACTCTAGAAGCCGTGGCAACTCTAACCGAGGCCACAACAATAACAAGTAAGAGGTTCTAGTCGGGAGCTCCCGACTAGGGGATACCCTGAACCCTCTTATTCCAACACCACATAAATTAATAAAAAAAAGTTCCCTTGGCAGGGCTCGAATTTGCAACTGAGCGCATTACTTACTGTAGACTCTACTCAACAGCCACACCAGCAAAAAAAAAAAAATAATAATACTTTCCCCGGTAGGGCTCGAACTCGCGACAGACCACACCACTTGCTATGCCTCTACTCAGCAGCCACACCAACAATTAAGTACTTCTGATAAAAAATGTAACTAAAATAACAGATGCAATTATCATGCTATTAGAATGCGAAGCAGACGCGCATGAATGTGTGTGTGTACATGTATACAGAAATTCTTCTCAAAAAAGTAAGAACGTGCGCCTATTTACAATCGCGCTTACCCTCTGAAAAACCGTTTTTTCTGAAGCATCATTTTTAATAGAAGTAATTAAAAAAAAAAAAAACTATCTAAGTGCCCGCATCGATGACTTCTCAGCCGCCAGTTGGTCGCAAATTAATTGGTTCAGGGTATAAAAAAAGTGCCAGACCCAATCAGGGGTAAGTTAGATTTTTGCTAGACGGTTTTTTTGTGTCCAAAAGACTAAAAAGCACTTATATTTCAACCTGTCTATTCTCATCAACAAAGTATAATGAGATATTATAGTCTTTCGACTTTCTGCAATTAGCAGCGGCAAACATAGACAATGTTAACTATTTTTGGGCTGTTTATTTAAACTCAAACAAATTGTTCTTGCCAAAATCGGACTTTGGGGGGCTTACATATCTTATTTATTTGAGACCACCACAGTGCCATTCGCGCTTGGAGCGAATATTTTTTCACCATTTAATTATTGTTTTATGTCTTTCGCATGATACTTTTCCACGAACTGCCCTTATAGGTTCTCTAACTCATAGTAACTATTACCAACCTTACGTCGTATTCTTGCCTTGATAAAAGTAGGAGCTAGCTTAGCACTAAAACCTTAAGAGAAATTGCTCTGTTGGAAGTTACTTCGAAAAACTTCTTGTCCTACAGTAAACAATACTGGACTACACCTTAGATTGTAGGAGTTTTCATTTCGTACGTGCTGCTTTTGAGTAGCTTTGGCAGCCTGATTTCTCATTAAAACAAAGGAATCATCTCTGCTAAATTGCATTGTTCGATCTTCCAATAAATTCAAGTCTTGTAATAATTTATATGTTGACCCATTGGTAATCATATTCTGACCAAAAGCCAAACGATACGGACTATGGGTAATAGCTGAATGCCAACTGGATCGCAGTTAACAACAGATGCTGCTGAGTTTTTTACCCCAATTAGACTGATTAGGATTTATATAAGCTTTCATGGCTGCTATAACAGATCTATTGACACGCTCGGATGCGTTTGCTTGAGGTGCGTGAACTGCAGTGTACGAGTGGTGTATCGAATACTTTTGAAGTAAATCGTTAAATATTTGTGATTTAAATTGAACACCATTGTCCGACACAATCACTTCTGGAACCCGGAAGCAGTGAAACAACTTGTTCCAAAAACGGTAGAATAGCATCTGCGGTCAATTCGCGAACAGGTTTCAAGAAAGAAAACTTTGTGAAATGGTCGAGCACATTAAATATGCCAATATAACCAGCCTTGGAACGGGGATACGGGCCAATATATTCAACATACAATTTTTGAAAAAATCGATGAGTTTCTCCACTTTTTCCCATAGGAGGTCTCAAAACACGATTGGGATGCTTAGTCGCTTTGCAAATTTCACATTTATTAATATATTCTTTCACGTCTGAAACTAAATTTGGCCAATAATAATATCGTCGTAATCTCTCTATTGTCTTATTCATTCCACAATGAGACGCTAAGGGATTATCATGAGCTAATTTCAAAGCATAGGGAACCAACTCTTTGGGTAGCCATAATTTCCAAACCATGTCATCGGCAACTCTGTCTCCTGAGGCGTGCTCGGACCTTCGATAAATAAAGCCATCGATAACTTTGACGTCCGGCATTTGAGTCTGATTCTGCAAAACTTTAGACTTCAACAACGCATAACCTTGGGATTTAATATATGGAGACTGCATATCAATAAAGTCATCGACATCTAAAGCCGATAAATCCTCCGTGTGAGTTCGGGATAAAGCATCTGGTACAATATTCTTACTGCCCTTCCGATGTTGTATAGAGAATGTATAACCTTGAAGTTTGAGAGCCCATCGAGCTAGACGACTACTGAGATCTGCTTGATTCATGAGCCATGTAAGGGATGCGTGGTCGGTAATAACAGTAAATGAATGGCCTTCGACGTAAGCTCGAAACTTACGGATGCTAAAAATTGATGCTAGACATTCCTTCTCCGTTACTGAATAATTACGTTGGCACTTGTTCAACTTCCGCGACATAAATGCTATGGGGACCTCGTCACCTGTATCATTAATTTGGACGAGAACACCACCCACGCCAGTGTGACCAGCACCACAATGTATGTAGAAGGGAGCTTCAAAGTTAGGTGTATGCAACACAGGGGCCTTGCACATTTCAGTTTTAAGGCCTGGAAAGCTTGCTCTGCCGCTTCTGACCATTCAAACTTTTTTCGAGTTGTCAGGGCGTCAGTCAATGGCGAAACTATAGAAGCGTAATTTCGAATGAACTTATGGTACCACCCAGTCATACCGAGAAAGCGACGCAATTATTTAAGCGAGCGAGGCTCTGGATAGTCGGTAATGGCAGTTATTTTATCAGCATTCATCCAAATAATACCCTGACCAGCAACATGACCAAGATAATTAACTTCCTTTAGACAAAACTTGCTTTTTTCAACGTTAATTGTCAACCCGGCATCCTTTGTTTTTCCCGCTAGTTTACTTAACACGGCAAGATGACGGTCGAATGTATCAGACACTATAAGAAGATTATCTAAATATATAAAAACTTCATTTCTTAAGTAAGCTGGAATTATCCTGTCCATCAATTTGAACATCGTAGCAGGGGCGTTAGACAAACCAAATGACATTACCTCTACCTGGTACTACAAACGCTGTTTTGTCACGAGAACTGCCTTAGGAAGACGACTAATAATTCCATCAATTAGGGGCATCGGATAATCATCCTTTCGAGTAACCTCGTTAACTTTTCTACAATCAATACAGAGACGAACCTTTCCTGGTGTACAAACGAGCACTACTGGGGAAGACCAAGAACTCTCCGATTGTTCAATAACGGCAAGGGAAAGCATACGATCAATTTCTTTGAACATTAAGATACGGAATAGTGCCGTTGTTTGATAGGAATTGCGTTACCTACATCTATGTCATGAGACAATAAGGTGGTTTTTCCTAACCCTTTTTCCGCGAATGAAGGAAATAGCTTCACACTTTCTGCAAGACGTTGCTGTTGGTGTGCAGGTAAAGCTCGCAGCGGAGCATCAATGCATGCTATACTTGGCTGCAAGGCTGGCCTTAACAAGCATGGAAGCAACAGCTCAAACGTTGACGAAAAGTCTATGCCCAAATAAAGCGGTTGAATAAGAGAAGGGTTTATATAAAAAGTAATTCGTTAAACCTTTCCATCATAAGAAACTTCTGTGCGTAACCGTCCCAATATTTGTTGGGTTTTTCCATCGGCGGTTTTCACCTGTGAAGTAATCGGTTTATGCAGTACATTTGTATTCAACAATTCCACAGCGAAACTACCACCAAAACAACTTATCGACGCACCGGTATCCAATAATCCTGTAACAGTTTTTTCCAATACGGCTACTTCAGCGTAAGGCCTTGAATCGGTACACACGATCGCTGATACGAGAGCTTGTTTCTCGATCTTACATCGCTTAAAGAAATTTATTCGACGTAATCACGCTCGTAATATCTTGCGACTTACTGAAGTATTTTTATTAACAGATTGAGATTGCAAACGAGTATGTTAGGTAAATTCTGGGTTAAATGACAAGGTAAAGATTTATTAGAGGATTCTACTTCTCCCTCTAGTCGGTATTTGTTGCCTTGGATGCAACTGGTTTGCGTGTACCGGTCAATGGTACACGAGACAGGTAGTTTTGTTGGCACATTGTTACACTTGGCACAAGTTGGCTTGTAAGTGTTTGTCTGACCACAGCCATAGCAAAACACGGCGACACAATCTTGATAAGGATGGCCAGATTTCTTGCAGTTCCAGCAGACTAGATTGATGGCTGATACATCATTATCGAGAACGTCCATCGCATCGGACTCTGCTTCGCTTTCAGCTTGTACTTCTATAGCGTGCAATGAGCGACGAGGCGCAGGGCGGGGTGCAAACACTCGAGCTTTATAAATTGACTGAATAAAACCTTCCCGCTTTCGCACTAAATGTCTAAGTTACGCGATAGAATGTATGGGCTCATAAAGAAGCTCGTGCTGAATTTCTGGCAGCAAATTAGAGCGCAACGATTCCAGCAAGGAGGAATTCGATAAAGGTAGAGACAGTTTATCGGTCAATATAATAATTGCATCGTAAAAGTATGTCAACATCAGTTCGCTCTTCTTTGAACTGAGCGCGTAAAGCGACACATAATTCCGACCATACGATAATAGGGTTCGCTCTTATGGTAGCGCCAGAACCAATCGTTAGCGCTGCCTTCAAATAGATGGCTTATATGACGAGCCAACAACTCATTATTTCCATCTTGTGTCTCGGCTGTTAACGCCTCGACGCGATAGATAAACTCAATTATACCCATGCCCGATCGACCAGAAAATCAAAGCTTCCAGTTACTGATTATTTGGCTAAGTCGGTCTGGACGCAAGTTTTCTAACATTGGAGAACTCTAGTTCTAGACTCGTTTCGTATAGAATTAGCCGGTCTGGGCTGAGGATGATCGACAATACTCGTGTTCGAAGTTGGTTGCTGAGCTGTGGAGCTGCCAAGTTGAGCTGTAAAAGCAGACAAAAGATTTTGGAATCCTGACTGTAAAGTTTGGGTCAGGGAGGTTGTTTGTCTTTCTGTAGCTGCTGCCATTGAATCAGAAATGGACTGCTGTATTTCGCTTACCGTGGGGGATACACGAGAGCATGCATCTGACTCGGCTGCCAAAGGCGGAACACTTGGCGGACGAGGATTCTTCGACATGGTACCTTGGGACGAAATCTCTTCTGGGGGCCCTTGACTTCAGGTTCCAATTGGCATTGTAACTATTTTTCCTCCTACTCTAGTATTATTGCATGCACGATGGAATGTGTGCTCGCAACTGGTAGCTACTAATTGTGTAGAAAACTCAATCGTTTTAAGGCAAATATAGCACTGTTCCTTATTAATCGAAGCAGCTGCTAAATTTTCGCAACTGCGATGTATTGACATTTCCGACCTACGCTTAAAAAAAATACTAACAAGAATAAAAATTACAAAAAAAAATAAAAGGTGCAAAATCGATAAACAGATCGAAAATATAGAAAAATATTTGATAAAAATGTGTGGATGCCATGCAGTCGTTTTCATGAAAGGTTATAATCTGCATCAGCTTCAAAACTGATCAACTAATACAAGGAAGGGTATAGGGATGAGAAAACGAAAATTTAATAATAAGGCGGCAAGTGTCAGTTCTACACCAAGTACACTTGACTCCAGCAGTAACTAATATCTTCTTTGCTTTCTCAACAAAAAATAATGGTTAGGTTGAGATCCGGCTTACTCTAATGATGTGACCAGTACGAAATCAAAAAGGCGAAAGACAACAGTTTGATCCACTTGGTATAACACACGTCAGTAAGGCTCCAGAAGCTCTCTCATAAGGAAATAAAAAAAAGATTAGGATGCAAGGGATAGCCGTTGCCTAGGTAACGCCTTAATATCAAAGTAGTGTTAACTCTGAAGGGTATAATTAAATCGGTGTAGCAGTAAACGGGATTGCCGCATACATTTACATTTTGCACAAGTACAATATACCCTTTGAAAATGGGTAAAAATTCTAGATTCCATTATTAATTCGGTTAAGTCGCCACAACAGCTTCACTGATGGTGACCACTTTATATAAAAAATTCCTAATCGATCAGCCCAGAGCCTCGCAGCATTTCTGCTAAAGGCTCATATTGTAAACAAATAACCATAAGTGGCTATGCCGCTCCGATGCATTATTGTAAACATAAAATAAAGCCTCAGTTGCTCTCTGCAGCTTCTCTGCTTGGCGCTCTCTATAAACAATAGCCCCAAATCGCCAACTGAGCCTTTGCACCCTTCTGTCTTAGAATTATAATTCAGTTGTAAGAAAACCACAGATCTAGCCAGTATGAATAACCGCAAAATTAAAAGTTAAATTCGAGTGTTGTATTATTTCTTGGTATACATCTGAAGCATTTATAATTCGCGTGTGCTTCGCATTCTATCGCATTCTAACAGCATGGTAATTGCGACTTTTTTCTGTAATGCTATTTTAGATCCTTTTTATAGCTTGAACCCATAAAAAATGGGTATAAGGGTATATTGTATTTGTGTAAAATCCCAATGTATGTTACAGGCAGAAGGAAGCATCTTCGACCCCATAAAGTATATAAATTAATTGATAAGTTACTATAATAAATGTTTGTTGGGTTGCCTTCAGCAATCACAGCGCTTATAATTGTTTATTGGGTTGCCTTAAGTAATCCAAGCACTTATTATTGTTCGTTGGGTTGCCTTAAGCAATCACAGCGCAAAACGTCTGCATCAGCGCTCTGCCGCTGCAATGGTCAGAGACGGTAATCGGACACTTTTGTTATTGTCGCAAGAGTCTTCCGCTTATCGCCTATGATTATGCTGAGTCGGCTTGCTGACCATGACATTATAGCGTGATGTGAGTGCCAGACTTGGCTTTAGAGTTTAGCATATTTGATTTGGAGTTTTAGTTTTGTGTCAAACATTGTTCAAGAAACAATAAAGTACTCACTACTCCGGCACGCTGCCGTAATTACTTTTGTTCTAATTGCATCATACTGCTGAGCCACCAGCAAGTCAAAGAGGAGAAGTCAAACCTCCACCCTAATCTTCATAAGAAGTTAACAAATAACCAAACGCAATCTTTGGATGAGCAACGTAGCATTTGTGTGTTTGTGTTACGACGAGGGATCCACTCACACATCACCAGATTGAGTGTTTGTACATATGTATAGCTACGCGGGACTAATACTTGGATCACAACGACTCCGCACTAAGTTATAATTGGCGCCCAACATACTAGAACCCACACTAAATCATGTAAGTTCAAATAAAGGCTTTAACTAAGTGGAAAAATAAAGAAATAAAGGAAAATAAAAGTTAAAAGAATTTATTAAAGAAAATTTTTCTCTGTAATCACATTCTACGTTTTATGCCAACGCAGTGCAAAAATAAAAATAATTTTTTGCAGTTACATTTTATGTGGTACCGATTTAAAACAATCGGCAAAACAAAATAAAATAATTTTTTTTGCAATTACATTTTGTGTGGTACCGATTTATAACAATCGACAAAACGAAACATTGAATTAATTTGACTTAAGCCGCTGCGTTAATCGCTTGTTTGAGTTAAATGTTTAATGTTTCATATTAATGCGATCAAAGTTAATAAATTGACATACAAAAAATAGCAGACATATGAGCCGCTTTGATTTAAATAGACACGTAAAGGTGGAGTGCGATAGTGATAGCGACATAAGCTGGGAAACAGAAAATAATAGCCGGACACACAACCCAGTGTCTCACATTAGCCAAGAACAGGACCACGGTTGTAGCCAAGTGCAGACCTCTGACTTTAGCCCAGAACACAACCAAACAATCATGAACGCAGATCAGATTCAGGCGATAGTGCAAGCTGCTGTTAGTCAAGCTGTAAACCAAGCATTGCGCAGCAACAAGTGACTTTTCGGGTAGAGCTGCAAGCAGTTCAAGCACAAATAACCACTTTGCGCATAGATGCCCCTCAAGTAGAAAATTTTTTAAAAAATTCGTGTCGACCCAGCAATTAGGTGTGTAATTCCGATTGACCTTGTTAAATCTATCCCAGACTTTGACGGGGCTCACGATAACTACGTGGCATGGCGTCAGCCACTGATGCATACGAGCTTTTCAGGCCGTACAATGGTAGCAACACTATCAAGTTGTGACTATAATCAGAAACAAGATCAGAGGGTCCGCGAGGGCATTATAAGCGTCGCACAAAACGGTGAATTTCGATGCAATAATAGCAAGGCTAGATTGCACATTCTCAGATAGGACATCACTACGCACCCAGCGCCAAGCGCTAGAGATGGTCAGACAAGGCGACTTAGGGTTACTGGAGTATTACGATACTGTCGAGCGAAAGCTTACCCTGGTTACTAACAAAATTATTATGTCTCACGACCAAGAAGGCGCTGACTTATTAAACAAGGAGGTTAGAGCGGATGCTTTGCATGTGTTCATCTAAGGCTTAAAAAATCCTTAAGAGCAATTGTCCCAGCGCAGACCAAAGACTTGCCCTCTGCTTTGGCACTTGCCAGAGAAGCGGAGGCGAGCATTGAGCGAAATTTATTTTCATCTTCATATGCTAAAGCACTTGAAGAAGAAGCCCAGGCTACTGAAGCCGGCAGGGCTCGTACCCAGTACAAGCAGGGGAAGAGCAATAGGGATGAGCGTCAAGAGAAAACCCCACACTTTGTAAAGCGTAATCATAACAACGCTAAAAAAACCAAAATAAGAGAGACCAACAACCCCAAGCGCCCGAGCCGATGGAAATTCATTCATCCTCAAAATCTAGACAGCCCACAAATTTTGGCAAGCAGCAAGCTACCAACGCGGCTGCTACCAAAAGACAGAACTTTTCAGAACGAGTTTCCGCCAAAGGCGCCAGAGTTGAATAAGGTTGTTCAGAGCGCCCCGGTTAACACCGAGGAAAGCCATGAGAACGCACCTGAGCAGGAAGTCAATGACGTAGATGAGGATAACGAATCCATATTTGATGTTGACTTATTGAATTTTTTAGAGAGCGCTCCCGGCTCCCCGTCATCGAAGGACAGTTGGCTGGGAGGGCGCTACAAATTTTAATAGACACCGGCGCGGCAAAAAATTATGTAAAACCCGTAAAGGAGTTAAAAACATAATGCCAGTCGCCAAGTATTTCACTGTGAGTTCCATACATGGCTCCAGTAAAATCACTAATAAATGTCTCATGTCGGTCTTCTGACAAGTGTCTTCGTTTTTCATACTAGACACGCTTGGCACCTTTGATGCCATAATTGGCTTCGACTTGTTAACACTGGCAGGAGTAACAATTAATTTAAATAAAGGTACCCTTGAATACAAGGATACAGCGGAAAAGTTACAGTTTTACAACTGCGATAGTGTGAATTTTACACACGTTCACAATATCGTGGTCCCAAATTCCGTCAAAAAGGAATTTAAAAAGATGATCTTAAAAAGATTAAAGGTGTTTTCGACCTCTTGCGAGGCTTTACCCCTTAATACTTCTGTCGTCGCCACAATTTGAACAGAAACAAACGAACCGGTGTATTCTAAAATGTATTCACACCCAATGGGAGTAGCTGATTTCGTTAACAACGAAATCAAACAGTTACTAAAAGATGGCATAATAAGATCATCAAGATCCCCATACAACTGCTCAACATGGGTAGTTGACAAGAAAGGTACTGATGCCAGTGGCAACAAAAACAAAAAAAACAACAAACAAAACAAAAAACAGTGTTAACACTGGCAGGAGTAACAATTAATTTAAATAAAGGTACCCTTGAATACAAGGATACAGCGGAAAAGTTACAGTTTTACAACTGCGATAGTGTGAATTTTACACACGTTCACAATATCGTGGTCCCAAATTCCGTCAAAAAGGAATTTAAAAAGATGATCTTAAAAAGATTAAAGGTGTTTTCGACCTCTTGCGAGGCTTTACCCCTTAATACTTCTGTCGTCGCCACAATTTGAACAGAAACAAACGAACCGGTGTATTCTAAAATGTATTCACACCCAATGGGAGTAGCTGATTTCGTTAACAACGAAATCAAACAGTTACTAAAAGATGGCATAATAAGATCATCAAGATCCCCATACAACTGCTCAACATGGGTAATTGACAAGAAAGGTACTGATGCCAGTGGCAACAAAAACAAACGACTGGTTATCGACTTTAGGAAACTAAACGAGCAAACCATTCCTGATAGATACTCTATGCCTTCCATACCCATGATTTTAGCATGGGAAAAGCTATGTTTTTCACGACATTAGACTTGAAATCAGGGTATCACCAAATCTATCTGGCGGAACAGGACGCGAGAAGACTTCATTTTCGGTAAACGGCGGAAAATATGAATTCTGTCGATTACCCTTCGGTCTGAAAAATGCTGGAAGTATTTTTCAAAGAACCATAGACGACGTGCTCAGGGAATTGATAGGCAAAATATGTTACGTCTATGTAGACGACGTGATCATTTTAAGCATATCAACTCAGTACTTCAGTGCTTGAGTGACGCTAACATGAGAGTTTCCCAAGAAAAATCAAAATTTTTTAAGGAAAGCGTCGAATATTTAGGGTATATAGTGACCAGGGGCGGGGCAAAAACTGACCCCGAAAAAGTCAAAGCCATGTAGAAATACATCGAGCCAAAAAATTTGTTGAGCTTAAGATCATTCCTCGACTTAGCCAAGCCAGCTATTATAGAAGGTTCGTAAAAGACTACGCCGCGATTGCGAAGCCGTTAACGGACATTCTAAAAGGCCAAAACGGAACAGTAAGCAAACACATGTCGCGAAAAGTCCCGGTTGAGCTCGATGAGACGCAGAGCAATGCGTTCGAACGCTTAAGAAATATTCTGGCATCAGAAGATGTCAATCTTATGTACCCAGACTTTAAACAACCTTTTGATCTAACCACCGACGACTCGGCTAGTGGCATCGGGGCTGTACTATCTCAATGAGGTCGCCCCATTACATTACGAACTTTAAAGCAATGCGATCAAAATTACGCTACTAACGAAAGAAAGTTACTAGCAATTGTATGGGCTCTAGGTAAGCTGAAGAATTTCCTGTATGGTACCAAAGATATAAAAATTTGCACTAACCATCAGCCTTTAACCTTTGCAGTTTCGGAAAAAACACCAACGCAAAGATAAAAAGGTGGAAGGCTTACATTGACGAACATGATGCAAAAATGTTTTACAAGCCAGGTAAAGAAAATTTTGTAGCGGATGCCTTGTCACGGCAAAATGTAAACGTTTTACATGACGAACCTCCTTCCGACATTGCAACCATACACACCGAACTGTCATTGACCTACACGGTCAACCGAAAAGCCTATAAACTGCTTTCGGAACCAAATAGTTTTAGAAGAGGCACGTTTCCCACTAAAACGGAATTTCATACTTTTTGGCAGCAAGACTCGCCATCTAATTAATTTCACTGATAAAAACACCCTTTTTGATACACTTAAAGAAGTGATCAACCCAAACGTTGTAAACGCAATACGATCTGCCAACACTCGCCAGTTTCCAACACAACATTGTGTTAAATTTTCCGTCAGCGAAATATTGGCATTGTGAGAACTTGGTGTGCGACGTTATTGACAAGAACGAACAAAGGGAAAAAATAACTGCAGAACATAACCGTGCGCATCGCATAGCCCAGGAAAATACAAAGCAAGTCCTTCGCGACTACTATTTTCCAAAAATGAACAAGATAGCAGGTGACATCGTCGCAAATGGTTAAGTTTGCACCAAAGGGAAGTTACGACAGACACCCCAAAAAACAAGAGCTCGGAACAACTGCAATTCCCTCTTATCCTGGGGAAATGCTTCATATCGACATATTGAAAACGGACAAAAAACAGTTTTTAACTTGCATCGACAAGTTCTCAAAGCTTGCAGTCGTCCAGCCATTAGTCTCTCGTACAATAATCGATGTCAGAGCTCCCAAATAGCAGTTAGTCAATTTATTTCCGAACATTAAAATTACTTATTGCGACAACGAGGCAGCTTTTAAGTCAGAAACGATAACATCGCTCCTAAAAAACAGCTATGACATTGACATTGTAAATGCTTCTCCGCTCTACAGTGTTTCAAACAGCCAAGTAGAACGTTTTCCTAGCCGAAATCGCAAGGTGCCTGAAAATCGATAAAAAAAAATCGATGACACAACTGAGCTAATCATGAGAGCAACTGTAGAATACAACAAAACTCTGCACTCAGATCTAAAACTGGTAGAAGTCATTCATGCGGCATCTGAAAATTTCCGACAGGCTATAAAAGAAAAAATATCAAAAGTCCAGAAAACCAATATAGAGCGATGCAACCCGAACAGACAAAACAGGGTAATTGACGTAGGCAAAAGAGTGTTTGTAAAAAACAATGAGAGACTGGGCAACAAATTATCCCCTTTATGTTCAGAGGAAAAAGTACAAGCAGACCTGGGAACGTCTGTTCTTGTTAAGGGGAGGGTAGTCCAAAAGGACAAACTCAAATTAAAATCTACCTTTTACGCACCAAACAATTAAGTTAGTGATAGACATAAGATGCACAGATTTTTTATCTTTTTCATTCTCCTCTATATTGCAGGATTTCTGTCACCTTACTACTTGTACTGGTGACAATAGTGAACGGTCGGATCACCGATTCTCGCACTCTAATAACATTCCTGTAATAGATGGCGATGCGTTAGTATGGGAACAGAGGGACTACTTGAGGCACTCTAGCAATATGTCTGATTTCACAGCAATTGCAGATGAGACAGAAAGATTAGCTAAACTATTCCCGCAGTCACACATGCGAATATTACTAGATGTTGATACAGATCACATTAGAAGTCTTTTATCCGTTTTACAAATCCATCATAGAATAGCCAGAAGTCTAGACTTTCTAGGCACAGCACTTAAGGTAGTTGCGGGCACTCCAGACGCCTCAGATTTCTAGAAAATCAAAATGTCCGAATTTCAGTCCGAAAACATTATTCATATATTAATCGCATACCCTAGAATAAAGTTTATTTGTAAGAAGATCACTTTATTCCCCGTATCACATCAACACACAATATTGCAACTACAAGATGACATCAGTAGCCGAGTGTAAGGATGACGTCCTAGAAGTCACGGTGTGCACCACAACAACCTATTCCACGTTCTGCAAACTGGCAGCACATGATACCTGCGCACGAGCCTTGCACGCTGGAAGCACTGCTCTTTGCCACACGCAGCCCAGCCATTTGGATTTAATCACGTACGTAGACGACGGTGCAAAATTCATCAACGAAAGCCCGGCCAGCATCAGCGTTGACGATGGCTCTAAAATATCAACAAACGGCACGCACCTTGTCACTTTCGAGCGCCTAGCAGTCATCAATGGCACCAAGTACGCGAACCAGCGTGAAGTCTTGAGTAAAACTCCAGGCATAGCGCTATCACCACTTTTGAAAATCATCAGCCACGACGCAGTCCTAAGCATGCCACTCCTCCATAGACTAAACAGCTATAACATCAAAATCATCCAAAAGTTCAACGATGAGTTCGAGTCAAACGGGAAAATTAACGTTTGGTTCGCAGCTGGAGTAAGTCTTGGCATCATATTTTCTCTTTCTTTACTACCGCTTATCGCCTATGATAATGCTGAGTCGGCTTGCTGACCATGACATCGTAGCGTGATGTGAGTGCAAGACTTGGCTTTAGAGTTTAGCATTCTTGATTGGGAGTTTTAGTTTTTTGTCAAACTTTGTTCAAGAAACAATAAAGAATTCACTACTACGGCACGCTGCCGTAATTGCATTTGTTCTAATTGCATCATACTGCGGAGCCACAAGGCCAGTAAGTCAAAGAGGTAAAGTCAAACCTCCACCCTAATCTTCGTAAGTAGTTAACAAATAACCAAACGCAATCTTTGGATGAGCAACGTGGGATTCACGCGCACATTATCAGACATAGCATTTGTGTATTTGTGTTACGACGACGGATCCACTCACACATAATTTATATATTCTTGATCAGCATCAATAGCCGAGTCGATCTAGCCATGTCCGTCCTCCTGTCTGTCCGTCTGTCCGTAGGTATGAACGCATGGATCTCAGAACCTATAAGAGCTAGAGACTTGTAATGTTTCCGATAATCGATAACTTACTCCGTTTTCAAGCAATCGATAAAAATCGATATCGATATACTTTTTTTGGGCAGTTTTGGTAAATAATAAGAGCTAGAGTCACCAAATTGACATATAGCTTCTAAAATAGAATATATATATTCATAAGATGTTGGAAGAAGAGGGTTCAGGGTATCCCCTAGTCGGGAGCTCCCGACTAGAACCTCTTACTTGTTATGCTTGAAGAGCATAAGAGAAAGAATAAACAAATCTATGATTTAAAAACAAATAACATAGATAGGAGATTTTGTTCTATTTAAAAATGAAATAGGACATAAATTAGATTTTAAATATACGGGACCCTATAAGGTAGAAAGCATAAAAGAAAGGGATAACATAATAATTTTAATTAATAAAATTAAAAACAAATCGTAAATAAGGCTAGATTAAAAATTTATCCTTCATAACCAATTTTATCAATCATTAAGAAAAATTACAATTATATATATATATCAAATATATCAAATTAGCATTTGCAAAAATATACAATAAACTAAAAAAAAAAAAAAAAATTCTGTATATTGCAAAAATATATACATACTTATTAACATAATGAATAATTTTAAGTAAAAATAACTACACTAGGTTACGTTATTTTTCAAAAGGAAGGAGATTTGGTATGCGCACATATCGAATGCTCACTGTACTCAAGTACAGTACAATATATAAGACATACATACAACTCATAACATACAAACACACTGTAGCACTTTGTTGCAATATTTACATAAATACCTAAGTCCAAGTGCGAATGAAATATGATCACCCACTTATGCGCCATGTATCATAAATGCAGAGTCAGCGATCCCACGCTGACCGTCTAGTTATGTACAAGTTAGCAACTTTAGTTGAATATTGCACAATGTATTGCCCTAGTTATTAAGTAGCTTTGCATGAATAATGCTGATGCGCCACATTTGAGTTCACCGCTCTGCGCTAAGAACGACACTTCATATTCGGAGTGAAGCGCTGCGCTGTATGGAATGCTGAGTCGACTTGCCGACCATGACTTTGTGGCGTGATGCATTGACGCTTAAGGCATAATCGTACTTATTGAAAACTCGAACAGTAGTTTGATGTGAACAGAGCAACACTGAAGTTGCCGGCCCTCTTGTCTGAGCCCGAGGCCAGCAATAGCAGTCAGTCAACTGCCAACATAATCTTGTTAACAGCGCTGGACCCGAGAGGACACTGCTGCGATAAGAGGATAACACCAGGATCAGGAAGGATACGCGGATCGTCACAGTGACTACTTACACATAGAGCTGTGTTACAACGCGGAACGACTATACTGATTAATAATTAATTCATTAGTTGCTCAGGTGCAGAATTTACAGGTAGAAACACCTCAAATTATTACGTACGAAAAAATATCAGTTAGGCCTGATGTCAGATGTGACATCCCGCTGGACATAATCAAGTCCGTCCCTGAGTTCACAGGCATTCAGGATGAGTATGTAGCATGGAGGCAATCGGCCATATACGCTTACGAGCTATTCAAGCCTTATAATGGCAGCAGCGCACATTACCAAGCTGTCGCCATTATTAGAAACAAAATCAAAGGCGCAGCTGGAGCCTTGCTTGTGTCACACAACACAGTGTTAAACTTTGATGCCATATTGGCCAGATTAGATTTTACCTACTCGGATAAGACATTTTTGCGCCTACTTAGGCAGTGATTAGAAATGGGCAGGCAAGGTGGCATGCCTTTAATGTGTAAAATACAAACGGCCGTTGGCTTTATTTTTACGATTCTCGTCCGTTCCGTACGCCACCGATTTCAGAATTGAATTCTTCTTTTATTCTTCTTCTTATTTTGCTCGAAGTATCGATATCGTAATACTTCAGGCATATTGCACTAAGTTGCTTATTATCTTATCCTATAACATGGTTACATTGATACATTAAAATTTACATTCGATTGGTTGTCGATCTTACATTCGGCTAACCTGACTACAGATCGCCCACGATCTTAACATTTTGGGGTTACAATACATCTCACTTATTTATGATCTTAGGTTATCTATATATGTAGGTTAACGACATACATCTATTGTGTCGGATAGACACTGAACCCATGGCTTGAGCCTAATATACTACAGTATGGCATCTGAGTCAATTGGCAATCTTCAATATCAACCACTTCATAACGGTCGTTGTCAAAGACTCTGTGTATCTTATACGGGCCACGATATTTTGGTGCGAATTTCTTATTAACTCCTATTGTAGTGTCAACATTACAAATGGCCACGTAATCACCTATTTGATACGTTAACGGGGCTTTATGTTTCTTGCCATATATTTTCTCATTTCTTAGCTGTGAGCACAAAATATTTTCACTAGCTTTCTTTCGCACCGCATTAAGATTTCTCTCCTCTATGTTTAATTTATCCTCTAAATATTCAGTTAATTCATCAACTATTGGTCCTTTTTGGATCACTCCAAATAACAAGATACTGGGTGTTTTCTGCGTACTACTATGAATAGCGTTATTTATGGCATGCTCGACTTTGTTCATCAACTTATACCAATCCGCCTGCTAAATGGGCTCTGAGAGTTTACCTAACATGGGGGTGAAAACACGATTAATTCTTTCAACTTGGCTATTAGCCTGTGGGGCCCCAGTGGCGACTTTGATAATCTCTATACCGCGTTCTTGCAAGAAATTCGCAAACTCTAGCGATGTGAAACACATGCCTCAGTCCGAGAATTTTCTTACAGGTCTACTGTAAAATTCGAAGTATTTACTCAAGGCGTCTTTCGCTTCACGTGTACTGGTGTTATTTACCAGAAATAACTTCACAAATTTTGTGAAGGCATCTACGATTACCAAAATATGTTTTCTTTTAGATGTGATACTTGGTTAAGGGCCTAGATGGTCTATGTGTAATGTATGAAAGGGCACTTCTGACTTCGGTATGCTATGTAATATTCTATTATGTATGGTTTTGGGCAAAGAGTGTAATATGCACGATAAACCATTTCCAATAAATTGTGCTACTTTACTACGCATTGACGGGAACCAATATGTTCTTTTTAGGTCATTAACACACTTGTCTGCCGCTAGATGTCCTAACTTCTCGTGTGCTATTCTGATTAATTGCTCTTCCATGCACTTCAGAACTATCTATTGTATATCTCTTTTGTATATTATTGCATCTATCATTTCAAATTCAGTCTCGCGACCTTCTTCTATTATTTCTCTAATTTTTACTATCTCTTCATCTCGCATCTGCACAGTTTGTAAGATTAAGTCCACATCATCTGGGGTAACACCAACCACTCCAATTTCTAGTGCTGAATTTATAATCGGCTGCTCTTTATATTCAAAATTTTCCTTCTCTTTTGCTCTAATTTCTGTGAATCCACTTTTATTCTTGTCTTCAATCTGGTCTATGGCCTATGATCTAAATATGCTCTAAAAAAAGGCAATGCGTAAATTATGGCTAAGGTCACTAATTCAAAGCTATGATAGCGAGATTCAACTTCTGTTGTTTTACCCGAATAAAACGAAATGGGATGCATTTTTCCGTCATCTTGTCTTTGTAACAGTACTGCTCCATATCCGTGTGAGCTTGCATCGGTATGCAACTCAGTTTCTCTGTTGGGAGTAAGATGGCTAAGACCGCTAGTGCTTTCTTGAGCGTTTGATATACTTTTAGCTATACTTTGTTAAGGGGAAAAGGACCACCTGCTTTAGTACGAATGACAACACAAAGCGTCTATAATATGAAAAAAACCCAAGGCACGAATGTAGTGCTTTTATATTTTATGGAACTGGATAGGTTTTTAACGCTTCTATATGAGAGTCACTTGGTACTATGCCCTTTTGTGTCACCTTATATCCCAAAAACTCAATATCGCGTCTTAAAAATATGCATTTCTTCATATATATCTCTAAATTATGTTCACTGATACGGACTAACAACTTCTTCAAGATCTCTATGTGTTCCTCTACTTTGTTGTTGTTGTCTTTGTTGCCACCATTATATCGTCCATATAAACTACGATGCTCTTATTTCTAATGAGGTCACTAAGCAGATTTGAGATAAATCTCTTAAATATGCCTGATCCATTTTTAAGCCCGAAAGGCATTCTTAAATACTTGTACTGTCCATGAGGGGTTACGAACGCAGTGTACGGGATTGATTTTTCCTCAACTCCAATGGTGGTAACCACTTTTAAAATCTGTAACTGAAAAACAGCATCTGTGCTCTAAATATTCCAGACAGTCCTCAATTAGCGGCAACGGAAAATTGTCCTTGATAATTCGCTTGTTCAAGCCGCGATAATCAACACACATTCGGAGATCTCCTGACAAGCAGTCTAGAACTAAAGGGGAAGCATACGGAGATTCACTAGGTCGAATGACCTTTTTATTTAAAAGGTCCTCTATAATTTCTGCTACTTTGTCTCTCTTATAATAACACAGGCGCCGTGGATGGCAGTAGAATGGTGTTGTGTCCGTTACTCTAATAGTCATGTTGTATTTAGGGGGCACTGTAAAGTCACATTCCCGATACAGATAATGAGTTCTAATTAGTTCCTTACATTTGTCTGCCCAAGATTTGCCAAACTCTTCACCCACGTTAATGGGATCATTCTCTTCGATTTCAATACTGGCACAAAAGTTACTAAAATCATCTTGCCCTTCAAAGTATTGAAGACTACTCTTAACTTGGCTGCTCTTCATTTAGTAGTTGATAGCATAAGTTGCTACTAATTTGTTGATTACTTAATGTTGGATTGTTTACATTGTTATACGATTAATGATTGAATTGCTTATCACTAATAATTTGTTGGTCACTGGCGAACAAAAATGCACAAGTCGAATAAGCGGTTTTATTCTTTATTGAATTAAGAGGTAAATGATATTCAGCATTAATACTTTTCCTATAAACTAATTTTACTTCAATGATTTCTAAAGTATCTCTTCCTAATAGAACTGGTAGAGGTAATATCTTATCGTCTACAATATTAAGTGAAATAATATAGGTTTTCATAAGAAAGTTAATTCGGCATTTCAACTTTCCCCATGTTGGATAGGCCGTCCTCCAAATTCATGGTATTGACTGACTTCAGATTTTAACTTTATATTTTTTGGTATTAATGCCTTATGAATAAAGCTTAAGGGACTCCCCGTATCGAATAAACAAAAACACTTGTGCCTCTTTCTTCACCAAACGGAACTCATATTTGTATTAATTGAACAGCTGCTAACTCGTTATTATTCATCTCACCCGTGCCCTCGTTGCCTTGCACTGCTGCAATTGTTGTTGTAGTACTGCGCTTAGGACATCGCGCATACTGATGATCTATACTCCAGCACTTAAAGCACGCCCCATCTGTCCTCTTTGGCTGGCAGCACTCCTTCATCATATGACCAAAGTCACGGAAATTATAGCAAAGTATCTCACTGGTTTTTTGCTGTTGACTTGCTGCATTACTTCCCGTTGCTCAACCTCTTGCCGTTTCGCTGCTACGACTAGGCACATTAGCTGATGCTTTACGCACTTTCTCGTATATAATCATCTTGTCACGCAGCTCATTCAAGGAACGGCAATATAACATGGCTGCTGCTGCTCCAGTCCTATCCTGCAGGCCGTCCACAATAAATTTGATGACGTCGCTTGTGGCCATATCTGCTTGCGCTGCTATGCTGCACATTGCAACATAGTACTGCAATGCGCTTTCGCCTCTTCCGATCTTGCGCGCCTCCAACTGCTTGCTAATATCCCATGTAGTCAATTTTTGCTCGAAAACTTCCAGCAGTTCGCAACCCACGTCCTTCTAGGTCAATGGAGCTACTTGGTCTATGTACGCCTTAGCGGAACCAGTTAGAAATTTTTTCGCTAATATTCTCCGCTTAACATCTGGTATGTCGTACAGGGTCATTATGTCTTCGAAGTCGCGCACCCATTACACGATCGAGTAGCCATCATCGCCAGAAAAGCTGCGCACTAAAGTATCAATATGACTGACATCAAGGGGCTCCTTTGGCGCAAGCTGCAAATCAGCCCCCTCTTTTTCAGCTTTCGATATAGCTAACTGTAACTCGGCTATATGTTTTCTGCTTTCCAATAATTTCGCCATCTCTTGCAATTGCTGAAATTCGTGACCTTCTGTTTGCAGCGCGCTTTGTGGTGAAATACTTTCAGCCGTCAAGGTTGTGCGTACGTTTTTCGAAATTGCATCACTATGGTTGTCTCTTTCTTTCTTACGTACGGTTGCCCCGACTACCTTTGGCGCCATGTATACAGAATTATATCTGCATCGTCGCTACCCGATGTTTTGTTACCTCCCTCAAACAAATCCAGCATCCATTCTCCTCCTGCGGCTCCGGCTCTATCCACGGGATCGTCCATGATTGCTTTTAGGGCTGAGCGCAATTGATGAATTGAGGCGCTTTCTCCAAACTCGACACTGTGGGCGCCCAATAGGGAAATTAATTCGCTTTGATTTTCCTCATATAGTTTAGTGTATTTCATTGCCAATGATTTGCAATGTTATTTGGGTATACCCCACACCTGATTTGTAAAATACAAACGGCCGTTGGCTTTATTTTTACGATTCTCGTTGCATATCGTATGCGATATCGATACTTCAGGCATATTGCACTAAGTTGCTTATTATCTTATCCTATAATATGGTTACATTGATACATTTAAATTTATATTCGATTGGTTGTCGATCTTACAAATGCAATACTACGACGAAGGCGAGAAAAACCTCTTACTAGTGACCAACAAGATTGTCATGACACACGAGCAAGAGGGCGCCGATTTGCTCAACTCAAGTTAGAGCCGACGCCCTGCATGCCTTTGTTTCAGGCCTAAAAAAATCTCTCAGAGCCGTCGTCTTTTCAGCACAGCCTAAAGACCTCCCTTCTGCGCTGGCTCTGGCCAGAGAGGCAGAGGATAGTATTGAGAGAAGCATTTTCGCAAACTCTTACGCTAAGGTTGTGGAGGAGCGGGCTCAAGTAACAGCAAAAGCCGTTCCCATGGCAAGCCAGGCAGCTTTAGCAAAGAAGACGAAAATCAGGATAGGAACCCTCATTTTGTCAAGCGCCCACAGGGCAACCCTCAAGAACAGACTAACAGGGACAACCAAGCGCAGGCCCCACAACTGATGGAGGTTGACTCATCTTCTAAGTTTAGGCAGCGCACTGAATACAGTAAACGTCAACCTAATGACTCGAACGCCGAGAAGCGTAGAAACTCTTCCGACCGTGCGACAGGCCAAAGACGCCAGCGTCTTAATAATGTAGTTCACGAGGACTCTAAAGAAGATAAGGCACAGTACGAGTAGGCGGCAAAGGCCGCAGTTGAAGAAATTGAAAGTGACAACGAGTACGCTCCAGATGAAGACTCGGTTCATTTTTTAGGGAACACTCCCGGTTGCCGTTCATTGAGCGACGGTTGGCTGGGAGAACATTAAAAATGCTAATCGACACAGGTGCGGCAAAAAATTATGTCAAGCCCGTAAAGGAGCTAAAAACCATAATGCTTGTCACCAAACCGTTTGCTAGAACTCGATACACGGCTCCACCGAAATTAAGCAAAACTGCCTGATGAACATTTTCCGGTACACTTCACAATTTTTTCTGTTAGACACTCTCAGCTCGTTCGACGCTATCATAGGCTTTGACCTGTTAACACAGGCCAGGGTTAAGTTGAACTTAGCAAAGAGCACTCTATCAGGGCATTTCTGAAAAACTTCAGTACCACAACTGCGCTGACGTAAATTTCACCGATGTCATGACATTGTGGTGCCTGCCTCCGTTAAGAAGGAATTTAGAGTATGATCATTAAAAGGAAAAAAGCTTTTTAAACAGCTAAAGAAGCTCTCCCTTTTAACACCGCTGTCATTGCCACGATTCGGACAGTAGATAACGAACCGGTGTACTCCAGAGCCTACCCAAACCTTATGGGCGTTTCCGACTTTGTAAACAACGAAATCAAACAAATGCTGAATGACGGCATTATCAGGCCCTCGAAGTCGCCCTACAACAGCCCAACTTGGGTTGTTGACAATAAATGTACTGACGCTTATGGTAACCCGAACAAGAGGTTAGTCATCGATTTCAGGAAGCTGAACGAACGAACCATCCCAGACCGTTACCCAATGCCCAGCATTCCCATGATTCTAGCAAACCTTGGGAAGGTGAAGTTTTTTAGAAGTTTTCTAGACTTAAAGTGAGGGTACCACCAGATTTACCTTGCAGAGCACGACCGCGAGAAGACATCGTTCTCAGTATATGGCGGCAAATATGAATTTTGTCGTCTGCCGTTCGGCCTAATAAATGCAAGCAGCATTTTTCAAAGGGCATTGGACGATGTTCTAAGGGAACATATTGGAAATATATGCTACATCCATATAGATGAAGTCATAGTATTTTCAAACAATGAATCAGGCCATGTTCGCCACATCGATGCTGTACTCAAGTGTCTAATCGATGCTAACATGAAAGTAAGCCAGGAAAAGACTAGTTTTTTTAAAGAAAGCGTAGAATACCTGGGTTTCATTGTGAGCAAGGACGGAGAAAAATCCGACCCGCAAAAGGTAAAAGCTATTCAAGAATACCCTGAACCGAAAAGCGTGTACACTGTCAGATTCATCATAGGACTAGAAAGTTACTACAGGGTTTTTATTAAGGACTTTGCCGCTATAGCTCGGCCAATAACGGATATACTAAAAGGCGAAAACGGCACGGTTAGTAAGCACATGTCAAAGAAAATCCCTGTCGAGTTCAATGAAACTCAACGTAATGCGTTCGAGCGCCTTCGCAACATTTTGCCATCAGAAGATGTTATACTTATGTACCCAGGCTTTAAAGAGCCTTTTGACCTTACCACCGATGCCTCGGCTAGTGGCATTGGCGCAGTCCTATCCCAAGATGGTAGACCAATTACAATGATACCCCATACCCTAAAACAGGCAGAGCTAAACTAAGCCACTAATGAAAGAGAATTGTTAGCTATTGTATGGCATTTGGGAAAATTTCAGAACTTTCTGTATGGGTCCAGGGAAATTAGCATCTTCACTGGTCACCAGCCTCTCACATTCGCGGTAGCTGACAAAAACACGAACGCAAAAATAAAAAGATGGAAAGCAAACATATACCAGCACAATGCCAAATTTTTATATAAACCAGGCAAAGAAAATTTTGTTGCCGATGCCCTTTCCAGGCAGAATCCTAACGCTCTGCAAGATGAGCTTAAGTCGGACGCTGCAACCGTTCACAGCGAAATCTCACTAACCTACACAATCGAGGCTACTGATTAACTACTAAACTGCTTCAGATACCAAATTGTACTTGAGAAAGCACGTTTTCCGCTAAATCGGAATCTAGTGATGTTTCGCAGCAAAACACGCCACTTTATCAATTTCACCGATAAGAGCAGCATTTTAAAGTATCTTAAAGAGCGCGTGAACACAGACGTCGTTAACGCTATACACTGCGACCTGCCTACTTTAGCAAGCTTCCAACACGAGCTAATTTCCCACTTCTCAGAAACCCAATTTAGTTACTGTAAAAATTTCGTGCAAGACACAACCGATAAAAATGATCAGTTAGAAGTTATCACAGCTGAGCACAATCATACGCACAAAGCGGTGCAGGAAAATGACAAAGAAGTCCTTCGCGGCTACTATTTTCCCAATATGAACAGCTTAGCCAAAGAAGTGGCTGCAAACTACCGAGTCTGTACCAAAGCCAAATATGACAGGCGCCCTAAAAAACAAGAGCTCGGGGTAACACCCATCCCAAGCTACACTGGCAAAATGTTGCACATAGACATCTTCTCAACCGATACAAAACAATTCCTGACATGTTGACAAGTTCTTCAAGTTTGCAGTCGTTCAATCGATATTGTCCAGAACTATAGTCGGCATCACAGGTCATCTATTGCAGCTTGTAAACATTTTTCCTAAAATCAAAACGATTCATTGCCATAATGAGGCTGCTTTCAATTCCGAGATAATCACCTCTATGCTCAGAAATAGCTACGGCATTGACGTTGTGAACGCGCCCCCCCGCTGCATAGCTCATCGAATGGTCAGGTTGAACGCTTTCATAGCACCTTGGCAGAAATCGCTAGATGCCTAAAGCTAGACAGAATTATCAGTGACACGGTAGAACTAATCCTGAGGGCAACGGTAGAATATAACAGAACCTTACACTCAGTCACCCGTGAGAAACCAATTGAGATTGTTCACGCAGGGCCCAATGTGCATCGCTCAGACATCAGATAAAGGCTAGTAAAGGTCCAAGAGGACAACATCAAAAGATGCAACAACTCCAGACAAAAGCGTATCTTTGAGGTAGGAGAAAAGGTATACCAAAAGAACAATAGGAGGTTAGGAATCAAACTGACCCCGTTATGCACAGAGCAAAAAGTGGAAGCAGACCTAGGAACGTCTGTTCTCATTAAGATAGGTTCCCCTCTACAATTAGTTAGTAAGTCAGTTTAAGAAAAGTTAAAGCACCCTGTCTCACGCTATACTTGAATTTCAGGTTTGCCCTCACATTGCTTATCTCCCTGGCAGCGACTAAGGTACGAATCACCGTCTTTTCGCACGCTAATTACATCCCGGTAATAGACGGTGAGGTGTTAGTGTTCGAACAAAGGGACTATTTGGGACACTCAAGTAATCTTTCAGAGTTTAGCAGTATGATATCGCACATGCGCCAATTGCTAGACGTCGATACAGACCACCTAAGAACCCTTTTGTCCGTTCTCAAAGTACACCATAGATTTGCTAGAAGCTTAGACTTTTTAGGGACGGCATTGAAGGTGGTTGCAGGCACACCTGATACAGCAGATTTCCTGAAGATCAAAATCACCAAGGCGCAACTAGTAGATTCCAATTCTAGACAGATTACCATAAGCTCCGAAGCTCAGAAACAGATAAACAAACTGAAGGAGACCATCAACAAAATTATAAATGTTCGGAAAAACGATTTGGTTAACACCCCACATTTATTTGAAGCACTTTTAGCAAGAAATAGAATGCTAAGCACAAAAATTCAGTTAACAACTAAGTTGAATATTGCACAATGTATTGCCCTAGTTATTAAGTAGCTTTGCATGAATAATACTGATGCGCCACATTTGAGTTCAGCGCTCTGCGCTAAGAACGACCAACAGTGGTATGCTGACACTTCATATTCGGAGTGAAGCGCTGCGCTGTATGGAATGCTGAGTCGGCTTGCCGACCATGACTTTGTGGCGTGATGCATTGTCGCTTAGGGCATAATCGTACGTATTGAAAACTCGAACAGTAAGTAGTTTGATGTGAACAGAGCAACACTGAAGTTGCCGAATAAATAACAACTCCGGCATTGGCGTAAAGAAAACTTATATCATTTATTATTGTCTGAGCCCGAGGCCAGCAATAGCAGTCAGTCAACTGCCAACATAATCTTCTTAACAGCGCTGGACCCGAGAGGACACTGCCGCGATAAGAGGATAACACCAGGATCAGGAAGGATACGCGGATCGTCACAGTGACTACTTACACATAGAGCTGTGTTACAACGCAGGACGACTATACTGATCAATAATTAACATGCATATGTGCTCATAACATACTCTCTCTCTCTCTCTCTCTCTCTCTCTCTTAGCAGTGTTAGCAGCTATGCGGCTTTAGCAAAGTTAACGTTTAGAGAAGAAATAAGAATTTAATCAAATAAATGCCAGCAACTGAAGCAGACGAGTTTTTTATTAAATGCACTTGGCTGGCTAGACAACGATAGAACCTACAACATAATGCAAGGTAACTTAACAGAATTTTCAATCATAGTAGGCGAAACAGAAAAATTTGCCGAAACATTCCCTAAATCGCACATGCGGCAGCTACTAGATGTTGACACCAACAATATCAAGAACCTTCTCTCCGTGTTAAAGGTCCATCATAAAATGGCCAGAAGCTAAAACTTCCTTGGCACATCACTTAAAGTAGTTGATGTTTCAGATTATGAAAAAGTTAGATGGCAACTCATTGAGTCAAATAATAGGAAACTAGTGATTAATTCTGAGACCCAAAGACAGATAAATCAGATAACTGCAACAGTAAATGAAAAAATTAAAGCAAAGCAATCACAATCACTCTTGCTAAATATTGCATGATAAATCCTACTATTTTTTACCATAACGATTTAGACTCCGTACTAACCGATAATCCCACAGAGGTCTCGATAGTTAGTTTAATAGAAGCATCTAACATAAAAATCTTTCAATCTGAAGATATTGTTTATATATTAATTAATTACCCTAGAATTAAGCACATCTGTAGGAAAGTTACTATATTCTCAGTATCCCATGACCACACCGTATTTAAATAGCAAAATGACACTATAGCAGAATGCAATAAGGACGCGTTGGCGGTGTAGTATATGCATATATTGAGGGTACACTGTACCAATAAAGTAACATCGATTAAACTTAAATATATCAGCAACACATTGTTGCAGTATATAAACAAAACCTTTTCAAGTGAGCGTGTAATATGATCGCCCACTAATGAGCTACGCTAAGTCAGCAGTCCCACGCTGACCATTCGTAGCACATATATACATACAAGCAAATATGTACATAAGACTCTCCCTCTCCCGATTATTCTGATAAGACAAACTATGGCCAGAGAGGCAGAGGCTAGCATGGAGCGAAGAACGTTCGCGGCCACGCATGCTAGGGTTTGGAAGACAAAGCCCATGTGACCGAGGGTAACAGGAACCAAAGACGCTCGTATGAGAAACAGGGTAGAAATGATGATGCCGAACGCGGGCAAGAAAGAAACCCGCACTATACCAACAAACAGGGTAAGCACCAACTACAGAAAAGCTATGCGAACAATAGCAACGAATTTGACCAAGGCCAACAACAGAAGCCTATGGAAGTTGATGCTTCAACGGCAAAGTATAGACAGCAGACACAGTACAACAAAGAACAGGCTAGTAGTTCACAGGTAGGAAATGGGCAAGGCCAAAAGAGACCGAACTCGTCTGAGCGCGTATCAGGCCAGAGGCGTCAGCGGGTGCATAACACTGTGCAACAAAACCCCGATAATGATGACCAAGGCTATAATAATGTCGCCTCCAAGGAGGTTGCCGAGGTCGCTGACGACTGCGACTATGCTGCTGGGGATGACTCGATAAATTTTCTAGGGAACGCTCCAAGCTACCCTTTGTCGAACGGCAGCTGGCAGGGGAAAAAATAAGAAGTTTAATCGACACGGGGGCGGCCAAAAACTATATTAGACTCTTAACAGGGCTAAAACATGTGAGGCCAGTCAGACCCCTTTCAGTGTTAGTTCCATTCATGGTTCTAACAAAGTCCACCAGAAGTGTTTAATTAACATTTTCGGTGTAACAACGTCATTCTTCCTACTAGACTCCCTGACTCCGTTAGACGGCATCATAGGCTTCGACTTGCTAACGCAGATAGGAGCGACCTTGAACGCAGAGTCAATTATGGGTCTACATCTGAGTAGCTGCAGCACCACATTTGCGACAATGTGAATTTCACAAATATCGATGATATTGTTGTGCCAGAGTCCATAAGGGCTGAGTTTAGTAGCATGATTCTAAACTTCTAACGAAGCACTGCCGTTCAATATTTCTGTAGTGGCGACAATACGCACAATAGACAGTGAGCCGGTCTACTCAAAACTTTACCCACACCCTATAAGAGTGGCTGATTTTGTGAAAAACGAAATCAAAAAACTATTGCGAAATGGCATCATCAGGCCATCAAAGTCGCCGTTCAACAACCCGACATGGGTTGTCGATAAAACAAGTCGTGACGAAAATGGCAACAAAATTAAACGCCTAGTTATCGATTTTAGAAAGCTAAACGAGCGAACCATAGCAGACAAATACCCAATGCCGAGCATTCCCATGATCTTAGCCAAAACTCCGGCTACCACCAGATATTTCTTGCGGAACAAGACCGCGAAAAACACCTTTCTCTGTAAACGGAGGAAAGTATGAGTTTTGTCGATTACCGTTCGGGTTGAAGAATGCGGGAAACATCTTTCAAAGAGCGATCGACGACGTACTGCGTGAACAAATTGGCAGAACATGCTATGTGTACGTAGATGATGTCATAATTTTCTCAGAGAACGAAAAAGACCATGTTACGCATATAAACTGGGTTTTAGCAAAGCTATGTGAGGCTAATATTAAAATTTCCAGGGAAAAATCTCATTTCTTTAAAAAAGAAGTAGAATACTTGGGGTTCATAGTAACTGAAGGCGGGGCAAAAGCCGACCCGGAAAAGGTTTAGGCTATTCAAGAATATCCGGAACAACAAAAAACCTATTTGAGCTCAGATCATTCCTAGGCATGGCCAGCTATTACAGGTGTTTTGTTAAATACTTTGCTGCAATAGCAAAACCGTTAACGAGTATTCTAAATGGCGAAAACGGGTCTATTAGCAAACATATGTCAAAAAAAAACGGCTATCAATTTTGACATCACCCAGAGGGATGCCTTTGAGAGACTAACAAACAACTTAGCTTCAGAAGACGTCATTCTTAGATATCCAGATTTTAGGAAGCCGTTCGATCTAACGACGGATGCTTCAGCATATGTTATTGGCGCTGAACTCTCACAAGATGGCAGACCCATTACAATGATATCAAGAACTCTGAAAGATAGCGAGACCCATTACGCCACCAATGGAAAGAGAGTTGTTGGCTATTGTGTGGACGCTAGGTAAGCTACAGCAGTACTTGTATGGTACAAGAGACATTAATATCTACACAGATCACCAGCCTCTTACTTTTGCTATATCGGATAGGAACCCCAATGCTAAAATTAAAAGGTGGAAAGCGTATATCGATGAGCATAACGCAAAAATCCACTACAAGCCCGGTAAAGAAAACCATGTCGCAGACGCATTGTCACCACAAAAAATTAACGCCTTACAAGAAAAAATAGCGTCAGACGCAGCCACCATCCACAGTGAGCTGTCGCTAACATACACAATAGAGTCAACGGACAAACCGTTAAACTGTTTTAAAAACCAACAAGTAAGAGGTTCTAGTCGGGAGCTCCCGACTAGGGGATACCCTGAACCCTCTTCTTCCAACATCAAATGCATATATATTTATATATATTCTATTTTAGAAGCTATATGTCAAGTTTGGTGACTCTAGCTCTATTATTTACCAAAATTGTCCAAAAAACAGGATATCGATATCGATTTTTATCGATTGCTTGGAAACGGAGTAAGATCGATTATCGGAAACAAACTCGATCTGCGCGGGAACTAGGAGCACCTACATCTAAAATTTCAAGTCTCTAGCACTTATAGGTTCTGAGATCCTTGCGTTCATACATACGGACGTACGGACGGACGGACGAACAGACAGACTTACATGGCTAGATCGACTCGCTTGATGCTGATCAAGAATATATATACTTTATGGGGTCGGAGATGCTTGCTTCTGCCTGTTACATACATTTGGCTTTCGCACAAATACAATATACCCTTATACCCATTTTTAATGGGTTCAGGGTATAAATAGTGTTGGAAGAAGCACGTTTCCCTCTGAGGCGGAACTTTCTATTTTTCGGCGAGAAAACTCGTCATATTTTTCACTTCACAGATAAAAATGAAGCATTAAATGAGGTTAGATCATTTGTCAAACCAACTGTAGTCAAAGCAATCAATTGCGACATAATCCAACATGAACTAGTGAAAAGCTTCCCATCCACTAAGTTTCTTTACTGCAAAAATGTAGTAACTGATATAACAGACAAAGACGAACAAAGAGAAATAGTCATGACAGAACATAACCGCGCGCATAGAGCCACCCAAGAGAACATCAAACGAATATTACTTTCCGAAAATGACCAAGCTAGCGACAGAAATTCCGGCGAACTGCATAACCTGCACTAAGGCCAAATATGACAGACATCCAAAGAAACATGTCCTTGGGGAAACACCAATTCCGTCATACCCTGGCGAGATCCTGCACATCGAAATTTTTCCAACTGACATTAAGCACTTTTTAACGTGTATCGACAAATTTTCAAAATTTGCAATAGTACAACCAATAGCGTCACGTACGATAACCGATGTGAAAACCGCTATCGTTCAAGCTGTTAATTTCTTCCCAAGGACAAAGGTAATATACTGCGATAGTGAGGCGTCTTTTAATGCGGAGACAATAACCGTTATTAAATGACAGATATGGGATAGACATTGTGAACGCACCACGGCTTCACAGTACCTCCAACGGCCAGGTGGAGCGATTCCACAGTACCTTGTTGGAAATTGCAAGGTGCCTCAAAATTGAAAAAGAAAATAGACGACACAGTCAAACTGATCATACATGCCACAGTGGAATATAATCGATCGCTACATTCGGTAATAGGCAAAAACCCGATTGAGGTAATACATGCGTCTACCAATGAGTTTAAAGATGCAATCAAAAACAAGGTCGAAAAAACACAACAAGTGCATCTGGACAGAAACAACCCAAACAGGCTGAACAAGGTATTTGAGGTGGGAGAAAAGGTATTTGTTAAGACCAACAGAGGGTTAGGTGGCAAGCTGACCCCATTATGCGCCGAATAAACTGTTCTGGCAAACCCAGGAACGTCTGTTCTTATAAGGGGGGTGGTCCACAAGGACAATTTAAAGTAACAGTTAATAAATCAGTGGTACAACTAAGGAATTCATAGATTTAACTTTCTCTCCTCTCACAGGTTCATTACACCAGTTTTAGTCTTACTGGCGACGGTAAATGCTCGGATCACCAATTATTCGCATTTCAAGTACATACCTGTTGTAGACGGGGATGTATTGGTATGGGAACAGCGGGACTATGTTAGTCACACTGGCAACCTTACAGAGTTCTCTGTGATGTTAAAGGAAACAGAAGAATTGTCCGAGTTATTCCCTCAGTCTCATATGGGAAAGTTATTAGATGTCGATACCGACCACCCTAGAAACCTTTTGTCCGTATTGAAAGTTCACCACAGGATAGCTAGGAGCTTGGCTTTTTTAAGGACAGTGCTCAAAGTCGTGGCCGGCACACCAGACGCATCAGATTAAGAAAAAATAAAAAAAAACAGTCAAAATTAATCGAATCAAATAACAAGCAGGTATAAATAAATACGGAGACTCAAAAGCACATAAACCAGTTAACCTAACAGTACATCAAATAGTCAAGGTAAAAAAGAAAGAGCTAATCGACACTTCACGTTTATACGAGGCCTTTTGGCCAGGAATAGAATGTTGATAACTGAAGTTCAAAATTTAATGCTTACAACACAATTAACCCCACAATATTTGACCACGACGACTTAAAATCCGTTTTAGTTGAGCATCCCACAGATATCCCTGTAGTAAGTTTGTTGGAAACATCCAATATTAAGGTCCTCCAGTCCGCAAATATAATCCATGTACTAACAGATTACCCTAGATCTAAATTTGTTTGTAAAAAGGTCAACATTTTTCCGGTTTCACATAAGCACACCGTTCTTCAACTCCAAGATGACACCGTAGCAGAATGCGAAAACGGCGTCTAAGCGGTCAACAGCTGTACTACAAGAACGTACACGTCACTCTGCAAGATAGCACCATGCGACACCTGCGCACAGCCTCTGCATGCGGGCGGCAAAGCACACTGCTATACACAACCCAGCCACTTAATACCCATCACCTACGTGGACGACGGCATCATAATAACAAACGAAAGCCCAGCACGAGTTAGCACCGACGATGGCCCAGAGATACAAGTCAACGGCACCTACCTTATCACCTTTGAACACGTGGCCATTATAAACAGCACAAAGTATACAAACTGGCGCGAAGCTCTGGAAAAAACCCTGGCATAGCGGCTTCCCCGTTAATCAACATCATTAGCCATGATCCGGTACTTAATATGCCATTGCTCCATAGAATGAACAACAACAATCTTCACGTCATCCAAGAGTTGGAGGAAAGGGTACAGTCTGCAGAGTCACCTAAGGTGTGGTTGGGTGTTGGAGTTGCGCTCAGCCTCCTATTTTGCGGTTCCATTCTACTCTACCAAGGTTTGAGAAGAAAACGGACATGGATGGAGATGCAATGGATTGTCAACAGCTTTAAGATGAACGAGGACGCTCATAGTTCTAAAGGGGGAGTAGTGAACGAGTGCCCCTCGCACAAAGCAGTTTAAGTCTTTGTATTTGGCTAAACAATTTCGCGCATGGTGCTGACACGGCGAATGCCTAAGTTCAGTGCCTTGATCGCAACGGCCAGCTGCGGAAACCTGATCTCTTGCGCATGTCGCAAGAGCAGCGTTATTACTTATGCTGAAGTCGGCTTGCCGACTGCTACATTGTAGATTATGCTGAATCAGCTATGGTGGGTAGCGTAAGCTTTGTCAATTATATGTTTTATTAAGCTTATGTCCAAACTCGTTGCATCGAGTGATTTTAGTTCTGTTTGAGCGACCGAAGCTTACGCCGGTTGAAATAAAGTATAACTCCGAAAAAACAATTCGTATATTCATTGTGTTCGCGAAAACGCCAGCTAAAGGCTGAACACTTAATCCATCACCACTGTCACCCGCCAGAGAGAAGCGTCGTGGGACAGGCCATTCTCTTAAAACATCGTTGATTAAGATTAATGATTAATTTATATACATACATGCAAATATGTACATAAGACTCTCTCTCTCCCGATTATGCTGATAAGACAAACTATGTATGAAGCCGCTCCGCTGCTGGCGTAACCGGAAGCGCAGCTATGCGGTCTTAGCCACAAGAATATATTGAATAAAACATTGAAAAAGCTAAAGTCAAACGGCACAGACGTGCCCGTGTGTTTACCTATTTGGAATCGATAATATTAACTAATTCATTATACAATTGGCCTTATGGCTCAACAATGTAAAATTATGTGTTACGGCTTGGCCGGAGTTATGCGAAATAGCCATAAAGCTCTTTATTAGAATCACTGCGAAACTAAAGCTAAATTGAATGCCAGCTAAAGCTGAAGGCAAAACTACAAATATTTAAGCTACATGAATAAATGTCAACTCAGCATAAATGATAACACTGCTCTAGCGGCTAAGAAAGGGATGAGCTTACCACGCTGGCCAGGGCTGATTATGCTGATAAGACAAACTATGTATGAAGCCGCTCCGCTGCTGGCGTAACCGGAAGCGCAGCTATGCGGTTTTAGAGATAAGAAAAGATTGAATAAATCACCTCATTAAAACGAAAGTCAAATGGAGCAGACGCTCCGATCTGTTATTAACATTACATTGGCGAAGCACAACATATCTAATTCTACAGAGGTCACCTATTGCACATCGACTATGGCAGATACCTTATCACCCCATGACACATGCAGGCGAACCGTTCATGAACGAAACATAGCCAACTGCCATACCCAGCCATCTAAGCCCCTTTAAACGTGTGGACTATGGTGTAATAATTATCAACTAGAGTCCAGCTCGAATAGGCGCAGATGATGGTCCAGATACCAAAACCAATGGCACGCACTTTATCAACATTGAGCATTTTGCCGTCGTCAATGGCACAAAATACCAAAACCAACGAGAGGTCCTTAACAATATTCCAGGCATAGCCGTGCCAACGATACTGAACATCATCAACCATGATCCCGCTTTGAGCATGCCGCTTCTCCATCGGATGAATGGCCAAAATCCACATGTCATCCAAGAATTCAAGGATGAAGCAGAGGCAGCTGGATTACCAAGGGCTTAGTTTGCAGGCGAAGTCGGATTTGTCCTCATCTTCAACGGTTCTATCTTCCTCTACCTGTATTTGATGAAAAGACGGGGGAGGGGGGAGAAGTTAAAGTAACCCTCGCTCCCCAAACTACTCGAGCAGACACCGCACTGATAACGATGACACATCAAATACCAGCGTTCAGTGCCCTGGCCAGCGTGGTAAGCTCATCCCTTTCTTAGCCGCTAGAGCAGTGTTATCATTTATGCTGAGTTGACATTTATTCATGTAGCTTAAATATTTGTAGTTTTGCCTTCAGCTTTAGCTGGCATTCAATTTAGCTTTAGTTTCGCAGTGATTCTAATAAAGAGCTTTATGGCTATTTCGCATAACTCCGGCCAAGCCGTAACACATAATTTTACATTGTTGAGCCATAAGGCCAATTGTATAATGAATTAGTTAATATTATCGATTCCAAATAGGTAAACACACGGGCACGTCTGTGCCGTTTGACTTTAGCTTTTTCAATGTTTTATTCAATATATTCTTGTGGCTAAGACCGCATAGCTGCGCTGCCAGTTACGCCAGCAGTGGAGCGGCTTCATACATATTTTGTCTTATCAGCATAATCGAGAGAGAATGAGTCTTATGTACATATTTGCATGTATGTATATATGTGCTACGAATGGTCAGCGTGGGTCTGCTGACTTAGCGTAGCTCATAAGTGGGCGATCATATTACACGCTCTCTCGAAAAGGTTTTGTTTGTGTACTGCAACAATGTGTTGCTGATTTATTTATGCGTAAACGATGTTACTTTATTGGTACAGTGTACCCTCAATATATGCACATACTACATCTCCCTCCTTTTGAAAAATAACGTAACTTAGTGTAATTATTTTACTTAAATTTATTGTATATAAATTTTTTGATTTATTATAATTGTAATGTATTTAATGTATTTTAAAATATTTTTCTTTTTTTTTTATATATATATAGGTTAACACATAGCACTTAATATAGGATATTTCATAAAGTTATAATCAGCCCTCACTATCGCGTGCTTCATAAGTTAAGGAACAGCCCCCGCAATTGCGACACTGCATACTTTGTATCAGCGCGCAATAGCTGCAATGGTCAGCGGTGGTAACCGGACACTTTTGTTTTGCTGCAAGAGTTTCCGTTATTGCCTAAGATTTTGCTGAGTCGGCTTGCCGACCATGACATTGTGGCGTGATGCGATTTTGGCTTAGCTTAAGTAAAATTTTGTGGGCATAAGGTTTTCAGTTTTGTATTTGACGTTTAAGAATAAACTTGCACTACTCCGGCACGCTGCCGTAAATACCATTTGTTATATATTACAAAAACATTGCTGAGCCACAAGGCCAGTGATTAGCAAAGAGAGTGAAGTCAAACTCTCCACCATAATCATCCTAATTATCATTGGACCAGCAAATCGAATTAATTGGCGCCCAACTAGTGGTCGGACTCCACAACCAACAACAATTAAGACAGCAGCGCGGGAGCTGCGAGTGACCAATTTTATAAAGAAAATTTCTTTGTATTAATTGAATCATGTAAGTGGATACTCTAGCCAAAATTTTTCTTCAAACACAAATTTTTTTTTTCTATAAAAAATTATTTAGTACTAGTGAGTATTTTATCTTGCAACAGATCATATAACATTTTTTTTTTTTTTTAATAATAATAATAATCAGAACCAAGTTTCTGAAACACGTGAGAGTGACTGCTTCGAGAATTTTAGTTAAAACAATTTATCATCCAGATCGTTAATAAAATTACTTTGTGTTACTTTCTATGTGTCTAAAATTGTGCTATAACAATACATACAGTTCTCGTGGTTCAGAGCTGCGACGTAATTCGACCCATCTTTTGACGTCCCGTTTTATTTTTCGCAGCCACTGGCCTGCGCATGTCACGGTTCAGCCAATATAGAAACCCTCGCAAGCAGTCTAGCGACTCAGATTCCGACTGTGACATTCGCATCAGAGTCCCGGCTACAAGACTTCTCCCTGTAGTTCCCCCACCATCAGGTAAAATGGATCCAGATCAGCTTAGGGAAGTAGTAAGGATGGCTATCAGCAATGCTTTAGCCGAACAGGCCGCTGCAAACCAGCAGAGGGAGCAAGCGTTGACTCAAAGAATTAATGAGTTAGCTGAACAAATAGCAGCAGCAAACGTTGCCGCCCCTCAAGTAGTAGCATATGCTGCTATAGGAATTAGAAACGACATTCGCTGTGACGAGCCGCTAGATGCCGTCAAGTGCTTAACTGAGTTTGCAGGAGTACAGGAATCTTATGTATCTTGGAGACAGGCAGCATTAGCCGCTTACGAGATCTTCAAACCACATAATGGCAGTTCTCGTCATTATCAGGCTGTTATCATCATAAGAAGCAAGATTAGGGGCCCCGCAGACGCGGTGCTGGCCTCATTTGGTACTGTATTGAATTTTGATGCGATAATAAATCGCCTAGATTTCACATACAGTGACAAGAGACCAATTCACGTCATTGAACAGGAATTAGGTACCTTGAGGCAAGGTGGCCTGTCCCTGCTTCAATATTACGATGAGGTAGAGAAGAAACTCACTCTTCTCACTAACAAAGTTAACATGTCATATGAGGCGGCTTTAGCAAAGGGCCTATGTGAAAAATTCCGCGACGATGCGTTGCGTGTGTTCATATCGGGTCTCAAGCGCAGTCTTACAGATGTGCTCTTTGCAGCAAAGCCCAGAGATTTGCCTTCAGCGCTAGCTCTCGCGCAAGAAGTCGAGTCAAATCACGAAAGGTGCGCATTCGCGGCTAATTTCGCAAGAAGTCTAGAGGACAAAGAGCGCAAGCCACATGGAAAAGCGCAGGGTCACCAACAGGAGAGGCATTCGCAACAAGCCGAAGCACAAGCTAGCGGTACAAAGAATCCGCACTTTAGCAAACAAAGCAAGGCCCCAGTGCAGACTGACCAACGAAGCAGCAGACAGCACAATAATAATGGCGCACCGGAGCCCATGGAGGTCGATACTTCCTTCTCAAGGGTCTTGCAGCCCACTCAGGCCCCTGCTTACGCGAATAGGAAGCACCCCGCATCGGACCGCACAGGCGGTCAGAGAAATCAACAGAGGTTGAATCACGTCACGCAAGTCGCGGGACAGGGTGCAGAGGCGTATGCTAATGCCGCCTCCAGCGCAGCGGCACAAATCAATGACGATGCTAGTTATGACTCTGATGCCCTCAATTTTTTAGGAGCAAATCCCTGCTACCCGTCATCAGACGAAGAGTAGTAGGGACTCACATGCGATTCCTCATAGACACGGGCGCGGCCAAGAATTTCATTCGGCCACATGAAGGGTTGACCGTCCGCTCGGTAGAGTCCCCCTTCAAAATTCATTCCATTCACGGCGAGACACAAATTACACACAAATGCTTTATTTCAATGTTTGGGTTAAAGGCAACCTTTTTTATTCTGCCGGACTTGTCAACTTTTGATGGGATTGTAGGCCTTGACCTGCTAAAGCAGGCAGCTGCTTCGCTTTGTCTAGCTTCAGGACAACTTAAGTGGGGTGCGGAGGTCGAACAAATCACCTTCCACACGTGCAAAAATGTAAATTTCACAAATGTAGACTGTGCAGAGGCATCCCCATTAGCTAGAAGTTCTTTTTTGAAAATGCTAAAGACCAGACAAAAGGCCTTTGCAGACCCAGACGAGGCGTTGCCGTATAACACATCAGTCGTGGCTACCATTAGGACCACAGATGAGCAACCGATCTATGCTAAGCTTTACCCATATTAAATGGGAGCAGCGGATTTCGTTAATAAAGATATCAAGGATCTGCTAAAAAATGATATAACTCAAAAGTCGGTCTCTCCCTACAATAACCCAATATGGGTAGTAGACAAGAAGGGCACTGATGAAGCAGGCAATAGGAAAATGAGGTTGGTAATGGACTTTCGTAAACTTAACGAAAGAACCGTGCCTGACAAATACCCTATGCCTAATATATCAATGATATTGGGGAATTTGGGGAGAGCCAAATTCTTTTCAACATTAGACCTCAAGTCTGGTTATCACCAGATCATACTCGCTGAACGCGACCGTGAAAAAACCTCTTTCTCTGTGAACGGGGGGAAATACGAGTTCAAAAGACTCCCCTTTGGATTAAAGAATGCAGCAAGCATCTTCCAAAGAACCATCGACGAGATACTGCGAGAGCAGATTGGCAAATCTTGCTATGTTTATGTCGATGACGTAATCATCTTTTCAGAAGATGAGGAATCCCACATTAAACACGTGGATTGGGTCCTAAAAAGCTTACTCGAAGCAAACATGAGGGTCTCCGTCGAAAAGTCACGTTTTTTTAAGAAAAGCGTGAACTTTCTTGGTTTCATAGTCACCAGCACTGGCGCCACGACGGATCCTGAAAAGGTTAGGGCAATACAGGAGTACCCAGAACCTAAAACTCTGTTCGAGGTCAGATCATTTCTAGGCCTCGCAAGTTATTACAGATGTTTCATTAGGGACTTCGCCGCAATAGCAAGACCCATCTCGAACATCTTGAAGGGTGAAAATGGAACAGTCAGTAAGCATAGGTCCAGAAATATAAAGGTTCAATTCTCTGAAGTGCAGCAAAGGGCGTTTCAGAAGTTGCGCGATATTTTGTCATCCGAGAATGTAATGCTCAGGTACCCCGATTTTAAGAAGCCATTCGATCTAACGACCGATGCTTCGGCTCACGGCATAGGTGCAGTTTTGTCCCAAGAGGGTCGTCCTATAACAATGATTTCAAGAACATTGAAGGACAGCGAGGCTAACTATGCAACAAATGAGAGAGAGTTATTGGCCATCGTATGGTCACTTGCCAAGTTAAGGCACTATTTGTATGGGGTGAAAGACATTAATATCTTCACTGACCATCAACCCTTGACCTTCGCAGTTTCGGAATCCAATCCAAATGCGAAGATTAAAAGGTGGAAAGCGCGCATTGACGAGTCTAATGCACGTATCTTCTATAAACCTGGCAAGGACAATCTGGTTGCGGATGCCTTGTCAAGACAGCAGCTCAGCAACGATCCACAGTGAGGTATCTCTCACCAACACCATTGAGACAACAGACAAACCCTTGAATTGTTTTCAAAACCAAATAGTGCTAGAAGAGGCGCGTTTCCCCTTAAAATAAAGTTTTATTCTTTTTGGAAATAAGAAACGCTACCTGATCAGCTATACTTGCATCGAATCGCTGCTAGACGAGCTCGAAGATGTGGTTTCACCCAAATGCGTAAATGCTCTCCACTGTAATTTACACACGCTTGCAATGATACAAGATGCATTGGTTCGAAGATACCCGGCCACAAAATTCTGGCACTGCAAAAATCGCGTAGTGGACATATTTGCGGTTGGAGAAAGAAGGGAAATCCTCACAGCCGAGCATAATAGGGCCCATAGGGCACAGGAAAATATTAAGCAGGTACTCTCGGAGTACTACTTTCCAAAGATGGCAAAAATAGCCAATGAAATAGTACAAAATTGCAAAACATGTGCTAGGGCTAAATATGATAGACACCCCAAAAAACAAGAGCTTGGGGAGACACCGATCCCCTCACATGTAGGAGAGATGTTACACATAGACATTTTCTCCACTGACAGGAAATACTTTCTCACTTGCATCGACAAGTTCTCTAAGTTTGCTATTGTCCAACCGGTCCCTTCAAGAACCATTGTGGATCTGAAGCCAGCTTTAATGCAAATAATGAATTTTTTTCCAAAAGCCAGATCCATTTACTGTGACAATGAACCGTCATTGAATTCAGAGACCATCGTGACTTTGCTCGCAAACAACTATGGGGTCAGCATTTCAAATGCACCACCATTGCATAGCATCTCGAATGGACAGGTTGAGCGCTTTCACAGCACTCTGTTAGAACTAGCCAGATGCCTAAAGATCGATAAAGGCATAAGTGACACCGTAGAAGTCATTTTACTGGCTACAACGGAGTACAATAAGTCGATCCATTCGGTCATCGACCAGAGACCAGTCGATGTGGTTCAGGCGCACCCAGATAAGCCACAAGAAAAGATACAAGAAAAGATCAGAAACGATCAGACGACGCTCAGAGCTAGGGAGAATGCAAATCGGCAGAATAGGGTCTTCGACATTGGTGACAAAGTTTTGGTCAAGTCCAACCGACGGCTCGGAAACAAACTCACACCTTTATGTGATGAGAAGGCCGTGGAAGCAGACCTGGGGACCGAGGTCCTCATTAGAGGGAGGGTGATCCACAAGGACAACCTAAGGTGACTCCCTTGTTTTTTCACACCTTTTTTTTAGCCACTTGGCATAGTTTTTATAAAACATTTTTGGTGGTGGGCAAACCTCTTTAAAAAAAAAAAAAAGAAAAACAAAAAAGTTGCTAAAAAGAAAGAAAACAACTTCATTTCACAGGTTTGGATCCATATTACTCCTTTCCTTATCAGTGGCTTCGGCTCATGTCACCGACTACTCGCGTGCCAAGTACATTCCCATCGTCGACGGTGAAATCTTGGTATGGGAAGAATACGCCTATGTTAGGCACTCGGCAAACCTTTCAGAGTACGTGCGAATGGTGGAAGAAACGGTCAAATTAATTGACATGTTCCCGCTATCCCACATGAAAAAACTTCTAAGTGTGGACACGGCACATCTACAAGACCTATTAGAGGCGTTAGGCACACACCATAGAGTCGCCAGGAGTTTAGATTTCCTAGGATCCATACTGAAGGTCGTGGCGGGTACACCCGATGCCGGTGATTTAGAGCAGACTAGGTTCACTGAAAGGCAACTAATAAATGCCAACAATAGACAAGTAGAAATAAACACTAGAGTTCAAGACCAGCTTAACCAGTTAACAATCACTGTCAATAAAATTCTCAAGATAACCAAAAACTCACAAGTTGACACTAGCCATTTATTTGAAATACTACTGACTAGAAACAGAATGCTGATGATGGAGTTGCAAAATTTAATGCTTGCTATTACTCTTGCGAAGGCTAACATTGTTAGCCCAAACATTTTGGACCACTCAGATTTGAAATCAATTTGGCTAGAGGAACCCACCAACACGCCCATAGGAGATCTTATGTCCGTTGCGTCCGTAAAAGTTCTTCAATCCATTAACACTATACATTTTATTATTAAATTCCCAAAGATTAAAAAAGCTTGCAGAAAAATTACGATTTATCCTGTCGTCCACAAGAACTTCATATTGCGATTGTTTGACAACGTCATAGCCGAATGCGATGGAGAAACCCACACACTGCAGAGTTGCGCCGCTTCACCTGGAGCAACATTTTGTCGTCTGGCATTAGAGAGTTCATGTGCCAAAGAGCTTTATGCAGGTGGCACGGCACACTGCGAGATCCAGCCGAGCAACCTGGAAATAATCACCCATGTAGATGACGGAATCATCATCCTCAACGACGGGTCCGCAAGGATTCAGGTGGACAACGGCACTGAGATCCAGGTACAAGGCACGCATCTCATCAGCTTCGGAGACCGAGTCGCAATTAACGGGACTCTGTTTTACAATCACAACAACGTACGCAATGGAGTCCCGGGTATTGCCAATTCCCCCTTGCTGAACATCACTGCCAGCCAAGATGTCCTCAGCCTCCCTTACCTTCATCGTTTGAGTGAACGTAATTTGGAGGTGATACAGCAATTCAAGAAAGACGCCGGAACTGATCAAGCTTATCGTGTGGCATTCATCATTGGAGCCATATGCTGTGCTTTAATCTGCATTGGCCTCACTCTTCGGCGGACCATCGACGCAAAGAAGTCGGCGAAGCAGTTACGAGAAGTCGTCGCCGGGATTGGGTCGGCCGAGGACGGCCTTATAATTGAAGGGGGAGTAGTTAACACATAGCACTTAATATAGGATATTTCATAAAGTTATAATCAGCCCTCGCTATCGCGTGCTTCATAAGTTAAGGAACAGCCCCCGCAATTGCGACACTGCATACTTTGTATCAGCGCGCAATAGCTGCAATGGTCAGCGGTGGTAACCAGACACTTTTGTTTTGCTGCAAGAGTTTCCGTTATTGCCTAAGATTTTGCTGAGTCGGCTTGCCGACCATGACATTGTGGCGTGATGCGATTTTGGCTTAGCTTAAGTAAAATTTTGTGGGCATTAAGTTTTCAGTTTTGTATTTGACGTTTAAGAATAAACTTGCACTACTCCGGCACGCTGCCGTAAATACCATTTGTTATATATTACAAAAACATTGCTGAGCCACAAGGCCAGTGATTAGCAAAGAGAGTGAAGTCAAACTCTCCACCATAATCATCCTAATTATCATTGGACCAGCAAATCGAATTAATTTATATATATATATATATATATATATATATTTTTGCATACCTTGGGTAATTAATTTTTTTTTTGTCTGTTATGAATTAAAATTTTTTAACCTATCTTTATGAACTGTTTGTTTTTTACTCTTATTTCCGGAAATAGCTATATTATCTTCTATTTTTTCAACTCTATAGGGCCCTGTGTATTTAAAATCTAGCTTAAGGCCTACTTAATTTTTTAGTAAAACTTTATCTTCTATTGATAGAGTTATGTTCCTAGTTTTTAAATCATATATATCTTTATTTTTCTGTTTATTTAATTCGAGCATATTTCTTGATCTTTTGTATGCTACTTCTAATCTATACCTACTCTATAGCGTAGTCATCTATGTTATATATAGGTTCTATATTACTTATGCTGTTAAAATACTTTGGTAGATTATTAGTCTTACCAAATACTAACTCATATGGACAATAATTATGTGCCATAGAAGGGGTTGTATTGAAGCAATAAACAAAATATTGAAGCCATGCGTCCCAATCTGTTTTATTTACTGATATATAGGATCGTATATATTCGTTAAATGTTCTGTGGCTTCTTTCTATTGTTCCAACAGTTTGATGATGATGTGCAGTTGATGTTATATTCTTTATTTTTAAATATTTGCACAAATCATTTATAATTGAATTCTTATATTCCGTTCCCATTTCCGAAATGAACGTCTTCATTGGACCGTACTTGAGAATAAAAGATTCAAATATTGCTGTTGCTACTGTTGCTGCGCTTTTATTTGCGACAGGTATAGCAACTAAATATTTAGTCAAGTCACATTTGAGCGTGACGGCATATTCATTGCCTTTTTCTGACTTTGGTAGTGGACCAATTGTATCCACTATCACTCTGTCAAAAGCCTTAATCGGGGTTTCAGTAATTGTTAAAGGGGTCTTAATATTTGTTGTTGTTTTTGCTTTTTGACATTTCTGGATGTACTATGTTATATCACGAGTCATACTTTTCTAGTTGTTTTGAGGAGATGCTAGTTTGCACCCCACTTCGGCCCCTTTTATGTTTTATAAATTTTAATAAAAATCAAAGGAGCCTTTAGACTGCTTGTAATGCGTGATTTACTTCTCGAACTTTCAACAATAACTATCGATAGATTAGTGGTGAGCAATTTACAATGGTATTTTATGGTGGTTTAAAAATAATAGTATGTGACTTCAATATCGTGATTTGAGAAGTAAAGATATATTGTAATTCAGATATAATATTATTCAGAGGGCGTTCTGCTGCGAACATGCTCCCCCCGTTGGAAGATACAAGCTTTCAACCGATGTGGTCTCGATTGGCAGAACGGCGATTTTGGCAATGGCTCTCTTGACCAGACCATTTTGTGTACGAATGACTGCTACTCTCACAATGCCGTCGTCACCCGTGATGACGCTGTCGACTCGACCAAGCGGCCACCTGAGTGGTGGTGCATTGTCCTCCTTGAGCAGCACGATGCTGCCGGCCTGAAGATTTTGCTTGGACGATCGCCATTTCCCGCGCTCTTGGAGCAACGACAAATACGATGTACTCCATTTCTTCCAGAATGATTGCTGCATGTGACATATTCGCTGCCAACGGCTGAGGCGACCTATGCTTAGGTGAGTTATGTCTGGCTCGTCGATAGTGGCATTGGCTTTGCCCCAGATGAAGTGCCCAGGCGTGAGTATCTCCAAGTCATTCGGGTTTTCTGTAATAGAGCAAAGCGGTCTTGAGTTAAGCATTGCGGATATTTGACAGATGAGAGTTCGGAATTCGTGGAATGAGAGAAGAGAATTTCCAACGACGCGGTAAAAATGATATTTTGCTGACTTGACAGCGGCCTCCCACAATCCTCCAAAATGTGGCGAACGGGGCGGAATGAATTTCCAGTTGATTCCCAGAGCTAGGCAGTTGCAAACAATCTCATTGCGCTGGGGATCGCTTATAAACAGGTCGCGCAGTTCCTTCAGCTCATTTCGAGCACCCACGAAATTTGTGGCGTTGTCTGTCCATATTGTATGCGGTTTCCCTCGAAGGCTGATGAATCTCTTCAAGGCAGCGATAAACGATGACGTGGACAGGTCCTCTACCAACTCTAAATGCGTTGCTTTCGTTGCAAAGCATATAAAAATTGAGATGTAGCATTTCGTTGGTGAGCGATTCCTGACCTCTGATTTGACGTAGAAAGGACCGCAAAAGTCGATGCCAGTTACGTGAAACGTCGGACTTGGCTGCACACGCTCAGCTGGTAGCGGGGCCATGACTTGCTCCAGAAGTTTAGGTCGCATTCGAAAGCAGCGCACGCACCTGTTGATGATATTTGAGACAGCCTTGAGACCTCCGATGGGCCAGTATCGCTGGCGGAGTGTTGCTAGAAGGAATTGCGGACCAGCATGAAGAAATTCCAAATGATAATATGTGATCATAGCTGCGGTGACTGGGTGGCGTTTAGGCAACAATAACGGATGCTTTGCTTCATATTCCAAGTTTGAGTTCTGAAGGCGCCCGCCGATGCGCAAGAGTCCCTCAGCGTCCAACAGTGGGCACAATGAACGAAGTTTGCTTCTTGTTGGAAGCGGCCCTTTTAAGCTGAGTGCTTTGTACTCTTCGGCGAAGTGCGTAAGTTGAATGTTTTTTATAAGTAAATGCGTTCCGCACTTGATATCATCTGGAGTGAGTGGACCTTTTGAACTCGTCGAATCAGATCTTTTTAGCGCAATAAATCGATACACGTATGCGAAAGTGCGCTGTAACTTGGCAAATGTGTTGTTGAATTTACAAGATGCCGATAGGTCCGTCTTCGTTGATACTACCAGCACTTTCTGGCGTCGTTCTGGAAGCTCAAAGGGATAGGCGACGTTTTGAGGCCAAGTCGAGCTAGCGGCCTGTATAAATGGGGGTCCATTATGCCATAGCTGTGAGTCTAAAAGTTCCAAAGGTGTGCATCCACGTGATAAAATGTCCGCAGGGTTCAGCTGAGAGGGTACATGATGCCAGGTCATGCCCTTGGTCCGCTCCTGTATTTGTGATACCCTGTTGGATACAAAGACGTTAAACTTTGAAGGTGATTCACGAATCCATGCAAGCGCTACTGTTGAGTCGGTCCAGCAATGATATCTGCATTCGAACTGAATGCACTTGGCAATGTTTCCTATGAGCTCTGATAATAAAAGTGCAGCTGCCAGCTCAAGCTTTGGGATTGTCAGCGTCTTTAATGGGGCGACCCTTGATTTAGAGCATAGCAAATGTGATGAAAATACCCCTTGCATTTCGGATCTGACAAATACGCAAGCACCATAAGCGGCTGTGCTGGCGTCGCAAAATCCATGCAGCTCATACGTAGCTAGCGGCATCAATACAAAACGGGAGAATTTCAAGCTGCTGACAAATGAGAGTTGCGATATGAGTTTGATCCATTCGAAGTGTAGCGACTGCGACAGGCATTCGTCCCAATTGACCCTTTCCTTCCACAGTGCTTGGAGAAATACCTTTAACCTGGTAACGATGGGAGCGATCAATCCGAGCGGATCGTAAAATCTCGCTATCATTGATAATATGCTCCGCTTTGTGACTGGTCCTTCGGGTACGATCTCCGCAAAGTTGAAAAGCAGGCTATCCGAGCTAGGGCTCCAAGCTAAACCAAGCGTCTTTGCAATGTTGGTGCCATCCTTGAACTCCATTAGCTTCTCACAATCGGATTCGCTTTCTCCTTTTAATGCATCAGGCTCGTTTGAGCAAACTTTCTGATTGGAAAGTGACCTTTAGCCAGTAGCAGTTTTACTTGCTGTCGGATCTGAATGGCTTCTTGTATAGAGTCCCCTCCAGAAACTAAATCGTCTACGTAGAAGTCGCGACAAACTGTCTTTGCAGCTAGTGGAAAGGTAGGCTCTTCGTCGTGGGCCAGCTGCTGCATCGCTCGAATTGCTAGAAACGCAGCGGGTTTGGTTCCATACGTTACTGTATCCAGGGTATACGTCCTTATGCTTTCATTTTTGTGATCACGTCATAAGATGCATTGCAGAAATTGATCTGGATGCGTTATTCGTACACAGCGGTACATCTTACAGATGTCACCGCACATGGCAACCTTTAAAAAACGAAACTGAATTAGAATGTTGAATAATTTGGGTTGAATTGCTGGGCCTGTATGCAAAAGATCATTCAGAGATGCGCCTGACGTGGATTTGGCTGATCCATCAAAAACGACGCGCAATTTGGTGGTTGAGCTATCTGGCTTTTCTACGCAGTGGTGGGGTAAATAGAATTGTGGGACAAGCTGCTGCTTGGAAGCCAAAGACATGTGGCCCAAGTCGATGTATTCGCGCATGAATGCAGAGTAGCTCTCCTTCAGCTGGTGATTTTTGTCCAATTTGTTTTCGAGCGACTTGAAACGTCGTAGAGCACGTTGATATGAGTCTCCTAGCGTGTCGAAGCTGAGCTTTGCTGGAAGCCTAACTGAATACTGCCCTGACTTTAGTCGCGTGTAGCCTTGGAGAAATAACTGCTCACATAGTGCGTCTTCATCAGAGAGCGCAGGGGTTGTACCGCAGCAATTGTCGACTTCCCAGAATCGTTTTACAATATCCGACAGTGGATCCTCCCATGGATTAGGTTCCTTGTAAAGGGCTGAAAGGGATGTGTGTTTGTTGTGTACGCGAGAGAGTCCGCCAGACGCAATCCATCCGAGCTTGGTCTTTTGGAGCGTTGGTAGGTTATCCGCCATTCGAATTTGGCCGATGCAAATGAGATCGAAAAATAGTCCGGCACCAAGTAATAAATCTATTCTTTGAGATTTGAAAAACGTTGGATCCGCGAGCGAGATGTTTTTGGGGATATTCCACCCAGAGATGTCTAACCCAAAGTGGGGCTGATAATCCGTTATAGTGCGAGTAACGACTGCTGAAAATGATGTGCTGAAGCTCCTATCACGTGACTGCGCTGATATGTCAGTGGACATGTTAGAAGATAGGGTTGATTCGCCTATACCAGATATTGATACGGCAGCATGATGAGTTTTGAGTTGGAGCTGCTTTACTAGACGAGCAGTGATAAAGTTGAGTTGAGATCCAGAATCCAGTAATGCACGACAGGGTATGAATAAACCTGAGTGGCTCTTGGCATATAAGATGGCGGTTGGAAGCACCACATAGTCTACAGGCTGGGCATTCGTGGCTTCAGGTGCGAATTCAAGAGCAGTGCTGACGAGAGTTGAAGATGGTGGATTGCTTGAAGACGATGCGTGAGGCTGGATCGTGGCTGCAGCCTGCAAGCTTGGTGTACACAGGGCAGATGATTGAGTTGTGATGGGGCTCATGTGCAGCAACGAATGATGTTTTTGTTGACAATGCCTGCAGTGACCTTAGCGACATTGCTGCAAGCCATGGCCTTTGCGCAAGCAGTTTAGGCAAAGATGCAATCGCTTGGCCTCCTTGTGGCGCAAACTTGGGGACAGATTAAAAAATAACGGGCATTTAACAAGAAAATGCTCTTTTGAGTCGCAAAAATTACAATTTTGCTGGTAATTGTTAGATGAGGATGCAATGAATGTGTTACGATTCAATTTTTGTACATTTCTGGTAACCTGGTGGCTAGGCGTAGGTGCCGTAGCGCCTTTCAAGTTTTCCATCATGCGGCATCTCTTCTCTAAGAACGCCGACATATCCGTCCACCTGGGTAGCTTATCCGTTGCAAGCGCTTCCTGCCACTTTTCCTGGGTGTGGTGATCGAGCTTGTGCGATATTGTGTGTATGAGTAATCCGTCAGCCAGCTCCTCAGTTGTTGACATGGTGCTAAGCGCCCGAAGATGAGAGTTAATTTTGTCACTCAACTCACGCAACGCCTCTGCTGATCCCTTTTCAACGCCTGGCAGGCCGACTATAGCCCGCACGTGGCCCTGAAAATGTAGCAACTTATTATCAAAACGCTTTATGAGTAACTCCAACGCCTTGTCGTAATTCACGTCGACAGGCTCTAACGATTTGATTGTGTTGAGAGCAGCACCATCCAAGCACGCACGTAAATGTTGTAATTTCTCAATCTTACTCAGGTCCTCATTGCTGCCAATGACAGTCTTGTACATGGCGTAGAAATCCGGCCAATCCTCGTAGGAGCCGCTGAACCTGGGCAGCTGCAATTCCGGTAGGCGAGACTTACGGTTGAACGAGTGAGCAAATGTGTGCGTACTTTCAGCAAAGCGTGGGATAGTTGTTGAATTAGCGTCAGTCATACGTGCCTTAGTGACTATGTCCATTTGACGAGCGAGAGTGGATTTGATCTTCCAGTAAACCTTCTCGAAGTCTGAGCGAGCGTCCGTTGAAAGCTCGAGCAAATCTAATTTTTCTAGCCTTGACTGGCTGATATCAAACTCGGCCTTCAAGCTCTCCGCCGATTCTATACGCACCATCAGATCGGCCTCGTCAAAGCTGATCATCTCACCAGCGCTGAAGAATTCGTTCATTGCTAATAGTTGGCGTTGAACAGAAGCGCATTTGGCTTTGCAAAAGTCTTTTTCACTTGTCGAATTTGCCATTCTGTTGTTGGCGAGGTTATGTTCGGTTGGTACGTTTTGTTGAGTGCTCACTGTACTCCGGCCTGTCACCAAAGTCCACTTATGGAGAAGAGCTTTGCCCTTGACCACTGCGAATGTCACAGAGTGAGCAATGCGAGAATGCGATTACCGTTTTATGTGTGCAGCGGCTTGTGTATGTGTATGTATCGAGATCAATTGTAGCGGCACTTGCATTCACATTCATATGTATATATGTAAGTATGTAGGTATCTGCTCACGGGCTTCTTTTCTAAGCAAAGGGTTGTGCTTGGCACTGATATGCACCAAACAGCTTGGTTATAATAGCCGATCTGCTAAATAACGCGATAAGATCGTTAGAGAGAAGCGCGCACTCGAGCCGGTGTGCGAAATATGTATGTACATACATATGTACATATGTCTGTACTTGAGTTTAGTGCCTATGCTGCAGCAGCAAAAGAGCGATGAACAACGAAAGTGAGATTTGCGGCAAGACGAGAAGCAAGAAATAAAAATCACGTCGGGGTCACCAATGTTTTGAGGAGATGCTAGTTTGCACCCCACTTCGGCCCCTTTTATGTTTTATAAATTTTAATAAAAATCAAAGGAGCCTTTAGACTGCTTGTAATGCGTGATTTACTTCTCGAACTTTCAACAATAACTATCGATAGATTAGTGGTGAGCAATTTACAATGGTATTTTATGGTGGTTTAAAAATAATAGTATGTGACTTCAATATCGTGATTTGAGAAGTAAAGATATATTGTAATTCAGATATAATATTATTCAGAGGGCGTTCTGCTGCGAACACTAGTAATAATGTGTTTTGACCTTGGCCAAGGTTTTTGCAATGCCTGTGTGACCTCCTTGTACTGGATCATCATGTAATGTAGACAATATAGCTTCTTTCTCTTTAAAATTTGTTAATGTGGTCACCGGGACGAGTAGCGCTACTCTCAATGTGTTCAATATTTTATTGCCCATAATTTTAAAAATATCTATTGAAACTTTTTCAAAGATATTTTCCCACGGTGCCATTTTCAATTGGCTGATTTTTAATATACCGGCTTCTTTTCGAGCCTTGGAAATAGTTGTCCTAAGTCAATATATCCATTATTAGTATATAAAACTCCAATATCAATTTTTGCTATAATTTTCTTACCATGTTTAAAGAAACATAGCATATCTTTTATATGCAAGGTCACTACTTTACGTACTTCATCATTATTAATGACTTCGTATACGTTGGGCTGAGAAGCTGTTTCAGTAGATTGCCTTGGCATCTCTACTTTATTGTTTTCTGCGCAGAATTTTTGTCTACTTTGATACCTGGTAGAGACTTTCAGGATTTTATTTTGTATTTCTTTTAGTTCAGATATTGTTATCCGTGACAATGCATCGGCTACAAAATTATCGTTATCTCTTAGGTACTTTACTGTAAAATTATACTCCTCTAATTCAAGTCTCATACGCGTTAATTTAGAACTGGGGTTTGTCATTGAAAACAAAATGTTAGTGGTCTATGGTCTGTTTTTACTATGAAATGAGTTCCGTAGATATAGGGTCTAAATTTGGTGATTGACCAATAAATTGCTGTTAATTCTTGTTCCGTCGTACTCTTGTTACTTTCTCCTTTGGTAAATGCTCTCGATGCGTAAGCTACTGGAAGCTACTACTATCATCTGTGATTATACAAAATTCTTTTGTAAAATCTGGATATTGTAACAGAGTAGGCTTATTTAATTGAACTTTAAGATATTCAAATGCATTTTGACAATCATCAGTCCATTCAAATGGAACATTCTTTTTATTTAATCTTGTTATATGCCTAGAATAATCGGCGAAATTTTTGATGAATCATCTGTAGTAATTACAAAATGCTATAAATCGTCTAGCGCTATCCGAGTCATGTGGAACTGGATAATTTAATATGACATCAAACTTTTTGTCATCTGGTAAGATTCCCTTATCTGTGCATTTGTGTCCCAAAAATGTGACTTCATGCATGAAAAATGAACATTTTTCAGGATGTAGCTTCAAGTTGTGTAGGAAACACATGTCAAAAACACTAATTAAATTGTTAAGCATGTGTTTTTCGGAACAACGGATTACTATGAAGTCATCCATATAAAGGAATGCTTGTGATGGTTCAAGACCAGAGAATGCAATTGTCATCATTCTTTGGAATGAATTTGCGGCTATTTTCAAACCAAATGGCAATCGCGTGAAGCGATAAGAGCCATTGCTCGTTGAAAAGGATGTTATATCTCTAGAGTTTTTGTCTAGCTCAATTTGATGGAATCCTGACATTAAGTCAAGGCAAGAAAAGTATGTTGCTCTTCCTAGATGATCTAATATATCATCGATCCTAGGAAGTGGAAATTTATCGGATAGCAATTTTTTATTAATTTGACGATAGTCAATTACTAATCGCCATTTTTTCTTTTCATTATCTATGGATTTCTTTGGTACTAGTAACAGTGGACTGTTGTATTCTGAGGCTGATGGTTCAACTATTCCATCTTTAATTAGTTTATGAGGATTTCTATAATTTTTTATATATACAGGTTCATCATCTTTTAATCTTAGTTTCTGCTTATAAAAATTATTTGTTGTAATTGGTTCGGTTTCAAGTCCGAATATGTCTGTATATTGACAACAAAGTTCTTTTAATTGTTTATTAAATAGTTTTGGAAAATTTTTAGTTAACTTTGACATAAGATTGTTCGTTCTGGTTTTATTATTTATTTCGGATATATCATAATTTTCTAATGGTTCATAATTCAACTTATTTATATTAACCATTTGATCGGTACTAGTTGTATTTAGTAAACGGACAAATGCATTTGCAGCGTTACGACTGTGTTTGCTGCATATATACCAGGTTGAATTTCCTGGTTCGGAATTAGGATGCTATCTTCATTTGAAGTTAGCTCGATTTTCCGGACAACTTCGGATCTGGCCGGTAACACTATTGTATTATTACCGGAGCTGTAAGTTATGGGAACATAGATGGGATAATTTAGATTATCTGGTCTTATTATGAGCAGATCTTTTGAAGGTGTAAAATCTAATTGACAATTATATTTTTTAATAAAATCTATGCCTAAAATTTTATCACACGGTACAGAAAAAGTTGAGTCGACAATATGGGAGTTGTGTGGAATTATATATTTAGTTGCTTGTATTTCTAAAGATGTTAGTCCTTTGGATTGAATCAATGCTTGAGAGATTCACTGAATATTAACTTTATTGTTAGTGTTTATATCATTGAAAGTGTCGGAATTTTCCTTAATCAAAGATATATCTGTACCAGTGTCTATCAATAATAATAGTTTCTTGCCTGTAGCTACATTCGTAAATGTTACTAATATATTTACACTAAGATTAATCGAATGAACCTTTTTACTATCTATTGCTGTGTACCTAAGGGCTGTTGGGAGTTTCCCGAAGTATTTTGGGCTACTCTCACATTATTGTTATTGCTATTGTTGTGGCCTCCGTTTGAGTTACCACGGCCTCTAGAGATTCCTCTATATTGGCCTCTCTGTCTATTGTTGCCATTATTATTATTATTATAATATCTATTGTCATTATTTTGGTAATTTCCGCGGTTGTTTCCGCAGTTATTGCCTCGGTTGGATCTATTTCTCTGATGCTGCGCAGCATATAGGACTGTGTTCGGCTGTCCGGTTGTTTCTGTGCAACTATTTACAAATTTTGATACGGCATCATTCATAGTATTGAAGGTACCAGCTTGCATGATAAGTTTTAAATTATCGATTGTACAATTTTTAGTTATTGCTTTGACTGCATGCTGAGTGGAATAACTTCTGGCTAACTCTAGGGGTAAGCCATCTGTTATATATGCACCTTCTAACGTTTTTGTCAACTGCTCGACCTCTAGTATGTACTGGTTAGCAGTTTTATTGCGTTGCTGTAGGTTCATCAGTTTTGCTGACAATACTTCTACAGTTTCACCTTTGACATTGCTTTTTAGTCAGGAAATGACTTCAGTTATTGTTGTTTCATTTCCGACTAGATTTCTGGCGACACCTTTTAGCCTTGATTTTATTATAGAAACAGCTAATTGTTCGTGTTCGCCTTTTATTAATTCTAATATTTGTAATGCATCAATAAAACCTGTTAAGTTTTCAGCTTTACCATCAAAAATTGGTATAAGCTTGGATGCTGTATTAATAAAATCAATATTAGTTTGCGCCATTGTGATATTGCTGCTTAATTTATTCTCTATTATGCCTGTACCAGTATCAGAATCTGTAGAATTATCGAGATCTGACATTAAAACAGCTGGAATGGTAAGATTATTTAAATTTTGCTCTTCTATTTTAGGGTTTGTCTTCGCGAGCTCTTCTGACTCTAATTGGTCAGTGTCAGTTTTTTCTGTTGATTCCGGTTCATCACCAGTTTCAACTGTTAGAGAAGAGTTAAGTATGGTCGGTACTGATATATCTAAATTGAACTTTAGTATAATTAATATTAAATTAGATCGTAGTCTAATTAAAAATTTTGATACTTGGGACCAATGATCTTGATTTAATTTTTCTCTCTGGCCATGTATTAGTATACGTGCTTCATTACAGCATTCTACTAGTATTTCTACATGTTTCTAAATAGTGGTTTTTTGAATTTGCCTGTTTTGCGTAAGTGACTTATATGATTTATCAAAGTCAATTTTTATGTTATTTATTTCTTTATATAATTCATTCCATTCCATTATATTATGGATATGAAGTCTTTCTTTAAAATAAGAGTAAACTGAACTCTAACATATGTTGCTCTAATTGTCTTTAGTGTAGCCATATTTTTATTAATATATATTTTATTTGTAATTCATTATATTTGTTTTATTTCATTTTCTTAAAGTTACAAAGTTAATTATAGGGTTATTTTTTTTTCAATGTTGTTTGTGCTCTCTTTTTTTTTTTTAATTAAATTTTGCCTAGGTCATTTGCCTGGCTCATATATTTATTTTTTAAACATTTGTTATGTAATTTATATAGTTTATAGAAACAATTTGCGCACATAATAACAACAATTATTATTAACAGTGTGTGTATTAGTTCTAAGTCATTATTATTTGACTCTACTTTATTAATGACATTAGCAGTGGAGTCCACTGACTTAACGTCTACTATTGCCATTTTGGGCGTATATATTTTAAGATAACTATTTGTTGTATCTTCAGTAAATTTTACTATTGCATTGCTTTGCATTTACGTTAACAAGTTTTTCTACCTATTGGTTTGTATAGCTTTACGGGCTATACTTCTGATTGAGCGGAGATTGTTCCGCACAATTTTACAAATTTTATTATAATAATGTTAACTGTTGCTCCAAATGTCCAGTTGTCCTCCGCGTCAGCTGGTCGTCGCCGGTTTGGCTACGCTGACGCTCCTTCGTAGGCGAAAGTGGCGGAGTGCCCCTTGCGCTGTTGCCTTCACTGCTGCTGATGTCCGTGGCCTATTGGCTCAGGCGGGGCCGGTGCCGGTCTTCACACTGGTCTTTGGTCCCAAGCATGCGAATTTGCATGCTGGAGCGTATAGTGATCCAGGGCAGTCGTCGTTCGGGCAGACGTCAGGTTTCTTCGGCAACGGCTTTGGAGATGGTGTTTTTTCATTAGTTTTTCATTTATAACTTTGATATTTGCTGAGTGAGTTGCGGTATTTGGCTTTCTTTGCTGGAGGCTTTCTTTCAGAAAATCCAGTTCGGCAGTTAATTTTTGTACTGTTGCCCATGTGGGCGGCGTATTCGTGTATAATAGCCACTTAATGTGTGCTATTCTTTTGTTTATTTTGTTTTTCTGGCCTCCGCGTTTGCCCATTACTCGCACTCTACTCACTCAGACTTTCGGTTTTTTTTTTCTTTCAATCTCTAAGTCTCCCGCGCTGGCGTAAGGAACGGATTGCCTCTCACACTTGTTGACTGCTGGTCATCACTTGTAACACTTTTCATAGTTGTTGTTGTTTTGTATAGTTGTTGTTGTGTGTTTTTTGTTACTGCCGTTGCTGCTGTCCTTCCATGTCCAGGTCTGTTTTGACCTTAGTCACGGTCGCCATGTAATAGTTAATATTATCGATTCCAAATAGTTAAACACACGGGCACGTCTGTGCCGTTTGACTTTAGCTTTTTCAATGATTTCTTCAATATATTCTTGTGGCTAAGACCGCATAGCTGCGCTGCCAGTTACGCCAGCAGTGGAGCGGCTTCATACATATTTTGTCTTATCAGCATAATCGAGAGAGAATGAGTCTTATGTACATATTTGCATGTATGTATATATGTGCTACGAATGGTCAGCGTGGGTCTGCTGACTTAGCGTAGCTCATAAGTGGGCGATCATATTACACGCTCACACGAAAAGGTTTTGTTTGTGTACTGCAACAATGTGTTGCTGATTTATTTATGCTTAAACGATGTTACTTTATTGGTACAGTGTACCCTCAATATATGCACATACTACAATAAGTTAACACGCGCAAGCTTGAGTTTGCTGACAACGCTGTTGCGCCGGATGCCGTCGCGATAAAGTTGCAGCCGAAATCCGAAACTCGCACGCGTAAGTAGCCGGATCGCCCGCTAGAAACGCCGACTCAGCATTCAGCCGGCATTCCAGCCGGCAGCGGTGGCTTCATGGTTCGATGCAGCTTGCCCTAAGTTTCAGTTTGGAATTTGTTCTTTTATAGTTCCAAGGAACTTGAATTAAAAACGGATTACAAAAATAAAAGATAATTTAACTGAATATCAACAAGTAAGAGGTTCTAGTCGGGAGTTCCCGACTAGGGGATACCCTGAACCCTCTTATTTCAACACCAAATAAATTAATAAAAAAAAGTTCCCATGGCAGGGCTCGAATTGGCAACTGACCGCATTACTTACTGTCGACTTTACTCAACAGCCACACCAGCAAAAAAAAATAATATTAATACTTTCCCCGGTAGGGCTCGAACTCGCGACAGACCGCACCACTTGCTATGCCTCTACTCAGCAGCCACACCAACAATTAAGTACTTATGATAAAAAAAGGAACTAAAATAACATTACAAAAAAATGATGCAATTACCATGCTATTAGAATGCGAAGCAGACGCGCATGAATGTGTGTGTGTACATGTATACAGAAATTCTTAAAGCTGCTGCCCCATTCAATTGCGCAGTTGCATATAACTTTGGTTTTTCTTAACCGATCTTTATGAAATTTTCCACAATATATCTTATTGTACCATAGAATATTTGTGTATTCTGAAAAAATCAATTGCATTTTAATTGTGGTTTAAATTGGTTGGCAATAAAAGTTGGGTTATTAACTTGATTTATAGCTCTGGGGTGGTAGCGGGGAGGTGGCGATAGGTATGAAATGAAAGATACTTGAAATATCTATAATATTCTAGAAGCAACATATCATGTTGGTGGCTCTAGTTCTTATTATTTACCCAATTTGCTTAAACTAACAGGATGTCGATATCGATGTTTATCGATTGCTTGGAAACGGAGTAAGTTATCGATTATCGGAAACAAACTCGATCTGCGCGGGAACTAGGAGCATCTACATCTAAAATTTCATTTCTAAAGTCTCTAGCTCTGATAGGTTCTGAGATCCTTGCGTTCATACATACGGACGTACGGACGGACGGACAGACAGACGGATATGGCTAGGTCGACTCGGCTATTGATGCTGATCAAGAATATATATACTTTATGGGGTCGGAGATGCTTCCTTCTGCCTGTTACATACATTTGGATTTTGCACAAATACAATATACCCTTATACCCACTTTTAATGGGTTCAGGGTATAAAAAGTCTTCTTTAATAATAAAATAAAGATACTTTAAATGAATATTAAAGAGTCTTTTTTTAATTGGCGCCTAAACGGGAAATAACCCAAATGTTTTATAAGCGATCGTTCAATCGCTCATCGAAATAACTCTTTGAGCTTAACGCTAAGAGCCGCGGTGCAATAAAGTGAACAACAACAATTAAAACAAAACACAGGGAATAACATTGAGTAAACGCGAAAAGTCGCGATATCAAATAATAAAACACACACAACAATAAATTGAGTGCTGCAAAAAAACACTGGAAAACAAAACACCCACGCACCACAAAACTTAAAAAAAATAAAAATAAAAACCCCAACCAAGAGAGCTGAACGAGTTACAACAACAACAACAAATAAACAAATACGAGCCGCCGGCAGTGTTTAACAGGAAAATAACGTATCACAGCAGCCACCACACCACTTGATTGAAGCGCATATTTCAAAATGTAAGTGAGATGTTCATTTGCTTACAATTCAAATAAATTTAATAAAATTCTCAGAGCTATTTAGTATGAGATGTCATTGTTTACAAAATAAACTAAAGCAAGATTCTGCCTGTTGCAGTAAAGTGTTAAAGAACCTTTAATTAGTCAGAATTAATTGCAATACCAAACCAAAGCGGACGACAGTAGTGGCGACGAACTAACAACTTAATACTTAGGGCAGCGGTCTTTAGAAGGAACAAACAAGATTGAGGTTCTAGTCGGGAGCTCCCGACTAGGGGATACCCTGAACCCTCTTATTCCAACACCAAATAAATTAATAAAAAAAAGTTCCCTTGGCAGGGCTCGAATTTGCAACTGACCGCATTACTTACTGTCGACTCTACTCAACAGCCAGACAAGCATAAAAAGAAATAATAATACTTTCCCCGGTAGAGCTCGAACTCGCGACAGACTGCACCACTTGCTATGCCTCTACTCGGCAGCCTCAGCAACAATTAAGTACTTATGATAAAAAAGGAACTAAAATAACATTACAAAAAAAAGATGCAATTACCATGCTATTAGAATGCGAAGCAGACGCGCATGAATATGTGTGTGTACATGTATACAGAAATTCTGAAAGCTGCTGCCCCATTCAATTGCGCAGTTGCATATAACTTTGCTTTTTCTTCAACGATCTTTATGAAATTTTCTACAGCATATCTTATTGTACCATAGAATATTTGTGTATTCTGAAAAAATCTATTGCATTTAAATTGTGGTTTCAATGGTTTGGCAATAAAAGTTGGGTTAGTAACTTGATTTATAGCTCTGGGGTGGTAGCGGGAAAGTGGCGATAGGTATGAAATGAAAGATACTTGCAATATCTATAATATTCTAGAAGCAACATATCATGCTTGGTGGCTCTAGCTCTTATTATTTACTCAAATTTGCTAAAAAAAACAGGATGTCGATATCGATTTTTATCGATTGCTTGGAAACGGAGTAAGATCGATTATCGGAAACAAACTCGAGCTGCGCGGGAACTAGGAGCACCTACATCTACAATTTCAAGTCTCTAGCTCTTATAGGTTCTGAGATCCTTGCGTTCATACATACGGACGGACGGACGGACAGACAGACGGACATGGCTAGATCGACTCGGCTATTGGTGCTGATCAAGAATATATATACTTTATGGGGTCGGAGATGCTTTCTTCTGCCTGTTACATACATTTGGATTTTGCCTAAATACAATATACCGTTAAACCCATTTTTAATAGGTTCAGGGTATAAAAAAATGAATGCAGAACAAGTTGCCCATTTGGAGGCAAAGGTTCAGGCAGCCCTTGACCAACAAGCCCTCTTATTTAAACAAAATATAGCCTCTCTGACAGACCAGCTTAATAAAACTAGAGCACCGCAGATAGAAATTTTCCACGAAATAGTAATCCCAAAACTATGTTTCATGGAGGCAAGCCGCTTCCGCAGCCTACAAAGTGTTCGAGCCATACAACTCAAGACACTATCAGGCAGTAGCTATAATCAGAAATAAAGTAAGGGGATCAGCAGATGCTGTGCTGAGCTCATTCAACACAGTGTTGAATTTTAAAGCCATTATTGCTAGGCTAGATTTTACATACATACACCGGTAAATGTAATCCAGCAGCAACTAAACACGCTTCAGCAGGGCAACCTGTCGCTGCTACAATATTTCGACGAGGTCGAGAAAAAACTCACCTTGTTAACAAATAAAACACTAATGACGCACAATTTCTGCAGCGGATGTATTAAATGAAAAGTTTAGAAGCGACGCGCTTCATGTTTTCGTCTCAGGATTGAAAAAGTCACTGAAGTGGGCAGTCTTCCCGGCACAACCCAAAGACCTCCCGTCAGCCTTAGCCTTAGCCCAAGAAACCGAATCAAGCAATGATAGAGGCATCTTTGCAGCAAATTTAGCAAAACACCTTGAGGAGAAATCCCAAAAACAAAATTCGCAAACGTCTCAAAACTGGCGTCAGAACGCCCAACAGGGAAAGGAGGACAATTCTCAGAGCAGGAATCCCTAATTCCAGAAGAATCAAAAAGGCAAAAACGATCAGCAAAAACCAAATAGCACGGAACAGCGCTATAACAACCAAAAGTCCCAAGGCCGTGGGAGGTAGATCCATCCACTAGGCAAACTGCACAAGGCTACAGAAACAATCAAGGTTACGGGGACCAATCTATGAGGACCCAACAAAACCTAAATCATCTACCACAGGAAGAGAGTAACGGTGACTACGAGTCACGGTCACAGCAGGAAATGACACAAGTTAAAGACGATTTGTCCAAAAGTTGTAATTTTTTAGCGGAAGCTCCCTACTTCCGTTTATAAGACAAATGGTTGCAGGGCGAGTTATCAGACTTTTGATAGACACAGGGGCCTCGAAAAATTATATAAAACCCCTTCCCGAACTGACACATTGGGTGCCAGTTGACAGCCTCTTTCAAGTCAAATCAATTCACGGCCACACTAAGATTGGGCAGAAATGCCTCATCTACCTTTTTAGCGTAACGTCCTACTCTTTCATGCTAGAGTCACTTAATTTCTTTGACGGCATAATTAGCCTTGATCTGTTAAAACAGATTAATGCCCAAATAGATTTGACAAACAACGTCATTAAGCATGACCATGGGATCCAAAAAATCGAGTTCACTAAATGTCAACAGGTGAACCACATTCGGATTAATGACACGGATGTCCCTCCTGCTGTCAGATCCACCTTTGATAGTATGATCAACAAAATGGTAAAAGCATTTGCGGACGTTTACGAATCCCTGCCGTACAACATAAATACGGTTGCCACTATACCAACGGATGACGAACCGGTTTACTCAAAGCTTTATCCGTATCCAAAGGGCGTGTCCGACTTTGTCAATACAGAGGTTAAACAACTTCTAGCGAATGGCATAATACGACCGTCAAAGTCCCCTTATAATAACCCGATATGGGTTGTCGACAAAAAAAGCATCGACGAAGCGGGGCACAAACAGAAGCGTCTGGTTATTGATTTTAGGAAACTAAATTAGAAGACAATCGCTGACAAATACCCTATCACATCCATTTCGACTAAATTGTCAAACTTGGGCGAGGCTCAGTTTTTCACTACGCTAGACCTCAAGTCAGGGTTTCACCAAATTAAATTGGCTGAAAGAGACAGGAAAATGACAGCATTCTCTGTCAACAACGGGAAGTATGAGTTTTGTAGATTCCCTTTCGGGCTGAAAAATGCCCCAAGTATTTTTTAACGAGCCATTGATGATGTGCTTCCCGAACAAATTGGTGGGATATGCTATGTTTACGTTGCTGACGTAATAATCTTCTCCAAGTCCAAAGAACACCATATCAGAGACATTGAGTGGGTCTTGAGAAACCTTAGGGACGCTGGCATGCGTGTGTCTCAAGAAGAATCCAATATATATTTGGAATTTACAGTGTGCAGAGGCTGGATTCAGTCCTCACCCGATATAGTGAAAGCTATTAAGGACTTTCCCCATCCGAAAACCCTATTCGCTCTTAGGTCATTTTTAGGTGTAGCACGCTACTATGCTGCTCTATAACGGGGTTTTCCAGCATCACAAAGCCCCTAACATATATCTTGAAAGGCGAAAATGGCAAAGTAAGTGCCAATTACTCAAGAAAGATGATAACAGAATTGTCACTAGAACAAAATGAAGCCTTCGATAGGCTCAAAAATATATTGGCCTCTGAAGATGTAATGTTGTCCTACCCAAATTACAGAAAGCCTTTTGACCTCACAACAGACGCGTCTGGCTACCGACTGGGAGCAGTACTGTCTCAAAACAGCCGCCCGATAACAATGATCTCGCGAACATTGCGAGGCAACGAGGTAAATATTACCACAAATGAGCGTGAGCTTCTCGCCATTGTATGGGCACTCAAAAACCTCAGAAATTACTTGTATGGTACTAGGAATCTTAACATTTAGACAACCAGCCACTAACCTTTTCGGTATCGGACAAAAACTCAAATGCAAAAATAAAGCGTTGGAAAGCCTTCATTGATAAGCACAACGCAAACATTATTTATAAACCCGGAAAAGAGAATATGGTAGCAGACGCTCTGTCTCGCCAAAACATCAATGCGTTAGAGGATATACCATTGAAGCCACAGACAACCCGGTAAATTGCTTTCGAAACCAGATTATTCTGGAAAAGGGGACTCCTCCAACAAAAGACGTATATTTTGTTTAAGACGAAAACTCGTCACATAATTAATTTTTCGGATCGCAGCACATTATTACAAAGCATTAAAGATGCAGTAAGCACTGACGCAGCCAACGCAATTCATTGCGAGCTACCCATACTGGCTTTCATCCAACACGGAATAGTTGAGGCGTTCCCTTCTACCACCTTTAGATATTGCAAGAACTTGGTTACAGATATTGTGAACCCATCAGATCAGAGGGAAATTGCGACAGCTGAACATAATCGCGCACATGAAGCAGCGCAAGAAAATGCGAAACAGATACTTAGGGAGTATTTTTTTCCAAAAATAGGTCACTTAACGTCGGAAATAGCTGCTAACTGTATAATTTGTGTAATGAGTAAACATGACCGGCACCCAAAAAAACAGGAAATAAGGAAAGCCCTGATACCATCGTATGCAGGAGAAATGTTGCATATAGATGTTAACTCCACTGCCAGTAAATACTTTCTAACTTGCATCGACAAGTTTTCCAAGTTTGCAGAAGTACAGCCTATACGGTCTCGCGCAATCGTGGATATAAAAGCTCCACTTCTACAACTTCTGAACATATTTCCCAAAACAAAAGCGATTTACTGCGACAACGAGAAATCCTTGAACTCGGAAACCATTAAGTCAATGCTCAGCAATAACTTTGGCATTGAGATTTCAAACGCTCCACCCTTGCATAGCTCCTATAATGGACAAGTCGAGCTGTTCCATGGCACTCTTGGGGATAAGCACGCTCTTATAAGTTGGAGACACAGGTAAAGGACACTGTCGAGAACATTCTCCTTGCAACCACAAAGTATAACAGGTCAATCCATTCGGTGACAAACGAAAGACCCATTGACGTAATTCACGCAGTCTCACAAAACAAAACAGTGCAGATCAAGGAAAAAATCGCATCAGCACAGAAAAAAGCACTAGACCAAATGAATAAAAACAGGGTCTATAAGTCGTATTTGGTAGGCGATAGAGTTTGGATAAAGAATGCTAAGATATTGGGAAATAAACTATCAACGCTATGCACAGAAGCTATAGTGGAAGCAGACCTAGGTACGACGGTTCTTATTAAAGAGAGGGTGGTCCATAAGGAAAATCTTAAGTAGGTTTTGGACATTTGATAAATCACGACAATTATATTTTTATAAATTTATTTTTAGGTTGAGATATTTTTTCAGTTTAACAATAGCAGCCATGACTTTGACCGAAGCGACATTGAGACTCAACGACTACTCTCACGCGGACTACATACCTATAGTTGACGGAAACGTACAATCTGGAACTCGTACACTTACATGGAACACACGACGAACTTGACATCTTTTGAAACTTACATCGATGAGACATGGAAATTGATAGACAATCTACCCAAGGACCACACGAAGCAGGTACTGAGAACTGAAATACAACACATAGCCACCTTAATAGCTCCTTTGACCGTTCACCACCGACAAGTACGTAGCATTAACATGATAGGTAGTGCTTAAGGCAATTGCAGGAACCCGAGATTTTGATGACTGAGAACAAATCAAATTCAAGCAGTCAGTTAACGGAATCCGAGAGCAAACAGATAGTGATCAACGGTAAATTCCAAGACTTAATGACGTTTCAAGGGCCCTCAATGAAATTTTAAAACCAGAGAGGTCGAACATTTTTATGCAACAATTTTGGCAAAATATATAATGATAATTACAAACCTTGAGGACCTAATCCTCACTGTTACACTTGCTAAAATAAATTTAATCAGCCCCCTTATACTAGACAGCATCGACATAAAAGAATTATTAAATGAATATCTCACCAATACTAGTATAACCGACCTTTTAGAAGTCTCCCATATAAAAGCTTTTCAAAATTCTGAATTATTGTACTTTCTGGTCAAATATCCCGAACCTTTGTTAAATTGTAAGAAAATAGATATTCTTCCTGTTCAGCATAATAACATAATATTAGATCTAGAAGAAGGAAATACGGTGGCCGACTGCGGAACAAAGACCTTCGCTGTACGTGACTGCGCTGACACTGTGAGAACCACTTTCTGCAGGAGACTACAAAATACTTCATGCGCCCAACAACTGGTATCTGAAACCGTCGCACAATGCGCCACACGCTCCGGACACCTAGCGCCCGTGGTAGTAATCGGCGAAGGCATTGCAGTAACAAACAGCGCGACCATGAATGTAGTGGACAGCACCGGTAACGGCCAGACAGTCATGGGAACTTCCTCGCAACTTACGACGATCACGTCTCACTGAATAACACCCGTTACGTGAACCACCAAGGCATCCTGAAGAAGAAACCTGCTGTATCCACGTCACCCGTGGTCAACGTCACCCACTTCAGAGAACATCTGAGCCTCCCATTCTTACATAACCTAACCATGAAGAATCTACGCCATATTAAAGATCTTAGATCGGGATTATCTTCACGATCATATGGCTGCTTGACACTCATCGCTCTATTCCTGCTCCTCGTGGTCAGCTGGAAGTTATACCAGCGCAGAAAGAAGAAACCCGAGGACGTGTTTCAGCTTAGTATGGGAGGAGTTAACACGCACAAGCTGTGTGTTTGCTGTCAACGCTGTTGCGCCGGATGCCGTCGAGACAAAGTTGCAGCCGAAATCCGAAACTCGCACGCGCAAGCAGCCGGATCGCCCGCTAGAAACGCCGACTCAGCATTCAGCCGGCATTCCAGCCGGCAGCGGTGGCTCAATGGTTCGATGCAGCTTGCCCTAAGTTTCAGTTTGGAATTTGTTCTCTTATTGTTCTAACGAACTTGAATTAAAAACGGATTACAAAAATAAAAGATACTTTAACTGAATATCAAAGTCTTCTTTAATTATAAAATAAAGATACTTTAAATGAATATCAACGAGTCTTCTTTTAATTTATATGGGATCTGTCACCCTCTCAACATAATCTTCATACCCATCCAGTTCCAGCCAACTGGACAGGAGTACAGAATGGACTAACCATTTCCTGAATCTTAAGCTTATCCGCAACCGGAGTCTTTGCGAAAAATTTACTTATACGCCTCGTCAACCGAATTTAGACACTCCTTGAAAAAAATTAAAAAAGCACAACAGGCCATACTTGAAAGATGCAACGCAACCAGACAAAATAAAGTTCGAAGTAGGGGAAAGAGTTAAAAAAAAAATTAAATAAAAGGCTTGTAAACAAACAGACCCCGTTGTGTTCAGAACAGAGTACAAGCAGAGTTGGGAACCTCGGTTCTAATTAATGGGAGCGTGGTCCACAGGGACAAACTCTTATAGAAATTAAGAGTAAAAATCAACACGCGGTTTTCATAGTTTACGCTTTAAGGGATTGTTGGCAAGAACTATAATGATCATAAAAGAAGTGCACAACCCAATGCTCACGATCACGCTCGCTAAATTAGGCATAGTAAACCCCACCATTTTTGACTATAATGACTTGAAATCAATTCTTTATGAACATCTCTCACAAGTCCCAATAGTTGGCCTTCGAAAACATTGTTCATGTACTTATAGCATATCCAAAAATCAAATTCATCTGTAGAAAGCTCACAGTATTCCCCGTGTTCCACCAGCATATAGTTTTACAGCTGCAAGACAACATTATAGCTAAGTGCAACGGCGACATCGTGGCGGTCAAGGAGGGCTCCATAACCAACTTTGGCGCGATCTGCAAAACAGCAAAAGGCAAAGCCTGCGCTCAGGCGATATACGCTGGAATGACAGCTCGATAATTATGAACGACAGCCCAACGTAAATCAGCGCTGACGACAGTCCAGAAATCGAAATCAATGGCACCTATCTCGATTTAAGCATTTCGCCGTGGTCCACGGCACTAATTTCATCAGCCAACAAGAAATATTAAGAAAAAGGCCAGTTGTAGCGGGATCCCCATTGCTCAATATCACCATTCATGACCCAATACCACACACAATACCAATGCCACAGCTCCACAGGATAAATAGCCAAAACTTATAAATCATCCAGGACTTCAAAGAAGAGCTGGAGTCGACCGCCTGCAGTTGTTTCTTCCTCATCTATTATCCATCCATCAGCAAATATATCGCAACCGGGGACGCTCACGAATTTATTTGGGGGATAGCTAACAAACAACCCCCGCTTGGTAGGCCCTATATATTTAAAGCTACCCTCGCATGGACATTCAGTACGAACACTCGAATGTACAAAAATAAAGTATACTATCTCCGGCAGTTGGCCGTAAAATCATATTGTAATTATTTGATAAATTATTACTGAGCCCAAGGCCATTAATAAAAAAGCGAAGTCAAGCTTTCCACCCTAATCGTCCTAGGACACTTGCGTTCAATCATAACCCAGCCTGGCCAGCAGCCTGCCCAGAAGACCTAATTTATATATAGTTTCTAGTTTGAATAAAATAATATTTAGCCTTCCGTATTCTCGGGGGCCGAAACCGCCAACCTCGTGCTCAGTGTGCCCCCACTGTTGTAATCAACTGTGATCAACTGTGCATCGATGATTCATAAGTGCTCAATTATACAGTTATAACTGGCAAAATAGAAATAAGTATGGAAAAAATACTGCAAAAAAATAAAACGAATTCTGTAAAAGTTAACGAGTAACCTTCTCTTGACAGAAATCATGATGCCGACACATTATATAGTTCGGCGAGCACCCACGCTCATGGTCCGTGTTATGGCTTATGCTGCCAACGATGGATTGCGTACATGCAAGAACAGTTTATCGCTTATAATTGCCGGCTATGTAGCTTGTTTTATATTTAATGCCAGTTGCAGTTTGTAATTGTCACTCAGAGCATTAGCTCTTACAAATAAAACATATTCATTCTCCGGTAACAGCCGTTAAATCATTGTACTCGTTCTTAGGATAAAATGATAAAATGATTCCAGATACCTTGAACACGTCACATAGCAACCCACCGCTTGACTATAAGACCAAGAAGACATTATTTAAATACATATACCAGTTTTTAAAGATTTACATAAAGTAGTGCAAGTATATAAGAGAGTAAGTTAAATATTGTAAAATTTGAATATTTGCTATAGGGCCTAACTAGTTGACTATTTTAAAGATATTTTATCTATGCAATTATCTTCGATTGATTTTTTGCCTGTGCGTGCTGCTGTTGAAATATTGTTATTCCGTGTCATCATCATATATTATAATTCCTTTAATATCGCGCTTTTTGCATTTTTAAGTTTATCAAGTCGTTTGAGTAGATGGTTATTAGCGGTTTCTGCTTCCTCCAAACGTTCCAAAATCTCCCGATGCTGTAAAATACAAATTGGGAAAAATTATAATATATATAAGGTTAATAAAATAATTAATGGGATAATTGATACAGGATATTCCATACAGCTATACGGCATTGTTCATAAGTGAAAGCTGGGAACAGTAGATGTGGATTGGCTTATGTGCCTACAGGATGCAGGAATGCCAAGACCTGTATTGCGATTAAATATCGGCTGAATCTTATTTTCTACACTTATTGCAGCAAATTTAACCTCGCATCTCTCCTATGAATATAATGACAAACTATCGAACGATATCAGGGTGCCAATCGGCACCACCATACTATGTATACCATTTTAATAACAGGGAATCTCAGACCCTAGCGGACCCTACTCAGACCCTACTCTGCCACGCTTTTAATTTTAGCACCGCAGAAGTAGTGGCTAGGGGCTCATATTTAAGTACAAAACAACAAAGGTGCCACTGAGAGCTTGCAAAATGTGACTTACTGTCTACTTTCTAAAACCCTGAACCCGTTGAAAATTGGTGAAAAGAGTATAAAAGGTTTGTGAAAATATATTTAACAAGCAGACGAAAGTATCTTCTACCCCATACATAAGATAATACATTCGACTAGCTATAAGTCAATGGCCATTAGATTCACAATAAGAACTCTGTTTTGCATGATCAACAGTCTAACTCCGCATGTGCAGCTACAACAGCACAGCCGCGCGTCAGAAACAAAGTTGTCATCAGCGTTCCCATGCACTGGTTGTTTGAAATACAATTCGCTTGGACTAAATGCTCTATCAGCGAATATAGGTCACAGGGCTAGCTTCGCTTTAAGAACATTTTTATACCTAGCTTACGTTTAACTTAAACAATAAATCAGTACCTAAACGACTGGTACCTCTTATAGCTTAGTGACACTTCCAAATTTTAAATTGTTTACATGTGTTTAAAACCAACCAACTTAACATAGAATGACATCCTTATGAATAATAGTGAACAAGAGGATTTAGTAGCCGGGTTAGACAAAGATGCTGTGAACCAAGGACAGTTTAAAACAAATAAATGTGACGATTAGTGCTCCGTTTGGCGAATCCAAGATAAAATCCCTACTCGTGTTTACGGTTTATTACTGTACTTTCTGTGAGGCCTTAGCGTTTGAATTAAAATTAAAAGAAATGAGAAAAAGAAAGCTCCTAACACATTCCGCACCCGCGGTATAAATAATTTAAGATGCCGAAATAATACACAAGACATAGAATGTCACGAGACATTAAATGTTGCTGATTTGGTGCCTCTGGGATAGAGTTCAAGCGAATTGGTGGACACGTAATACAGAAAATACATCAGCAACAACAGCGAAGCTTGCTGAGTGCAATGAAATGGCAAAGGAAGAAGAAATGGCAAAGAAACAGTGTCGCACCTGCGACACATTTACGAGAATCAAAGTTGCCTAACTTGCAGATCAAATCTCTTGGTGGCAATTAAAAGCAATGGCCAACACACTAGACGCTCACTTCGCCATCGACTAGGGACAAGATCAATGCATCTGCACTGGAGAACTTCAATGATATTCTGCTTGCAGATCGATGTTTAACACTACATCGCCAATAGACAATCTACTAGGTGCGGCTATGTATGGCCTGTAACTACTGACGAGAAGGAGCTAGAGAGACATGGCAATGTTATTAAAATTTCGATGGTATTTCTATGGGTGAACTACTACTACTGCTACCACGCGGCTTACTACGATTGACATCAACACCTCACTCCAAGAATTCTGGGAGTTGGACAACAAGGAGCAACAACACAGTTTCAAACTGTTCAACGACGACTACTTAAAGATGAATACCTGTGATACCAGTGTGTTAATTTTATGGAAGACTATGAGAGGCCAGGCCACATGTGGGAGCTCAACCCAAACGAGATACATACACATCAGAGTTTATGGATTTTTTCAAGATTGTGACAAAACAAACAAATATTTGTTCAACGTGACGTTTACCCCGTAGGGGTTTACTACCACGGTATTCGAAATACAGCGAGCCGAAATAAAGCGTCGGACTAGCGCCCCTCCAAGACACTGCATGTGCAGTGCCCCTTCGGTACCAAATTGAATGCATGCTTGTCGAACATGACATTCCCCCTTGGTGGGAGGTGAGGTCTATCTATACCTCCGCTGGTCTATGGGTACAGCACCCGGTTGACACGCAACTCCACGCCGAGTGAAAACTCTCCCCACAATTGGGTATCGAACCACAGCCACCACGATACTCCCCGAAGGGCCGCACCAACTAACCAGGACGGAACGAGTTCCGTGGGCTCCTGGTTACCCGTGGTACCAAATTACAGCTTTGGTCGGCAGTTCGTAGCAATTGCCACATCCCAGTTTTGTTGACGACAAACACGGAATGGGTCATCCATTGTTCGACTTACCCCAAGGGGTTTGTCTACCAGATTAAGCTCTGTTCGGCTTCGTGACACAGTCCATGCCACTCCCAGTTTTGGCTAACGTCAGCCCGGCACTGGTCGGCCCTGTGTGGCTGTACTTCACTCCATCCCTCGCCGCCGTCTAGCAAATACCGCCAGCGCAAACATCTCCAGGAGTAACAGCCGCTCTGGTGTCTCCAAGACCCGGGAAAAGTCCCAACGGGTACCTTCTCTCCTGACACCAAGTCCGTCGAGGTCTCGCAGATCTGCATAGAGTGGGCAAGCAACTAGCACGTGCTGCCAGTCTTCATACTCAGCACCGCATTGACATGCGGGCGTTGCACTCAGACTTCTCTGATGCAGAAATGCATTTAGCGACCCGTGGCCCGTCAGCAAGAATCCAGCGTGAAGACCGAATCCAAAGTCTCGCCGGCTGTAAACGAAGCATGCATCCGGGATAAACTGATGAGTCGGTCGACCGTGCTCATCACTATCCCATCTCCGTTGCCACTCGGAGCACATGCCTTCTTCCAGCAACGCCTTCATCTGCCTCATCTGCTCCAGCAAGCACCTGCAGTGCCACGGTGGACACTGTACGGCATACCGGTAGGCATCCTAAGAGCATGACTCTTTGGCAGGAGATGAGGCGCCTCCTGGCCCCCGACTCTCCCCTGACCGCGGAATACCATACCGAGGCACCAAAAAGTGCGCAAGGCACCATGAGTCCGGCATATACAGTGCGTCTGGCTCGGGGACTGAAGCCCCAGTCAACCCGTAACACGCGGCCTAATGCTCCGACGACTCCAGTCAGTTTATCCCGCAATCCTGCGATATGCGGCTGAAAATTCAACCGTTCACCGACTGTGATGCCAAGGTACCGGTACTTGTCGACATATGGTAGGCTTGCTCCTGCAAACCGTACCACGGGCGGCCTGGAAACGGCAAAACGCCCCTTCAACATCATCATTGCCGTCTTGCTGGTTGAGATCGACACTCCGACCTCGGCTCCCCAAGTTCCCACGACGGACATTAGCTCAGCTGCTCGACGCTCCAGTTCGGCTCTCGACCTTCCCTCGACAAGAACCAGCAGGTCATCGGCATATGCACTAAATGTGCACAAGGGCTCCAGGCGTTGGAGCAGGACATCCATCATGGTGTTCCAGATGAACGGTCCGCTGATGGATCCCTGGGGACACCCTCGCGTGACCTCCACCTCGACTTCGCCATATCTGCTGGTCATCCTGGCTTTCCTGCCACAGAAGAAGCTCCTCCACAAGCTAGCTTCCTTGCATCCCGCATCGATCAAGCGGCGCTCCACTCGATGTTGTCAAAGGCGCCTTTAAAGTCCACGAAAAGACCAAGTACGTATACCGCCTGGCTGGCGGCAACGCTGGTCATCACGTGCTTCCAGGCGTCCTCGACACAGCGTCCAGGTCGAAAGCCAAATTGCCATCTATTTCCATCCGGGAGCACCTCCTTCATTCGATCCACCATGATCCCCTCAAGCACTTTGCCAAACACTGGCAACAGGCAGATGCCCCGGTAGGAAGCTGGATCGCTCCTATCCTTGTCGGGGCCCTTGAGGAGCGCGACCACACGCGGGCACTTCCACTCAAGGGGAAAGTATCCTTCTGTCAGGCAGCGGGAATACAACGCTGTCAAGTGCTCGGGGATGGCACGCCATACCGCCTTGCAGATCCCACCTGTGATGCCGTCAAGCCCCGGAGAGCGCCTGCTCTTCAACCAAGCGACGCATACTCCAACCTCGAAAGCTTCGAGCGCTGCAGCAGCTTCGTCCGGAATGACGATGTCTTCACTCGACTCCGCAACTGGAAAAAAGCTGTGGAGGAGGAGACTCGCGCAGTCGTGCCATGTTACGACCAGCCCGTCATCCGAACGAAGGCACCTCAAATCGGTAGTCCGCTTTCGTCCTCGGCATATCTGGTAGACGTGCCCCCACGGATCGTCTTTGTGGTCTCCAACGAAGCGTCGCCAGTTTTCCTCCTTCGTCTTCAGGATGAGCGTCTTGAACTCGCGGACGGCTGTCCGCAGATGAGCTGCAAGATACGGCGCAGATTCATGACCTCTGCGCCGTGCATCCTGGAGCCTCCGCCTCAGTCTCCTGATCTCCCGGCGTTTGGTACTCAGTTCGGCAGTCCACCATTTAACTTTTCCCTGCGCTCTCGACGGTCTGCGGCCTAACACTCTGTCGCACACAGACTGTACGGCAAGGCGTAGGGCAGACACCGCGGTATCCAACGGCAACATCCTAATATCCTCCTGGGAAAGGTGCTCCTCGATTTCCTCTACCAGCTCCGAGTCGAACAATCGCCAATTAGCATTCGCGAGCTTCCAGGACGGCACAGGAGCATAGCTCTCAACTGCATTTGCTGGGGATGGCGAAGTCACAACAGTAATCATGTTGTGGTCGCTCAAATCCAACTCGTCCACACTCCAGTCATACGCGGCCCACGTAGACGCTGCTTCGTTCACGATTGTTACGTCGATATCGCTCTGTCCTCTTCCATTATCGAACGTGTACACCTCGCTGACTTGATTTAGCACGTTGGCACGACTTCCGAGTATCCACTCATCTAGCTGTTCGCCTCTTCTGTAGTTCAGCTGGCCACGAAAGAATTCGTGCCGTTTGCTGAACCACAAGGGAGACACAGCGTTTGCGTCCAGGCTGAGAATTACCGGTGTACTGCTCGCCAGTAGCAGTATGGTATCCATATAGCTCAATATCCTTGTCAAGTCAGCTTGAGCATGGCAGTATATAGAGGTCAGGTAAACAGTGCCATGCTTACCTGTGACCCTCACACATACTCCAGCCTCGGTGGTCAGCGACTCCACTGGTAGGCAGATGGCATCTGGGTCGTCGATGATGACAGCAGCGCTCCTTTTCCGGCCCTCGACAGCGTGGCTTCCGAAAACGCGCATCCCGGCTGGGAAGCCCGTAATCCTTCCAACGACGTCTGCGTATGGCTCCTGCAGCAGCGCAAAGGAGTGGCCGTGGTCACGCATACGTACACCGATATCGATGCACGCAGCGCGGCCCCGGCCACAGTTGGCTTGGATGAAACTAAACATTAATGTTTAGCTTGCACCCTCGCCAACACTGCGCCATAAATCGGGCAAGTCCCCGAAAGCATAAAATGCCCTGAGGGTAGCCCTTTGAAGCGGCAGTTCCGGCAGTCCACCGAATTTGCGCACTTGGCTGCGATATGCCCCATCTGTCCACACTGTCGGCATACGTCCTGCTTAAGGCGGCACTCGGACACCTTGTGGTCGAAGCCGACACACCTATGGCAAGCATAGGTGCGGACGAGGGACCGGCATCGGTATGAGAACCACTTTATATAGACCCGTCCGGTCTTTTCAAAAGTCGCCAGGGCCCTCTCGTCAACTTCTAGCGTCAGATTAACGCTGGCGCCATCAGTGACGGACCACGGCTTCGACTCAAGGTGTACTGCCTTGTTGAACACCGCTGCTGTCATCTCCTCCTTGAAGTTGTTCGTATACAACTCCTCCATGAACACCTCGGGCAGGATCGATGTGTCCACATCGAACACCGTTATTCTCGGCCTCAATCCCTTGTTCGGCTGGATGTTGAGTCCAACCTCCGCGAACTTGGTGTTTGCCACCACTCTATTGAGCTCGCCCTTCGATGGTGTGCGGATGACCGCGCCGCCTCGCTTGAGCTCTCGCACCTCATGCACCCGCACTCCAAGGGTGGGTGCGACTTCCTCCATGATTCTTTTAGCCACCATTTTGCCCGACTCGCTCAGGTCCCGACTCGTGACCACTGCGGACCACGTCTCAACTGGCTTGTTGATCCGTGGGGCAGCGATCGGCACTCCTGGGACGGGGACAGCGGTGCGGGCAGCTCCGCTATAATCGCCCCTGTCCCCTCGGCCACTATCTTCCATGCGCGACACGTCTGCTCGCGACGAACGTCTGGAACAAACGTCAAGATTGTGACAGTCATGCTAAAGACAACTCAAATACTAAGATGAGTAACGCTCATACATTTTTATCTTGCATTTGCCACTTCAAACAGGTCACCAGCCGACTGGCTCTTCGCTCTCCGAAACCCAGGCGAACGAATGCAGAAGTCGCGGCTTGTTGATGCTGACACGAACGACAAGGTCAGTCGGCAGCCTGCCTTCAGCGAAGCTGGTCGATAGTAACCTGAGTCGCTACGTGTTCGAAGTACATTGAGCGAAAAAGTTATAAACTTGCGATTGACGCATGGTACTTTAGCTTTATCCATGAAATGCATGCTTTATTTGAATGATACATTACCCTAGATACTATTGAAAAATTTTACAGGCAAATTTAAAAGTTTAATAATTTTATCACAAAGCGCACCTTGTGCAATAACTATGATCAGAAAATAGCACAAGTAGATTGATTTTAATTTTGTTTTTGAACAGTATGCTGGAAAGAAGTTCTTGTCTCAGCCAATGGTGTGCAAGCACCAATATTTGTATTTGTTAATTATGCATGCATGAGTACTTTAAAATATGCATATATGTTTTTTTATTCACTGCACTGGCTTTTGCTGGTAATATCCACACGCAGCAAGACGTCAATGATGATTTGACAGGATCTTCAACTGAAGATAAACTTCTCCAGCGCGGAGATGAACTGATACAACTTACGTCACAGGCACAGCTCAAATTCGGAAAATGGTTTTCAAAGAGGGAAACGCATTGATACTATTAAAACAAGCCCAAATGTAAATGTTCTCGGTACAAATCAAAAATAGAATTCACAGGCAACAAGCAACTCTGGAATTGAATTTGAATTTCAACAAGTTAGCAGGCAGCCAAAAACGACAGATAATATCTGACGGATCTTGCAGTTTTAATCAGATTTTATTTCAAGTAATATGGTTGCATGACTTGGATTGGGATTCTCAGCTCCCACCGAACTTGGTCACGCAATGGCAAATATATCGCATGGATATCATTGCATTGAATTTAACATTGCAATACATTTTCTCCCACGGTAGCAAGAAGAAGGGCTGCATTTGCCTTTTCATATGCATAGCCACCTCTGCAGTTCGCTTGGAGCTAGCCCCAAATCTCACTTGTTCATTTGTATACTAGCAACAGTTGGAATCAAACAAAAAAATTTCATACAAACGTTTTCTCCAATAGTCCGCACATGCGGGTGGTGTTTTACAAAACCCCGTATTAGTGTGCAATTCCATCACAGACTTAAGAATTTCACCTAGCTAGATCTTACAGTTTGGGCTGTGCGTTGAATATCAGTCAGGCAGGATAAACAGTATTATATATATAGACATTATAATAAAAATATGAATTAATAATTCAAGGTTAACCACTGCGGTCTCAATGTGCGTCGATAGAGCTTGCAGTGTAGAGTGCCAAACCTTGTTAGGATCCAATGTATGTAAAATTCAACTGTTCAAGAAAAATGAACCCTTTGGCCGTGCACTGGACGTGATGCATATATTGGCATAAATGTATGGGCTTAAGAGTTGAGTTCCGCGCATAGCTCTTAATGTAAAAAAGAAAGTACCTTTATTAAATAAATAGCAATTTTTGTGTAAATTATTTTTGTTTCTGAGTGATTCAGTGAAAATTTTCAGCAGTTTCTTGCTTCATATTATGTTTATATTTTATCATATTTGTATATTTTATTAATTTGTATTATCATGTCTGCCTAGTTGCTTTCAATATTTTAAATTTAAAAGTTTTAATTTATTCAACTTCCTGCATTTTAGTGCGGCAGGTGAGGTCCAAGAAAAAGCTATCTATGACTTCTTCAAAACAAATAATGTGGTAAAAAGGTGATTATCAGAATAGTGTGGTACTATCGAGAAAGAAATAAGTACAAAGGCTGTTTTGGAACTGAGTGATTTTCCAGATTTCAGAAGTGAATCATGAAGCACACATTTTCACACATTTATTGACTTTTTAAATTTTAATTTTCGTTTAACGCATTATTTTTAATATATCTCCAGGCAGGGTGAAAATAACGTTGGCGAAAAACTGTTGGCAAATACAAAAATTTAGTTTTAAAAGATGCAGAAAAGGACTAAATAAAAAAAAAAAAAAAATATATATATATATATATATATATATATATATATATGTTGCTATCCCTTTGATTTAACCAAACCAAAATATTCAATAAACAATAACGAATCATTCTCAAAAATAGCGGAAAACTGTTGAAAAATACATAAAAGCAGGAGTAAATAACAAAAAAAAAACATAAATGTTAAATCGACTTTTATTTTAGCAATCCGAAATGTTTAATAAACAATGCCGAATAGTCCTTAAAAAATATCATTAATATGAGAACAAAGCGACAATCAGCTCACAATTGTTTTAACATAATAAAATTCAAATGTTCTTAGAGCAATACCAAATCATTATTAAAATATGTTCTGAAAGAGTTCCTAAAAAACACCCAAAATCGTTCTTATCCAAGATCGATACAGTCGAGTACGATCGACTACAAAATCCAATGCTGGCAAAACTGAAACGCGGTCTGCCCTCGCCTTACTTCACCCCGATCCGACCCTACTTAGAGTGTCGCTCTTTCAGGGTGAGAGTAAGGACGGAGCAGTCCCCCATCCATCACATCCAAGCTGGTGTCCTTCACGGTAGTGTACTAGGGCCACTATTATTTTCCCTCTTCTCCGCAGACATGCCGACTCCAAACGCCCATGCCCTTGGACTGCCTTCGCGCACACTCCTAATAGCCTCATATGGCGACGACGTCTGCGCAATGATCAGCGCCAGATCCCCAGTGGTTGCTGCAGATGCTGCGCAGAACTACCTGCACTTCCTTAGCTCGACGCTTGAACGTCAAACTAAGCCCTGCCTAAAGCACCACTGGGCAAAGAGTTTGATTCCCCAGCTCGGATCAAAACTTGTTCTTTTTAAGATCAACTCTTGCTAACGTAGGGCGACGCCAAGGCATAATAAACCTTGTTCTCAGTCTCTTTGTGAGAGTCCCCATATTTTAATAATAAGCTGCAAGGGACACAATCAACGAATTAAGAATATATTTATATGCTATTCATTTTTATACCCTGAACCCATTAAAAATGGGTATAAGGGTATATTGTATTTGTGCAAAATCCAAATGTACGTAACAGGCCCCATAAAGTATATATATTCTTGATCAGCACCAATAGCCGAGTCGATCTAGCCATGTCCGTCTGTCAGTCTGTCCGTCCGTCCGTCCGTCCATCCGTCCGTCCGTCCGTCCGTATGTATGAACGCAAGGATCTCAGAACCTATAAGAGCCAGAGACTTGAAATTTTAGATGTAGATGCTCCTAGTTCCCGCGCAGATCGAGTTTGTAATCCGATAATCGATAACTTACTCCGTTTCCAAGCAATCGATAAACATCGATATCGACATCCTGTTTTTTTTTAGCAAATTGGGTAAATAAGTGCTAAAGCCACCAAACATGCTATATTGCTTCTAGAATATTAAAGATATTTCAAGTATCTTTCATTTCATACCTATCGCCACCTCCCCGCTACCACCCTAGAGCTATAAATCAAGTTAATAACCCAACTTTTATTGCCAACCAATTTAAACCACAATTTAAATGCAATTGACTTTTTCAGAATACACAAATATTCTATGGTACAATAAGATACTGTAGAAAATTTCATAAAGATCGGTTAAGAAAAACCAAAGTTATATGCAACTGCGCAATTGAAGCAGCTTTAAGAATTTCTGTATACATGTACATACACACATTCATGCGCGTCTGCTTCGCATTCTAATAGCATGGTAATTGCATTTTTTTTATACCCTTGCATAGATGGAGACATCTCCGACCCCAGAAAGTGTATATATTCTTGATCAGCATCAACATCCGAGTCGATATAGCCATGTCCGTCTGTCCGCCTGTCCGTCTGACCGTCTGTCCGTCTGTTTGTTTCTATGCGAACTAGTCTCTCTGTTTTAAAGCTATCTTAATGAAATTTTGCAGAAGTTCCTCTTTCTGTTGCACGCAGCTCATATGTGAAAACCAGCTGGATCGCACCACTATATCATATAGCTGCCATAGGAACGATCGGTCGAAAATTAAGTTTTTGTATGAAAAAACATTTTGTTAATCAAGATTTCTTGACCAAACTCGGCATATATTAGTTTTACTTTACTACTGATATACAAAAAAAAAAAACATTTTGTTTATCAAGATATTTTGCCCAAACTCGGCATTAACTATTTTCCCTGTGCTTCTTAGATACAGGCAAAGCACTATAAGCATATAACCTCTTAGTTTTCATAAAACCTCTAGCTCATACGGTATACACATTTATTCTTTAGATACCCTTTACCCATACCATACCCATAAACAAATTGACGAACATTTTAATTGAGTGCCACAATTTTAATGCTGTCTTTCTTTTTGCGAATATAAAAGCATAATTTACTAATTCAATAAGATGAATTGCAGAAAATTTCATCAAGATCGTGTGGCCATGGTCATATTGGTAAATCGTGCGACAGCTACGCGAAACCCAAGTGTATCCGCACACATTCATTCATATGAGTGTGTCTTCTTCGAATTATATATTATACTAGCGGGTATAGCCCGGCCTTGCCCGTGGCACATATCTTATCAAATCACTGCTCTCAAAAAGCTTTAGAAAGGATTTTGAAACCAATCGAACGGTAAACAAACTACTTTCATACAAACGTTTTCCGCCAATTTACCACTGTTGCGAGTGAAATTTTCCAAATCGCTGAAACACGTATTCATTATATTCTTCTGTAGAGCTTTGAAATAAGTTTGATGCAAATCGGACACGACTTAAAATTCACCAAAAAAATCTTTAAAATGCACTTTCCACCGAAGGTGTTTAGATTTTACGAAAAATGTGAAAATTAGTATCAAATGATTTTTTATGTAGATGTGGGTGGAATTTTCCACACCGCTAAAACACGTATTTATTAAGTTCTCATGTAGAACTCTGAAAATAAGTTTGAAGCAAATCGGACACCACTTAAAACGGCGCCCAAAAACTCTTTGTATCGCATTTCTACCGAAATAGTTTAGATTATGCGAAAAATGTGAAATACGTCAATTCAAATCAATTTGAGGGTGAAACGTCATCCACCAAATTTTTGACCCCTATTTCCACCAACGAGGAATACATTTTTGGAAAAGTGTTACACCCCTCAAATGAATTTGAACAAAAAACTTTGAAATTGAGTTTAATGGTATTTAATTGAGCCGGATGGTAAACAAAAAAACTTCATAGAAACATTTTTCGCGATTTTTCCATACTTGCGGATGGAATTTCCCTAAACCCCGTCTTAACGCGCACCTTCATCACATAAGGTAACTACAGTGAAAATTTCAGCCTCCTAGCTCTTACGGTTTGGGCTGTGCGTTGATCACCAATCAGTCAGTCATTCAATCAGTCAGGACAAACAGTTTTATATATAGAGATAATAGTATTATAGTTTCGCTGACATATTTTATTGAAAGCTATATTTTAAGGTAGCTTCCCCAAGGTCAATGTTTGTCATAATGCTAGCAGTTTATGCCACAGGGATAAATATTTAAGCACTGGCTTCGGTTTTGGTAAATTTTTCCATTTAACTTCTGCTTAAATTGTATTCAACCATAACGTAGATCAGCTGCGATCAACCAACTGCTAAATTTGTTGTGTTGCCGTGGTCGAAAGCGGCCATATTCAGCCTTATTACTTTGGTAAAAACAGAATTAAGAATATAAGTATTGTCCTGCTTTCTGTCGCATGCTTTATTTTTTTCTAATCGATCTGTCCTATTTTTGAGTTAAGTGCTCGGTACTTACTTTGTGTTAAGTACAGCAAACGAAAATTTGGCAACATTAAAACAGATTTACACAATCGATAAGCATATATCTATAGAACAAAAGAGGGCTCCCACCATCAATGACCATGGGTTGTTGTAGTTCTTGTAACGCGGTTATCTTGAACACCTGATTGAATGCAAGCATACGTTGATACCCCAAATAGTATACAAATAAGGTTTATGGCCAAACATCCCGACCGCCTTGAAAGAACTATCTTTCCGGAGACGGGTAAAACAGCCAGCTTGTGCACTGGTCGCCAAATGAGTTCGGAGGCTGTGCGAATCACAATTTGCCACTCACAATTGACTCAATGCGCCCTTATTTCCAACGTATGGGCGGTGTGTTGTCCTCGTGTATGAGAGCCATAGAGCCAAAAGTGACATTTGGGAAAGCCGACGTCCACTTTGTGCTAGCTCTAAGCTCATTCACGTGCTCGGCAGTCTAGCGACGCCAAAATTGGTGTTTGATAGCCTCGATCTGATCGTAATGATTTAAGTCGGAGATGTTGTTGTTGATAATCTCACGCTCAGGCAAAGCGCGCTGCATCTACATTCAAAAAGTGTCTTGCAGTGAGAGCGATAAAGTCGTTGGGATCAGATGATAGCAATGACAGCGGGCGAGAGTGTTTAGTACTGCTTCTCTAACTCAACGACAGCGGTGATCACTTCCTCAAACGTGAACCGCATATTCGTGAGGCTACACACAAGCAGACCCCTTGCGCTTTCTACCTCCAAAGTGTGAAGTCTTAGGGCGAATAATATTTAAAGTTGTTTCTTCAGAAGGACAATATGAGCGAATGGCATCTTGAGTACTAGGGTTGAACATAAACTTTTTCCACTCGAGTAGCTTGTAGGATGGTCCGACAAGTTTTGTGGCAGTGTCCCAACAGATGTCAGATGAGACTCGTCGACGACGAGCAACCACGCGATTTAACTAATCCAAAAACTTGATCGATGAGATATCTGACATAATTTCAATGTGAACTGCCTTGTTAAATTTATATTTATATTTATAACCGAAGACGTTGGCTGCAGTTTATTGAATGTTCTTTATTAAATTCAAATGAGCTTATCGCGGCTTACAAATTCATCTAAGTATAATTATTTTTAAGTTAACGTAGTCTAAGAGAGAAGCCTACTCATGCACATAAAGCATTAAAGTATTTTTGCACGTGCCCGTGGGAAGCATGGTCAGCGCGTATGTCGTAAGACGGCATTACATTTGAGTTACTGACTTGCGCTTATGTTTTTTTTATTTTGATGTGTTACAATGTGCATGCATGAATACACGACACCTCCCTTTTAAAAAGAAACAACGTAATTGTTTTATTGCGTAAGTCTTAAAATTCTAGTTAGTGTTGTTTTTTTTTTTTTTTCTTTTTTTGAAATTATGAGTTTTTTTTTTTAATACTGGTTAATTAAACCTATCTCTAGAGAAATTTAGATTTAATGTTAAGTATAAAACAACTTGAATCTATCCTTGTAATTTTTGTTTTTTATTTTTATAATCTATTATGGTAATATAACGATTGGGTTCAATTATCATTATTTTAAAGAGTCCTACCTTTTAGCTTATGACCTGTTTCATTTCTTAGTAACACTTATATATATCGGAACAGAAAAGCCTACAGGACCTAACAAAATATTGTACATCCCTAATATATGTCCCACGACTATTAGAACGCCTCTCGGACTCGAATTGCTACAACAACCAAGAAATAAAAGTAGGGCACAAGCCTACAAACACGTTACAAAAATTCTTTAATAAGATTAAAGCAAAAATTCCTATGGCCGATAAAACTAATGTAAATTACCAAATAACATGTGCTGGGGAAAATAACAACAAATGCAATAGTGTGTACATAGGCATAACAAAATCTAAGCTAACAAGTAAGAGGTTCTAGTCGGGAGCTCCCGACTAGGGGATACCCTGAACTCTCTTCTTCCAACATCAAATGCATATATATGTATATATATATATATATTCTATTTTAGAAGCTATATGTTAAGTTTGGTGAATCTAGCTCTTATTATTTACCAATATTGCCCAAAAAACAGGATATCAAAATCGATTTTTATCGATTGCTTGGAAACGGAGAAAGTTATCGATTATCGGAACTCGATCTGCGCAGGCAATAGGAGCACCTACATCTAAAATTTCAAGTCTCTAGCTCTTATAGGTTCTGAGATCCTTGCGTTCATACATACGGTCAGACGGACAAATAGACAGACGGACATGGCTAGATCGACTCGGCTATTGGTGCTGATCAAGAATATATATACTTTATGGGGTCGGAGATGCTTCCTTCTGCATGTTACATACATTTGGATGTTGCACAAATACAATATACTCTTATACCCATTTTTAATGGGTTCAGGGTATAAAAACCGGGACCTCGAGCCAGCCAACTAAACAATTAATAAACAAAATATTACAGCTGTTCGCCCCAATCAGTTTTATTAACTGACTAGCGGGTATTGTCAGAACTTGCCCGTAGAATTTTCTACAAATTTTAGATATTATCTTCACATTAAGTACACTTCCGTGAAAAATTGAATCTACCCGTACCATCTGGATCTCCACTTCTATCCAAAACTATGTGCATCGAACAAAGAACCAAATGTTGGAATCAGAGGTTTCCGCCCTTGTTAGTCTTGTGGTAAGAATCGCGAGGTCGAATAAAAATGTGCGTATATTATACCTTTGACCCGCATTTTCCATCCAATTACGGTGAACTTTGCGAAGGCGTGTCAAATAGATTCTGGAACCGATTATCAACAAAAAAGTTAAGTTGAGTTTTTTCGCCAAATTTCCACAGTTGCGAATGGAATTTTCTAAATCGCTGCCAATCGAACAAAATTTAAAATTCTCCCAAAAAACCTTTGAATCGTATTTCTACCAAGTAAGTAAGTAAGGATTCTGCCAATACCGTGAGACACGTCTCTAATGATTATTTACAAATCCTTGACCACCATTTCTTCCAAGGAGGAATGCATTTTTCAAAAATTGTGAAGCATCCCTCAATTGAATTTGAACAAAGATCTTTGAAAATTACTTTAAGGCCAATAGGATGGTAAACAAAAAAGTTTCATACAAACGTTTTTCGCGATTTTTTCACACTTGCGGGTGGAATATCCTGAAACCCCGCCTTACTACTACTAACTACCATGAAAATTTCAGTTTCCCAGCTCTTACAGTTTGGGCTGTGCGTTGATCACCAATCAGTCAGTCAGTCTGGACACAGTTTTATATATAGAGTTTCTACATAGGAACGTATGTAACAATATAGGGTTCTGTGACTTTGCTTCACTGTTCCTAACGTCTGGTGATAGTGTGCTGTAGACATAATGATTATGTATTTTATTATTTTATTTTATGTGCTTGGTAGTTTTTGCTTTTTGACATTTCTGACATTTGCGTACGTATTTTGAACGTACTCGTGACGTGTCATATTTTTCCAATGCTCTGTTGCGCAGCAACCTTGGTATCTGATGGTTTCCTTTCGAAAATGCCAACTGATATCATTTAACTGACTTCAGTGAGGCGTTTGACACTGTCCACCATGACATTTTACTTTTTAAACTTGACCGATTAGCTTTCCCTTCATCTCTTTTGATTTGGATTTGTTCTTATTTAAAAGGTAGGATCCAAAGAGTAATGCTGAGGCTGATTACCTAAAAAGAGGTTCACGTTACTGCTGGTGTTCCTTAAGGTAGTCATCTTGGACTTTTACTCTTTATTCTTTTAATAAATTATCTCCCCTCGGTTATATCACAAGCCCGTGTACTTATGTATGCGGACGATGTGAAACTTATTCTTTCATACACTAATCTCCCACATAATTATGGTCTACGAGATGATTTGAACGTGATGTAACTTTGATTACATCGATTGCATCTAAATTGTGCAAAGTGTATGTTTATGACCTTCAATCGTACTACACCTAATCTTGTCAGTTATAGAATCGACAATATCCCTTTGCAACGTATACTAACAGTTAAGAATCTAGGCGTTCTTTGATTCTAAACTCTGCTTTAATCTTTGAATATATACCATCGTTAATGAGGCCTAAGGTGTACTTGGATTTATTAAACGTTGGTCTAAGAAGCTTTCCCAACCTTTTACTTATATTATTTATTTATATACATTTCGCCTGTTCGCCCCATCCCTAAATACTGCTCTTGCACCTGGTCTCCGCAGTATAACAATAGCCAGGACCGTATTGAATCTGTTCAAATTCAATTTCAGCTACTCCAGCAGGTTTCTTCTTCTAGATTTTCCGTCGTTAACTAACCGCAGGACAATCCTCGGTGTTGTCTTCCAACATAAATTGATTGTTTGTGACATAGAATCTTTTTTTCTGTAGGGGCGTCTTCAATTCTCTGTTCCGTCCAGACATACCAGAAATTATCGCCCCCTTGGGAGATAATTTAATATTATATACCTTCGGGAACTGTTTCTTATTCTAGTCCGAAAATGTCGCTATATTCCACACATAGTTTATTAAATAGTTGTTTTGAAATGTGACCAATGCAGCTTTATTCAATCAACTATTTAGGACCATTCCATGTGGCACTTCCCCTACTTGGACATTGGATTCTGCTTAGACCTTGTCAAGGCCCTACTCATGTAACGTTTTCTCAGTGACTTTTTATGCAGAAGGTATATTTTCAGAAGAATATCTACTGAAGCTATTACAATTAGGATAGTTAGCAGTACGTTGGTCAATTGAAAATGGGGTGTGGTATCTACAACTTCTAATAAGTTTACTACATTGGCAGTGTTCGCATCTGCCTTGGATTCTTTTCCACCCAAGGTCCCGCGCATTCGTCGGGGCACTTCATCTTCGGCTCGGGTATCTCCTTTGGGATTTGAGAATTAATTAGTCTTGCGGACAAGTTGGGAATTAAATGAGTGACGGCTGACTGAGTGTTTTTCTTTAGGTTTTGCCGGATGTTTCACGGTAGTGTTCCAATTGGGGGCTTGGGACTGACAGTGGTTTAAATTCAGCCTGACAGATTTTAATCCGCCGCTACTCTTCAAGTCACCCAATTCATTCAGATTTCTCAGTTTCCTTCCGTGGTCCTTTTAATTCTGCTATTAAGAGGCGCCTGTGAGAACTTATTAGTCAGCTCAGATTTTGGTTTCTGCTGTGGCTGCGCCGTGCTGCTTGGATGGAACGGACATAACCATTCTTTTGAGCCTCCGTTTGCTGTTCTTATTTCAGTGGCCTGTCATGGTCGCCATGTTATATTTATATTTTTATATATGACCGAAGACGATGGTTGCAGTTTCTTGAATGTTCTTTATTCAATTTAAATGAGCTTATCGCAGCTTACAAATTCAACTTAGCTTAATTATGTTAAAGCTAACATTGTCTGAGAGGGAGAGCGTACTCATACATAGTTGCATTAAAATATATGTGCGCGTGCAGCTATGCACTTCTTTTATATAGCGGTCCCAGCCATTCGCCCGTGGGAAGCATGGACAGCGCTAATGCCGTAAGACGGCATAAGACAGTGGCCGTCAAGTGGCTGATCATATTACGTTTGATCGAATCAATGATTTGCGTTTTATACCCTGTACCAATCAAAAATGGGTAAAAAGGGCATAATGTTTTTGTGCAAATGTATGTAACAGACAGAAGAAAGCATCATATATTCTTAATCAGCATCAATAGTCTGTCCATATGTATGAACGGAAGCATAACAGAACCTATAAGAGCTAGAGACTTGAAATTTTTGATTCAGGTACTCCTAGTGCTTGCTCAGATCGAGTTTGTTTCCGATAATCGATAACTTACTCTGTTTTCAAGCAATCGATAAAAATCGATATCGACATCCTGTTTTTTTAGCAAATTGGGTAAATAATGAGAGCTAAGGTCACCAACTTGATTTGGTGCATTTAGAACATTATATATATATCAAGTATCGTTCATTTTATACTTATCGCCACCTACCCGCTACCACCCCAGAGCTATAAATCAAGTTAATAACCCAACTTATATTGCCCACCAATTTAATCCAGAATTTTAACGAAATTGACTTTTTGAGAATACACAAATATTCTATGGTACAGTAAGATATACTGCTGCGACAGAGCTACACATAAGTATATGCCACTTATGTATAAGGCTAAGCTCTTATGATTATTCAAATAAAAGAACATTCGAAAAACTAAAGTTCAAGAGCACTGACGTGCCTCATTATTATTCTTAAACATAAAAATGAATATCGGCATTACCTGGCGACCGTGACAAGTGCCTCGCAACGTAGGAAAAAGGCTCTGCAATAAATGCAAATACAACGAATAAAAACTAAAACAATCTTCAACTATTACAACGACTTCAACAAAAACGGCGCGGGATGGAGAATAACAATCTTCAACAGCGAGACATTAAAGCCAAAGTTCTGAGTGAGTAAGGTGTATTTCATTTGTGTCAAAAGTTGAAATGTCTATACGCATCACGCCTGATGAGTATAGAACAAGAAGAACAATAGCCAATTCACAGGCAACAAGTAAAGAAGACAAACAAAAAGAAACCGGGGAGGCATTCTGCTGCGCATAAAAAGCCGCAAGGCGGAAATATGCAAAGTGTTATAAAACAGCAGCAAGCCCCCGAATTGGTAAGATGCTAAGAGGCTAGCCGATGAGCTAGACTTTCTTGACGCGCAATCCAAAATTCATAAAACAATCGAAAACGCCTTCCACTTATCAAATAAAGAACTTGGCTAATAAATATATAAATACCGCAAACATAGCAACAAAGAAACTGCCCAAACCATCCAAGAGATGCCCTGACGACTGCGCTGGACCGCTGTACACCCCGGCCTGTGAGATGAGCTGCAACGGCAACGCTGACCGCTCCAAATCAGTCAATCAAAAAGCAGGAGCAACACGACATCAGCGGCACAACACAGCAGCAGCAGCAGAAGAAGCAGCTTTATTTAAGATTATTTTAAAATTTTGTATACATTGTAATGAAGCCCACTATGTTGTGTGCGTTAAGGTAGAGTACAACCTAAATTGTTGTACGACATATTAGAGAGGAGATCACTGCGTTGATTGAAGTAGGATTATATAATAGAAAAAAAAACACAGGCCTTCTGCCTCAATATAATATTAAACATAAGAAACACAAAAATTTCATTTAAAAAGGAAAACTACACATTGACAAAATTGAGGAAAATTTATGAAAGTAATCTCAAAAGAATTAGATAAAATTTGATATGTTTATTTAGTATTTGTATGGTCACACCAAGAAAAAATAAATGTTAAATACAAATAAAATATATAACTATGACAGAAATAAACGCTCCGTTAGCTTTATTAGGTGTTTGAACAATTATACACATACAACATTACACTTCGCATGTAAATTAGTCATGATTGAAGTCAAGATCGATCAAATATACACAGACGATCCAAACTTTCCTATGCGAGCCATACAAATTTTGCGAAGGCATAGGGAATTCATACCAGTATATGAATTTGAAGATGAATATGTTGAAACATACGGCACAACAACAAGCCCACTGTTTTCATATTCTAAAATAGAGAGGGGGAATAGTCTTGTCAACTCTACCATACGTATGTAGTATGTTCACATATCAAATGCTCACTGTACTCAGTGGTATGCATAAATATTATTACAAATACATTGTAGGACTTGGCCACAACATTCATATATACAAATCAAAGTCCCAAGCATTTTCGGTAATATGACCGCCCTTGAATGCATGGGACTGGATAGTGCTGAGTCGGCATATTTGACATGCGCGACGGCTCTGTCACCATGTGAACATAATACTTCCTCTCTGCCGCGTCGACTCTTCGCTAGCCTTTATATATATGTAAACATTTATATATAAGCTGATCGCTCCTCTGCCGGCGTCACTGGCAGCGCAACTACGTGGTCTTTAGCTGTATGATTCGATTGTTAGAGAACTAAGATTCATAAAATAAATGCACTTGAAAGAAAACAGTCATGCTTGTGTCTTGTTTGAACCATTAAATAATTACATGGCGACCGTGACACTTGCAATCTTCGGAAAACTTGCAATATTCGAAAACCTGCAATCACTGAAAAGTGACATTTTAAAATCTTGAACTGGATTAACAACAACAGCAGTGGGAAAAAGAAACAAATGGAAAAACTGAGTGAGTAGAGAGGGAGATATGGCTAATCGTAGGGTGCAAAAGTGCAAAAGAAAATAATGAAAAGAATAGCTCACATAAAATGGCTGCTATTTGCAAATCAAACTCCACCCCCCTGGGCAACTGCCCAAAAATTACAAGAGCTTGACTTTCTTAAGTCAAGCATTAAACAAAGAAAGCCAATAACTCCAGCTCACTCAGAAATAAAGAAAATTAAATATGATTTTAATATAACAACACCTCCTCCCCCCAAGGAACTACTGAAAAGCAGAAAGAGTGCCCGAGAGATTGCCCAGGGCCATTGGAAAGCAAATTTTGTCAAGCTACATGCGCGAGGAAAACCTGCGCGAGGACCGGAACCGGTACCGCCTGAGCTCATAGGCCCAGGACAACACCAGCTGAGTCAACAAGCGTGAAGGGCAGGCCGCCTTTTACGCCTACGAAAGAGCATCAGCGAGCCAACCGGCGACGACCAGCTGATGCAGCGAAGAAGGAAGACACACAGCAGCAAAAATTTAAAATTATATATATAAGAACAAGTAATAGGTTATAGTCGGGAGCTCCCGACTAGGGGATACCCTGAACCCTCTTCTTCCAACATCAAATGCATATATATATTCTATTTTAGAAGGTTCTGAGATCCTTGCGTTCATACATACGGACGGACGGACGGACAGACAGACGGACATGGCTAGATCGACTCGGCTATTGATGCTGATCAATATATAGAATATATATACTTTATGGGGTCGGAGAAGCTCCTTCTGCCTGTTACATACATTTGGATTTTGCACAAATACAATATACCCCTATACCCATTTTTAATGGGTTCAGGATATAAAAATATTGTAAAATTGAGCGAATCTTTTTTGCCCAATAGCATTATAGCCCGTAAAGCTATACGAACAAATAGGTAGAATACTGTAACACACATCCAAAAAAAAAAAACAAGTAAGAGGTACTAGTCGGGAGCTCCCGACTAGGGGATACCCTGAACCCTCTTCTTCCAACATCAAATGCATATATATATTTTATTTTACCAAAATTGCCCAAAAAACAAGATATCGATATCGATTGCTTGGAAACGGAGTAAGTTATCGATGATCGGAAACAAACTCGACCTGCGCAGGAACTAGGAGCACCTACATCTAAAATTTCAAGTCTCTAGCTCTTATAGGTTCTGAGATCCTTGCGTTCATACATACGGACGGACGGACGGACGGACGGACAGACAAACGGACATGGCTAGATCGACTCGGCTATTGGTGCTGATCAAGAATATATATACTTTATGGGGTCGGAGATGCTTCTACCTGTTACATACATTTGGATTTTGCACAAACACAATATACCCTTATACTCATTTTTAATGGGTTCAGGGTATAAAAATATGGGCAATAAATATTTTAATACATTTAAAGTAGCGCTACTAACAAAAGTGACACAAATAGACAAAAATGACGAAAGTCAAATAAAAGCAATAATTTCGAAATATCATGATGATCCTATAGAGGGAGGCCATACAAGGATTACGCGTACCTTGTTAAAAATTAAGAAATACTATTACTGGCCCCAAATGACTAAGACCATTACAAAGTATGTGAAAACTTGTGTGAAATGCCAATTAGCAAAAACCACAACACATACTAAAGACCAAATGATATTGACGAATACCCCAAATACTGCATTTTATACTGTTTTAATAGACACAATCGGTCCATTACCTCGTATAGAGAATGGCAACGAGTACGCAAGTACTATAATATGCGATCTCACTAAATATCTAGTTACAATACCAGTAACAGATAAAAGTGCAAAAACAGTAGGTAAAGCAATATTTGAATCTTTATACTAAAGTACGGTCCTATAAAGACGTTCACGGACATGGGTACTAAATACAAAAAATCGCTAATAAATGACCTGTGCAAGTATATGAATATAGGTAAGATACAATCAACAGCGCAATCATCACCAAACATTAGGAACAGTAGAAAGAAGTCATCGAACTTTTTATTGTTTCAACACCACACATTCGACAGTGCATGAATACTGTCTGTGCGATCTTGTTTATGGTAGATTACCAAGACAGTTCATATAATTTAATAACCAAACTAGAATTGACGCTATATATAACATAGACAACTAAGCAAAACAATTTAAGTTTAGGATAGAAATAGCTTATAAAAGAATAAAAACTCTAATAGATATTAGAAAAGAAAAAAACGAAAAATAGTATACGATAGAAAATTAAATGACATAGAACTAGAAATAGGAAATGTAATTTTAATAAAGAACGACACAGCGCATAAGTTAGAAAGTTAATATTTAGGCCCTTATAAAGTTATAAGCATAGAAGATAGGAACAAGATAAAAGTAGATGTAGGAAACAAGAAACCCCAAGTAGTAAATATGATCAGGTTAAAAAATTGTAATACATAATCATTTTGGTATGGCCATACACTGAAACAAATACATTTAAAAATACAAAAAAATAGAAAAAGATAAAAAAACAAAAAAAAAAACTTAAAAAAAAGCACATTATTATAATGCAGTTTTCAAACACTTAACCATTTTAAATTTGTATAAACACATATTTAATCAATGTTAAAATGTATATTATTTGTTACCATTTTTATTACATTTTACAATTTTAAAGGTTCTAGTCGGCTTCCGACTCCCGACTAGGCTGTTGAGTAGGGTCGTCAGCAAGTAATGCGGTCAATTGCGAGTTCGAACATTTTTTTTTTTTTAATTTATCTTTATTACTTCAAACGAGCGCGATGCGCGAACTGCATTTGGTGTTGGAATAAGTGGGTTCAGGGTATATTCCCTAGTCGGGAGCTCCCGACTAGAACCTCTTACTTGTTTTTATTTCGATTGTTTTCAATGGTTATATTTAAGATATTAATGATTGTAATAAAGTGTTACAATGCTCAAGCATGAATACACTACATCCTTTACGGACATGCAGGAAAATATGGCGATATACAATTTTGTGGGACCTTTTCCAAGTATTCGAAGGTAGGTGTTCACAGGACCGCAGAAATAGCCCCAACGTGTGAAAATAGTCTGTCTGTAGACAAGCAAGCAATTGGCAGCGAACCCATGATTTGACGAAGCAGAAATTGACGATACCAGACACAGTGTACACAAGAAAGTACGATGCTGCACGCTAACAGGGTGTTATTTTTTTACAACATAGTACAAACGGAACATATATGCCATAGCTTGAAGTGACCGATTGACCATTGAGTCTCAGCACCACCTAGAAACGCAGGTCCTGTAAACCAAATTGATTGCTGAAGTTCATGAGCTGGCCATCCACGTGACGTTTTATTTTGAAGGTACATGTTTCCATTTTCAATCTGTTGTTTGATCTTGAATAATGGCTACTCAGTTTACAACAAGTGTCGACTGTGTAATAGAGTGCTGTCGCAGCCAATGGAAGACAATCTGCGAATCAGACTAGAAATGTGCGCTGTGCGGCTTGCCTATGAATATGTTCTTAAGTTCCGCTTGACTCTTATCGAGGAAACGTCAACATCTTGACTGAAGCTACCAAAGATTTATCCTCTCCAGAACATACATTGATATTTCCGATCAACTTGGATATCTAAACTTGTGTCACTAACTATGTGCTGTGATGTAATGAAACGAAGAAGTTTAAACAGTTTTTCTTGTAACGTTGACCAACGAGAAGCAAATCATTCAATGAATGCTAGGACTATGTATACCACTCGTAACTTGGTCTTTACACTGCTGAGTTTAAAAACACAACTGTTAGGTATGTAAAAAAGTGGCTCACTTAATCTCAGCTTCGCCACTAAAGTCTCCTTTGAAAAGTAAACGTACAATAATCAGGTCGTTTTCTATCTGTTGTGTTCGCCTTGAGTACATGTCTTCACATAGCCAAAGTTCCACATTGATTGATGTTCAAGAATCTTGACGCCTCAAAATTCTACAGTTGTTGTAGATTCTTGTCAAATAACTCCTCCACCGAAAACAAGCACGTTGATGACTGTTAAGCGACTCTTACTGTTATTTGTTACTTACACGCCCCTATCCAAGCACTGCTTTCTAAAGGACTGGCAAATTTTATCCGAGCTTAATCTGTCCAACAGCCAGGCTTTCAAAAAACTGTGCCTGAAAGCAGGTAATTTTCGTCCGCAAGTGGCGTTATTACGGGCAACCTCTAATCTGACGTATCGATTTCTAAATCCGTCTGGTGGGCAATGTGTGAAGTTATGCAGAACTGTAGAATTACATTCGAATAGATGTTTATCACGGTGTGGATGCAGCCGTTAGGCGAATTGACCCGTAATGAAATTGACTTGGGAATATGAGTCAAGCAGTGATCAGCCTAATTTATACGGACCTGATGAATCTCGCACCAGTTCTTGTGTAGTCGCAAGAATGATTTGTCCACCTGGAGATTGTTCACGTGTCTTTATTTCGACGTTTCAGCCAGTCTGTTTTTTGCATTCGTTGCTGACGGTCGCGCCGCGCTCTGCACTAAGTACGAAGCCAATCATTGATATTGCATTTTTAACCAGGAAATGGGCTTACGCTTTTACAAGCATGCCAATGAGAGTACCAGACAAACATATATCCTGTCTGCAGTTGTCCAATACAGATTTTCTTATACTGACATGGCAAGGTCAGGTAACGTAGTATATAAAAAGACTGCGGAGAAATTGTCGCCACAGCAAGAAAAATTCCCTACACTCAAATAAAAAAAAATATTTGAAGGTAAAAAGTTGCACTCATTAAAGAAATCAATTCAGGACTTAAATTTGACAATGGATCAAATGTTCGAACTGATACAGGCAACGATGAAAGCAAGCAAATTAGGTATCTCATCTCCCTAAAATCCAAATGACCAAACCGCATTTAAAAATCGGATTGTGGAGCACACGAGGTTTAGTTAATAACAATGATGAACATTAGCTTTTCTTTAGTACCCACACTATAGACATAATACTGGTAACTGAAACAAACATGCGTCTTGGCCTAAAAATGTGTTTGTCCGGCTATGAAATTTATTATGCTTATCACCCTAGTGGTAACTGCAGAGGTAGAGCCGCGGTCATTGCCCAATCTTCTGTTCGTCATTGTCAGAATAAGCCCATATAGCGCACGCATTTCCAAATTGCTAGTGTTAGCGTGCACACAAACTCTGGAAACATCACAATTGCTTCCTTGTATCTTCCACCTAAGGAACCATGGACAAAGGCGAACTTTGAATATATCTTGATTACTTTGGGCAGCAAATTCATTGCAAGGGAAGACTTTAATGCTAAATAGAGAAAAAAGCGTACAGGTTGCCATAGCCAGCTGCTCATCCGAAGTCCTCGCCATCCGAAGGCAGAAAAAAAAGTCAAGGAATCGCTGAAAGCCCAATTCATAATGTTACAGCCCTCTTACCCAGTTACTCTGCCAAAGGTTATGTTGCAAATCAAAAAAAAGGTTTAAAAACCCTGGCGAGGGTAGGAATATAAAACTTATTTTTACCAGAGCGCTGCTCTTCATTATTCTTTTGTTCAACAGCATTCTACGATAAGCCAGAGAAGCAGCTCATAGACGTAGACGCGTACAGACCAATCAGTTCTCCCTTGCCCTTGCGAAGATGTTGGAAAGGAATATACTCAACCGGATCTTGGATCTCACAAGCGTGACACAGGCGATTGCGGTTCAATAGGGCATGTCTTGTATGGAGATCAGACGTCTTTACATCTTAACATATCTAGAAAACGAGTAAATCAAGTTTTAATGGAAAACAAAAACGTTTCATATGCTTCCCGAGAGCCTGTACCCAAGCTAATGAAACGTCACCCGTTTGGTTTTTGCTGAAAAATATAAATTTGAGACCCATAAATGGCATAATGTATTTTTTTCGGACGAGAAAATGTATGGTACAGACGGTTGCCATAAGTATTGGCGCGATTTAAGACAACCACGGCAGACTCGACATAAGCGGAACTATGGTGGCGGTTCACTGATGATTTAGGCAGCTTTTAAATATACCGGAAAGTCTTCGATTTGCTTCATACCGACAAGAAAAGATGCGGACATATATGTATATAAAACACATTGGAGAATGAGCAAAATGAGTTTACGGGTGACTTTTACGGTGATGACTGAATCTTTCAGCAAGACAATGCCCCAATATACACTGAGCTAAAGACTTTCTATCGAAAAGAAAAATACCGTTTTTGCAATGGCCAGCGATCAGCCCGGATCTAAACCCAATATTAGACCTATTTGGTTAACTTTGCAATAAAGTTTACAGGGGTGGTCGGCAGTTTGATACCATAGAGCAACTAAAAGAAGCTTTGGTAAAGAGTGGGAACAAATAGACCCTTCAACTCTTTTTGACCTTATTAACTAAATGTCTATAAGCCTAAATACGGTCATATAATCAAAGGGCAATAATATAAACTATTAAAATAAATATGAAAATCAATGGGGATTAGTTTTCATTAAAATAAATTATGAAAGTGTACTATGCACATATACTTCATTCCTAAGAAGTCAAATACTTCATTTTTTTTTTTGTTTTGCATGAACATGTAATTAAAATCTTTTGTTTTTTGTGACTATTTATAAGTACAAAAATATAAAAACATGTAAGAGCTTCTAGTCGGGAGCTCCCGACTAGGGAATACCCTGAACCCTCTTATTTCAACACCAATCGCAGTTCACGCAACGCGCTCGTTTGATGTAATAAAAATAAATTTAAAAAAAAAACGAGATAGAAAGGTTATCTTCGGCACGCCGAAGATCCAATACCCTTACAGACCCAACCTTTTCATAATGCTCATATTATTTTTGCCGTATCTAAGAAGCACAGGGAAAATACCTAATGGCGAGTTTGGTCAAGATATCTTGATAAAATAAATGTTTTCAACCAAGAACCTAGTTTTTGACCGATCGTTCCTATGGCAGATATATGATATAGTAGTCCGATGTAAATAAGATTTTGAAAAAAATGAAGGGAGCATAGTGAAATCTTTAAATGCCGTGTTTAATCAAAATATCTTGAATGACAAAATTGTTTTCCATATAACAGCTTAATTTTCGACCGATCGTTCCTATGGCAGCTATATGATATAGTGGTCCGATCCAACTGGCTTTTACATATGTACAGAAAGAGGAACTTCTACAAAGTTTCATAAAGATAGCTTTAAAACTGAGAGACTAGTTCGCATAGGCTGCTGATACTGATCAAGTTTATATACTTTATGGGGTCGGATATGTGTCCTTCTATGCGTTACACATTTCACGACAAAATTATAACACCCTCCGCAAGTGAATAAAAACAGTTGCCCCCCGGTAGGGTTCGAACTCGCGACGGACCGCACTACTTGCTATGCCTCTACTCAACAACCACACCAATAATTGAGTATTATTGAGAAAAAACGAATTAAAATAGCAGCATAGAAAACAATCGCAATTGCAATGCTGTTGATAGAATTCGAAGCAGACGCGCATAAATGTGTGTCTGTACATGTATAAAGAAATTTTTGCAATTTTCGCTAGCTGCCCCATCCATTTGAGCAGTAAAACATAACTTTGGTTTTTTAAACTGATCTTTATGAAATTTTCTACAGTATATCTTATTGTACCAAAGAATATTTGTGTATTCTCAAAAAGTCATTTGCATTAAAGTTGTGGCTTAAATTGGTGGCCAATGTAAGTTGGGTTATTAACTTTATTTATAGCTATGAAGTGGTAGCGGGGAGTTGGCGATAGGTATAAAATGAAGGATACTTGATATATATATAATATTCTAGAAGCAACATATCTGGTTTAGTGACTCCAGCTCTTAATATTTTCATTTGCTCAAAAAACCGGAGATCGATTTTTGGAAACGGAGTAAGTTATCGATTATCGGAAACAATCTCGATCTGCGCAGGCACTAGGAGGACCTACATCTAATTTCAAGTCTCTAGCTCTTATAGGTACTGAGATCCTTGCGTTCATACATACGGACAGACGGACGGACGGACAGACGGACGGACAGACGGACAGACAGACAGACGGACATGGCTAGATCGACTTGGCTATTGATGCTGATCAAGAATATATATATACTTTATGGGGTCGGAGATGCTTCCTTCTGCCTGTTACATCCATTTGCACAAATACATAATACCCTTTTTACCCATTTTTAATGGGTTCAGGGTATAATAAGGTTTGAAAAGTTCCTTTTGTGTTTTATAAATTTTTTTTAATAGATTGTCTAAGTTAACTAAAGTTCAGTCAGTCCCGGTCATTGACGGGAATGACTCTGAGCACAATTTGCTAACCAAGTATTGTGAAGGAAATCGTTGCATTGCCGGCAAACACAGCACTTTTGCGTGGCCGCTTTGATTCTGATTCCATTTGATGTTAATCTTAAGAAAACGTATTTGTACTTTTTCAGTTGACTGGCTATATTGGAGAGAACACTTCGGTTCTGCACCCAATAAAAAGTGAGTTTAAACTCACTATACGGACATTACTTATTTTTATGCACATATACTTAATTCCCTGAGGTAATGCTCCTTGGTATATGCGCACTAGGGACATCGAGAGAAACCTAGGAGTTCCCAAAGTAGGAAACGTAAACCGTTAGCATGTCAAAAGATACTTTGAGCGCCTTCGCTCCCACCCCAACTCACTAGCAAGGCGCCTTACTTCTCCCGCAAGAATAAGGTGCCCCGTTACAGGAGTCTGTCTCCTTAGAGTAAAAATGAGAAGACTTAAACGGTGAACTTTTCGCTTTATACCCTTAACCTTATACACTAATTAGTAGTAAGTCTAGTTAAATTTTTTCCCCTGATATATAACCCTGATATGTAACAAGAGTTGACATTTTGCTAAGAGAATGTAGTGTTCATCGAAGTGGACAAGCGATAGTTCTATGATAATGATAATCGTCAATATCCGACAATGCCACGCTCACCGATGTGATCGAACGACAGTTCAAATGCTCCCAACATTATTAACAGACCAACTATGACTTGTCAAGCGCAATCGCTAGTTACCATATCTCCTAATGAGGGTATGGCAGAGTCGACCCCTCCAAAGAAACCACCATGAAGCGGATAGCAGAACACCCCTTCCTTCTCACCTCACTACGTGAAAGGCATAAGTACATTGGCATAGTTTGTGTACACTTACAAACCAAGCAATTTGAGAGGATGTGGTTGCGACACTTATGTCGCTAGCCATAAAAATACTAAATCAGCACTTTCACAGACTCATGTTGAGAAACTTATAGTAAACATTAGGCTAACATAAGAATGCAGAAATAAATGAGAAGTCAGTCTTGAGTAACACGTAAAACCCATCAGTCGAACTCTTTTATTTTATATATACGTAATTCATACGTTTCAAAAAAACACATCAGAGGACTGTGAAACAGAAGATACCGCAACCAGGAGAAACCCTTGTTATACCGTCGACCACAACCATAACAGGCGCAGCCAGATTCGGACCAATCATGATAGCAGCTACTATTTTCATGACCATGTAGGCAAAAGAAAAATAGTTTATTAAACAAAAACAAGTACACAAAAGAATAAATAATATCAACGAAAAGTGAAATGGTAGTGATACAAATAAAAGAAAAGATACATATAATACAGAATAGAACGAAATAAAAAAAATAAAAATAAATGCAAAATAACTGTGCATGTGACATATTAAGCGATGCGAAAAGTAGCGGGCCACGTCATATCGTGTGACTTAGCTGCAGTTGTTCGATTCAGACTCAGGCGCAACATGTTGGAAGAGAGCAAACGAACGTTTGCGCCCGTCCAATCTTACAAATCCGTTGCAATGCAGAGCTGGAACGAATTATTGCGGTGTGGCCAACACGATGGACGTTGGCACCGAACTATAGCAAGGTTCAGCCTAACGAAATAGATAACAGTCAAAAGCAACGATATAAACGAAGGCATGTACAAATTATTAAGGGCGGGATCGAAACGCGTTGTAAAGCTAGTTGGACGCAAACCAATTACGATTGGTTTGAACAGGCCACTAAAACATGCTGCACTCTGCAACGCTCGAAGAAGCTTAAGAAAGAACCATAGCAGAAAGGCAATATCAAAAAGATTAATAATGTGATCTCTTATTTGGCTACAGACTGAAGAATGTGTTGAATCGCACTGACGGTGGAAATTGCATCGAGCAACTTATCCGCAGTCGAACCAAATTAGGGCGAACACAAAATGGGGTGGTTACAAGTACCATTGCGAAAAGGCATAAATAAAAGTACAAAAAATAATAAAACAAAAATTGTTCAAGCCATAAATCAATAATAATATATATAATAATAATAAAAAAAGGTAAGGAAATTAACAGAAAATAAATAAATATATTAGATGCAATTTTATACATACATATATACAACCGTTTTTAAATTCACTATTTATTCACAAGATGTAAGTTAAGATTACAAAGAAACAAATTACTAAAGTATCTTTTATTACAGAATATTGAGAGAAACAAAACACACCATACAACGACTCATCTTAGAATCAAAATATCACACACGAAAAACACAAATAGCCTAGAAATAAGACACATTACAATAAGATACACAAGTAAAACACAGAATACAATCGAATAATAATTAAGTTTAAACATAAAATATATACTTAACCACTTATATTAAGAAAAAAACACACAACAAAACATAAATTTCAATGTTTAAACTAGGAAAAGTCAAGCAACCCGTAACAAGAAGTAGAACAAGAATAAGCGCTAGTTTGTCCCACATAACAAAAGTAACTGCCCGAAAAACCATACCTTGACCCAACACTACTGCAAAAGAAATAGCGAAAACAATGGCATCGACTTCGAACACACCAGCCCCTCACCAACCAACACTGACTAGCCTCCAAGACATGTTTGCATCGATCCCAAATGCAAATCGCTACCTACCACACTTTGACGGGAACATTAAGGCATTCAACGAATTCATTACAAACGTAGAAGAAAACCTTCTATTAACTAGAGGCACAGACCACACCCCGTACGGACAACTATCAATGAGAGCTATTAGAAATAAAATAGAAAGAAAAGCCAATGACATCCTATTATCACTAAATTGGGACTAGATTAAAGAGACCCTCGTAACAAACTTTGCATACAAACGCGAAGAATTAGCCCGTTTACATGACTTACACTTGTTAACACAAAAAGACCCGTCAGTGACCTGACTGACACCTTTGTAACAGGAGTTAGAGGGCCCTTAGGAGCATTTTTGAGGGCAATGAGACCTACATCTCTTAAGAACGCGTGTGCGCAGCAATTCAAGAAAGAGATATTTATTATCAAAAATGCAGACGTACACGTAACACTTCGGAAAGGGCAAGGTAAGGCATCAGGAAATAGAAAAATAAGAACAAGCCATATAACCCCAACTTTAACAATGGTCAAGGTAGAAGACAGGATAACTATTATCCACAAATCAAGATCCAGCAACGGCCAAATAACAACTGGAACAATAACTCGAACAACAATTCCAATAGACCGGAAATTATGCCAAATCCCGAAAAAAGTAGTACCCAGACACAGAGATACGCCAACAATCAACTGTTCAATATAGAAGACGGAAACGCAAACACACCTACAAGCCACACTCCAAATTTTACCTAACAAGCAACAGACCGAATATATAGACGTGAATAAACACGGATCGACACTTCCATACATTAAAATAGATTCCCCATTTGGCAGACCACTAAAATTTTAGTAGATACAGGAGAATCAAGCTCCTTCCTTGACCCGAGATACACCCAACAAACAGATAGAATCAAACTGAAAAGACCAGTACAGATCAAAACAGTTCTAAACGAACATTCACTTTACGAAATAATTGAATTCCCCACATTCCAAGAATTCAAAATCAATGGGAAATTAACATTCCTCTTAATCAAATTCTATGATTTTTTCGACGGCCTAATAGGCATCGAAATTCTACAGCAATTAAAAACAAAACTAGATTTAGAAAAACTACATTTACACACACCCCAAGCTAACTTACCAATTTTTATTCAAAATAATAAAAACAGACATAGTTATACAATAGAGGAAAATTCTAAAGCCATAGTACCATTGCTTGGAAACGGAGTAAGTTATCGATTATCGGAATAAACTCGATCTGCGCAGGCACTAGGAGCACCTATATCTAAAATTTCAAGTCTCTAGCTCTTATAGGTTCTGAGATCCTTGCGTTCATACATACGGACGGACAGACAGACAGACGGACATGGCTAGATCGACTCGGCTATTTATGCTGATCACGAATATATATACTTTATGGGGTCGGAGATGCTTCCTTTTGCCTGTTACATACATTTGGCTTTCGCACAAATACAATATACCCTTATACCCATTTTTAATAGGTTCAGGGTATAAAAATACGCAAACAGCACATTTTGTTTAATCATAGAGGCATTGAAGAAGTCACTGCCCAATTGAAAACACAATATTTCTTCTCAAATATTAAAGCAAAAGTCACACAAGCAATCAATAACTGTGACACATGCAAATTTTTTAAATATGACCGACACCCACCAAATATAAAATACCAAAAAACTGAAACACCAAAACGACCGTTGGACATCATACGCACGGACTTATATACAATCAACGGAAAATACGTGGTCACAATAATCGATAAATTTTCACGATTTGCAACAGGCTCCACAATCCCGACACGGTACGATACGATAAAAACAATCCAAAACTTTATACAATTATTTGGCATATCTAGAGAAATTATTTGTGACCAAGGAGCAGAACACTCTTCAAATCTTATCAAAGATTTTTGTAAACAATACAATATACAACTCCACGTAAAATCATTCGAACAATCGTCGAGCAACGCCCCGTAGAAAGACTACATTCGACATTGACAGATATACATATAATCATCATAGAAATAAAAAAAAAATCCTAAAACGCCAATAAGCCATGAAGAAGTATTGGCAGTAACCATGATTACGAACAATAACGCTATTCACTCTGTCACACAACATACCCCACACGAACTGTTCACCGGTCGAACACACACATTCAACAGAGACATGAGTTTTGACAAAAAACACGATTACCTTATAAAATTAAACAAATTTAGAAAAAAACTATACCCAAAAATTCAGGAACATGTCTCACAGCAAAAAAAGCTTAGAATAGAAAAACTAAACATAGGTAGAAATCAGTCTAAAGAATATGAAATAGAAGAAACCGTATTTTGAAAAGAAAACCGACGTAGTAAAATGGCACCCAGATTTAGCAAACAAAAAGTCTTAAGAGATTCAGGAGTGACACTAACCACGACAAAAAACAAAAAAAAAATCTAAATTAGAGGAAATTATAAGGAAATAATCGACAAAGATAAAAAAAATCACCGAACTTTACAGATTGACCACGGTCACTGGAGAACATATTGAATTTCATTTAATAACCGGACAACAACCAAACATTAAACTCTTTTAAAACCATATCGCACGCTGTATACTTACAAGATTATGAAAATAATATAACAAAATAGAGTTAAAAGTCATACACCCATCAAGAGGCATTGAAGAGGTATTATTAACGGATTAGGTACAGTAATTAAAATTATAACGGGGAACATGGACACCGAGGACAACATTAAGTTAGACAGATACATTAAAAACCTAAAAGAGGAAAACAAGAATTATAGAAACAATATGAAAAGACAGGAATTCAATAATGAAATACTAATAAGATTTACAAATATATCAACCCATATCAACGAAGAACAAGGAACAATAAATTGTAGTGTACTCATACAAGTTACCAACATACACCACCCTTGCCCCTCACAACAACCACAAGTCTTCGTGCTAACGGCACACATCGATCGCTGCCTATAAACTGTCTTCAAGCGGCCACTTCTCTTCGTCACAACAACGACCGCTGCTCATAAACTCTATTCAAGTGCCTTCTCATAAACCATTCTGCACGTCAAGCGCTTTGGGCGCAACAACAATGTTGTCACCCGACACTGCAACGTCAACATATTAAACGAAACGAAGACGTTGCGCTAGCTAAGCACTGGCCGTTGCCGGGTGTTTCGCCATATCCGCTGCAACTATGTTGACATTGCTATGTGCTGACTCTGCGATTCGAGCGCCACGTTGGGTCGACGAGAGACCAAAAGACTTGGAAGCGAATTAGATTCAATTCTGGCGAGGAAACGATAAGAATACAAGCGGCTATATTTTATTTTAAATAAAGAACATACAACAGAGAATCGATATCTACTTATTTAATCTGCTTATTATCAAGACATCGAGGATGTTTCATCATTACTTGTTAAGGTATTCATTGACACTGCCGTAACTCACATAACTCAACTTGTAACTTGTTGCAAGTATAAACAAATATGAAATATCAATCCAAGCGCATAGCATAAATATAATCGTATATATGTATGCACATACACATATACACATGCAAATGCATATATACAGTGCGTAACATGAAGCCACTTGAGCAGGCCAAGCTAGCGTGGGAACGCTGAGCTTGCCCTCTAGCCGCTCCGAGAGTGAGCGAACATATGTATACACCCTCTCTCTCTCTCTTTGTAGCTGTTAACTGATAACAGCATTAGTTTATATATGTTATCCATAGGCTGAGAACATTTTGGAAGACAATAAATGCACTCTCATGAAACTAGCAAACCAGCACAGACGTCCTAAATGTGTTTCTTCTTACATTCAATATAAGGCAACATCATTATATGTTATTACATGGCGACCGCGATAAGTGTCACGCAACGTAGGAAGATCAACGGCAACAACAACAGCGAGAACAACAACGGCAATAACAAAAACACCAGAAACAATGATTGACGAACCTTTTTTTATACTGAGTGAGTAGAGGTTATGAGAATAAAAGGTTATTATAAGAATAAAAGAAAGAAAATCTGAACTCCACAAGCAGCTATACGCGACCGAGAGTCAGCTAAATTGGAACACCGCAAACAAATTACCGGCCGAACTCGACCATTTAGAGTCAGTTAAAAAACAAAAAGTAAATCTTACACACTCTGCAACCTCAAGCTAAAAAAAAAGAAGTCTCAGTATAAAAATAATACTAAATTCTCCTTCACATAAGCAAAGTTAAAGAAGAAGTGTCCAGCAGACTGTGAAGGTCCGCTATACAGCGTATATTGCCTGTACACCTGCCAGAGGGATAACAATAAGTGCGAGAGGCATACCGCCCCTTGCGCCAACGAAGGAAGACTGCAGCAGAAATAACAAGCATCAGCGTGCCACGTCCGACGACGCCCAGCTGTTGTATCGACGAGGGACACTATGATTACAAATTACTAATCACTTTACTATTATTGTTAAAAAAAAAAAACAAACAATAAATATTTTTGTAAAACTGAGCAATAATTGCGTTGCCCGGTTAGAGTGCGGCCCATAAAGCCACACAAACATTAGGTAGAAAGTTGTAAATGTAAATATACACTTGAAGAAAGTAGCAAAAAAATTTCCATATTCCAAATTCTTTTTAGTTACATGTTGAATAGAATACATTTTTATATTCAAAAATTTAATGCTTTAATTAAAAACTTGCTCTAGACATAATTAATGGTAATAGGATTTCGAAAACGGATCCAGCAATAATCATTAATAACGAGCTATCAATTATGTTAGACCATAATTCGAAAATGCGGATTCAAACGCAAGTGTTATAAATACAATCGAGGTTTCACAACCCGAATTGAAACTAATAACCATATTGCTAATAATTATTGTCGTAATAATGTGTGCCAACACTAAATTTTATAAATTGCACAAAAGGTGCCTTAAGAAGAAATAATCAAGTAGGACTAACGACCTCGATATAATGTAAAAACAACATTTTATATGAAAAAAAAAAATATATATATATATATATATTAATAACTAAACGAAAAATAAAGGGTTCCCTCCAAATATAAAAATAATATAATAAATAAAATTATTCAGCAAATAGATTCCCACTATGGAATGGACGGAAATCCGTACTACTTTTATAGAAATCAAAAACAAATTTGAACGAGAAAGGCTATCTTCGGCACGCCGAAGATCTAATACCCTTGCAGACCCAACCTTTTCATAATGCTTAAAGTACTTTGCCCGTATCTAAGAAGCACAGGGAAAATAATTAATGCCGAGTTTGGGCAAGATGTCTTGATAAACAAAATGTTTTTTCATACAACAACTTAATTTTCGACCGATCGTTCCTATGGCAGCTATATGATATAGTGGTCCGATCTTAATAGGATTTTGCATATATATGAGGAGTAAAGTAAAACTAATAAATGCCGAGTTTGGTCAAGATATCTTGAAAAACAAAATGTTTTTTCATACAACAACTTAATTTTCGAGCAATCGTACCTATGTCAGCTATATGATATAGTGGTCCGATCCAGCTGCTTTTGACATATGTGCTGCGTACAACAGAAAGAGGAACTTCTGCAAAGTTGCATTAAGATAGCTTTAAAACTGAGAGACTAGTTCGCATAGAAACAGACAGATGGACATGGCTATATCGACTCGGCTGTTGATGCTGATACTATATATATACTTTATGGGGTCGGAGATGTCTCCTTCTATGCGTTACACATTTCACGACAAAATTATAATACCCTCTGCAAGGGTATAAAAATCTTATAAGTCACAAGCGCAAAGAGATTACTGTTAATAAACATGCTAATATAAGTAACATGCTGTAATGAAGTACGTATACTGATACATGACAATAAGAAAAAGTTAAACTCTAAAAGCTGTCAGAGGTATCAAAAGTTTTAGTAAGGCTCCGATCAAACTTGATTTCAATAAAAGGGAGATATAGCTTACATATAGAAATCCCAACAATTCTAAAATCTGAATCGACAGACCAGCAAGAACTTGAATTGACAGAGCAGGAAGAGAATGAGTCGGTAAACAATTCAGATACCGATATAGACGAAAAAGATTTAAACGATCTAACAATTCCAGCCGTCTTAACAGTAGCTTAATCGTCAGATCAAGATTCAGAGTCCGATTTAAATTCCAGTGGAACAGAAAAAAAATGTATTACAATGACAGACGAAACAGCTGCCCAAAGGGCATACAAAAGAAAAAATTTCACAGGCAGTTCCAGAATTTTATGGAAGAAAAATACATTTCCTAAGATCAACCTGACAAAGGGACCTTATGAAAGTATTGCAATTAAAGTAATAAAGTCATAAATAATTGGCTCCACCCTCTACATAGTTCAAAATGAGACTAAGATCGTAGATATATATAAGCCATAACAACAATGACAAGAAATTGAGAAAATGGAAAGCTGAAGACAATTCTTAAGGCAGGCTCATTCAAAACAATGAATGAAACGGTAGCTAAATACGTTCACTACAGCACTGAGATGACTGGTAGTATGAACTCTATTTTATTCACAAGACGACAAAGAAACTTCCAAGGTAATATTAACAGAGGTAATTACAGAGGAAGGGGAAACGGCTCATATGCAACAACTCATATGTCCGTGGCAACTACCGTTGTGGCAATAACAACTACGGTGGTAATTATAATAATAACAGAGGTCATGGAGGATTTAGAGGAAATAATCGTTATAACGATAATTCCTACAATAACCAAAGAAACAACAATCAAGGAAATTCATACAGACAGGGAAACAATGTTAGGACCCTTAAGCACTCAAAATCAATAAAAACAGCAGTTCACACCATCAATCTTAATTTAAATATATTTATCAACATACAAAATGAACATACTGGTAGGAAATTAACATTTTTAATAGATATAGAAGCTGACAACTCAGTCATAAAAGAAAATTCTGATCAATTTTTAGATATTGATCATGAAAATATAACTCAAATTACAGGAATTGGTAAAGGATCATAAAGCTCATTAGGATTAATATTAATCGAAATGCGAACTTCTAACTTTATTATGCCACATAATTTTCATATAGTAGAAAGTAGTAGTATTAGTAGTATAGTAGTAGCAGAAAGATTTTCCGATCCCTGGAGACGGAATAATTTGAATAGGTTTCATCAAAAAATTCAATTGTCAATTAGATTTTACTATAGAAACTGACTGTTTCATTTTAAGATCCAATAATGTTGCACATTCTATACAAATATCCAAATCCTAATACCTAATCAGGAGATAGGAGATATTATATTTGTTGGTAATTCAATTACAGATTCAACAAACGCATATGTGCGAATATTAAACACAACTAACAGCAATAAATTCTAAACATAAAGGAATCAAATTTAGAACCACTATCTAATTAGATAGTGATAATTATCAAATAGCAGACTCACACGACATTCAAAGAGCAGAATCAATTCTCACTAAGTTAAAAATGAACTTTCCACCAGCATATAACAAAATAATGACAGAATTATGTTAAAAATATACTGATTACTGGATTAGAAACAAAACCAATCACAAATAATAATTTTTACAAGCAAAAATTAAGATTGAAAGATGATGAACCAAGTTATATTTTCAAAACTATAGAGCTCCTCATTCACAACAAGCTGAAATAGCTAAACAAGTAACTAAAGATAAAGATAAAGATGTTAAAGATAAAATAGTATAACCCTCTGTGTCTGAATATAATAGCCCGTTACCCAAAGAAATCCTTACCGGATTAAACGGAGAAAATATGGCGTTTAGTGATAGACTATCGCCAAATTAATAAAAAATTATTAGCTGATAAATTTCCACTTCCAAGAAGAGATGATATTCTTGACCAATTAGGCCGAGCAAAATATTTCTCGTGTCTAGACCTAATGTCTGGATTCCATCAAACAGAACTTGAAGAAAATTCAAGAAATATAACGTATTTTTATACGAGCAATGCCTCTATCGTTTTACACGATTACCTTACGGTTTAAAAATAGCGCCTAATTCCTTTCAACGAATGATGACAATCGCATTCACTGCTCTCGCACCATCTCAAGCATTCCTATTCAGGGATGACTCAATTGTCATTGGTTGTTCTGAAAAGCATATGACCAAAAATGTCACAAATGTTTTCGATCTATGCAGAAAAACAAAAAAAAAAAATCAAGTTGCATCCAGATAAGTGCTCATTCTTCATGAAGGAGGTCCCTTTTTTTCGGACACAAATGCACCGATAAAGGAATATTACCTGACGACGCCAAATATGATGTTATTAGGAAATACCCTACGGACGCAGACAGCGCTAGAAGATTTGTTGCATTTTGTAAATATTATAGACTTTTCATTACAAATTTTGCCGATTATTCTCGTCACATAACAAGATTATAGAACAAGTAAGAGGTTCTAGTCGGGAGCTCCCGACTAGGGGATACCCTGAACGCTCTTCTTCCAACATCAAATGCATACATATATTCTATTTTAGAAGTTATATGTCAAGTTTGGTGACTAGCTCTTATTATTTACCAAAATTGCCTAAAAAACAGGATATCGATATCGATTTTTATCGATTGCTTGGAAACGGAGAAAGTTATCGATTATCGGAACTCGATCTGCGCAGGCAATAGGAGCACCTACATCTAAAATTTCAAGTATCTAGCTCTTATAGGTTCTGAGATCCTTGCGTTCATACATACGGTCAGACGGACAAACAGACAGACGGACATGGCTAGATCGACTCGGCTATTGGTGCTGATCAAGAATATATATACTTTATGGGGTCGGAGATGCTTCCTTCTGCCTGTTACATACATTTGGATTGTGCACAAATACAATATACCCTTAAACCCATTTTTAATGGGTTCAGGGTATAAAAAGGATGTAAAATTCGAATGCACAGCTGATTGCCAGCATGCCTTTGAACATCTTAAAACGGCATAAATGAATCCACCTTTACTGCAATACCCCGATTTTAGCAAAGAATTTTACATAATCACAGATGCTAGCAAAGGGGCATTTAGAGCTGTTTTGACTCAAAACTATAATGGTCTTTAATTACCTGTAGCGTATGCATCTCGCAGTTTCACTAAAGGTGAAAATAATGTCAACCACAGAACAAGAGCTATCAGCAATTCATTGGAAAATTAATCACTTCAAACCATAGGTATATGGTAGACATTTCACAGTCAAAACAGACCACAGACCGTTAACTTACCTATTTTCAATGGTTAATCCCACATCCAAATTAACCAAAATGAGGCTTGATTTAGAAGAGTACGAGTTTACAGTAGAGTCTCTTAAGGTAGTAGAGTCTCTTAAGAACTTAAAGACATACAAATAAAATTCCTGAAAGTCACTACCAGGCACCAACGTAGACAGAAATAAAGAAATAGAATTGCCTATGCAATCTATAGAAAAAGCTTCAAAGCCCAACGTATATGAAGTCATAAAAAATGAAGAATTACGAAAAGTAGTGACCTTACATGTAAAAAATATGCTGTTTCTTTAAACATGGGAAGAAAATTACTGCAAGATATGATGTAAGCGATTTATATACTAATAGAATTCTTGACTTAGGTCAGTGCTTCCAAAGGCAAGCCGGTATAAATGAAATCAGCCAACTCAAAGTGGCACCGTGGGAAAATATCTTTGAACAAGTTTCAATTGATAATTTCAAACAAATGGGCAATAAAATATTGAAAACATTAGGAGTAGCGCTACTCAACTCGGTGACCCTAATAAAAGAAGAAAAAGAAAAAGAAGCTATATTGTCTACATTTCATAATGATCCAATATAAGGAGGTCTCACAGGCATTACAAAACCCTTGGCCAAGGTCGAAAGACATTATTATTGGAAAGGTATGACTCGATGTATTACTGAGTATATACAAAAATGTCAAAAATAAAAGTGACAACACATACAAAAACTCCCTTAACAATTACGGAAACCCTAATCAATGCTTTTGATAGAGTAATAGTAGACACGATCGGTCCACTACAAAAATCAGAGCAAGGCAACGAATATGTAGTTACACTGATATGTGACAACAAAATATCTAGTTGCCATACCTATTCCAAACAAAAGTGCAAAAGTCGTAGCTACAATTATATTTGAAGATTTTATTCTGAAATACGGTCCAATGAAGACGTTCATTACGGACATGGGTACGGAATATAAAAATTCAGTTATAGAAGATTTATGTAAGTACCTTGGTATTAAAAACATAACTACTACAGCACACCACCACCAGACTTTAGGAACTGTGGAACGAAGACATAGAACGTTAAACGAATTAATTCGTTCTTATATATCAGTTGATAAAACTGATTGGGATGTTTGGTTACAATACTTTGCATATTGTTTTAATACAACACCATCCACAACACATGACTACTGTCCCTTTGAATAATTTTCATTAAGAGTGCTAATATTAACAAGGCATTTTATAGTGTAAATGAGCACATTAAGCCTTTATATAATATAGATGATTACGCTAAGGAATCAAAATATATGTTAGAGTTAGCATATAAAAGAGCTATAATAATGATTGAACAGAACAAGCAGAAAAATAAACTTATTTATGATAAGTAAATGACATAGAACTTAAAATAGGAGATAAAGTTTTATTAAGAAACGAAACAGGTCATAAGCTAGATTTTAAATACATAGGAAAGTAGAAAAAATAGAAGAAAACGACAATATCATAATATCAGACATTACAAACAAAAAGTAAATAAGGATAGACTAAAAACTTTTTTTTCGTAGTGATGTAGTATGGCCATATATAAGTAATAATTAGCATTGGTATATACGAACAGCTTCAAACCAAAAAAAAAAAGGTTCTTCCGACTAGGGGATATCCTAAATCCTCTTCTTCCAACATCAAATGTATATATATATTTTATTTTAGAAGCTATATGTCAAGTCAGGTGACTCTAGCAAAAAATAGGATATCAATATCGATAACAAACTCGATCTGCGAAGGCACTAGGAGCACTTACATCTAAAAATTTCAAGTCTCTAGCTCTTATAGGTTCTGAGATCCTTGCGTTCATACCTACGGACAGACGGACAGACAAACAGACGGATATGGCTAGATCGACTTGGCTATTGGTGCTGATCAAGAATATATATACTTTATGGGGTCGGAGATGCTTCCTTCTGCCTGTTACATACATTTGGATTTTGCACAAATACAATATACCCTTATACCCATTTTTAATGAATTGAATCATATATTAGTAAACAATTAAGCAAATTATTCCTTATAAAAAGAAAATAAATTTAATTTTACCTTTTATTACATTCAAGAAAATATTCGCACAAACTAATAAAAAAATATAAAACAAAATCAATTTTTTTTTTAAAGAAAAACAAATTATTATAATGAATTTTAAATTTGCATATTTCTTTATCTTTATATATTTAAATTTTTACATTTTTACAATTTCCTAAATTTTAATAAAGTTTTAAATTCATATTATTTTTAATAGTTTTTTTTGCATATAACAAAAATATACAAAACCAACTAAAAGGTTATAGTTAAGTTCATTAAATAACTACACATTAATAATGTTACGTTATTTTGTTAAAAAGGGAGGTGTAGTGTATTCATACATAACTCAACTTGTAACACTTTGTTGCAAGTATAAACAAATATAAAATATCAATCCAAGCGCATAGCATAAATATAATCGTATATATGTATGCACATACACATATACACATGCAAATGCAAATATACAGTGCGTAACATGAAGCCACTTGAGCAGGCCAAGCTAGCGTGGGAACGCTGAGCTTGCCCTCTAGCCGCTCCGAGAGTGAGCGAACATATGTATACACCCGCTCTCTCTCTCTCTCTTTGTAGCTGTTAACTGATAACAGCATTAGTTTATATATGTTATCCATAGGCTGAGAACATTTTGGAAGACAATAAATGCACTCTTATGAAACTAGCAAACCAGCACAGACGTGCTAAATGTGTTTCTTCTAACATTCAATATAAGGCAACATCAATATATGATATTACAAAATAACTTTTTAAAGAATTATCAGAACACCATATATAAAGATCTAAACCTAGAAAGTAAACAAATAACACTACTACAGTGTATGTATAGGATAAGTTTCAATATAGATATACTATATAATCATTTGAACAATATTGCAGAGAGTATCTTACTCTCCAAATGAAACATCCTCCCTAAGTTTATATTAACCAACGAAGAAATTGATAAAATAACAAAAATTATAGAAATACAAAACATTAAAATACAGTCTATAGAGCACTTGAACAGACTATTGACCCTAGAAACAGTCAAATTAGAACAAACAATCATATTCTTAATAAAGATACCGTTACTAACCAATGAGGATTTTCAAATGTATCATATAATACCACTACCTATTAACGAAACACAGTGCACTATAACTCCCAAATATGTAATACACGATGAAAATAGCTTGAGACTAGTTAACACACCGTGTCACAAAATTCACAAACTAAATATTTGCGAAACCTCAGAAATGGAGGAAATTGCAAGAAATGAATTATGTATAGGCAACATCTTGAAACAAAACACAAGTAATTGTAATACTACATTACATTGGCATACACCAACAAATATTCGAGCCAGAAAAAGGTGTCATATTTATATTCAACGCACCAACAACAAAAATTGAAGGATCAATCATCATCAAATACGAAAACTGCACTGTAAAAATTAACAACAATCGTTATGACGACTGGAAAATCACCATGGAGGAGAAAATAGACATCAGCATTCCGCACATTGAAGGAATGACAATCAACACAACAGTAGGAGATATTAACCTATAAAAACAAATTTTCAGATCTTCCCCCACCAGAAACTAATTTGGGAAATTAAAGAAGAGTCCAAATCACATCTGATGGCACTCAACTCAATGATGCTACTAATGAGCGTCGTAACAGCAACAATCCTTTGAATCCGAAAGAATCGCAGCACTTATCCTATAAAAGACGCGGAAACAATCTCGGTTCAGGCCATACCCTCGATTTGGCCCTCACTTCGCTTTAGGGGGGGAGGATTTAGAATATCTCCTAACGAGGGTATCGCAGAGTCGATCCCTCCAAAGAAACCACCAAGAAGCGGATAGCAGAACACCCCTTCCTTCTCACCTAACTACGTGAGTGGGCATAAGTACGTTGGCATAGTTTGTGTACACTTACAAACCAAGCAATTTGAGAGGATGTGGTTGCGACACTTATGTCGCTAGCCATTAAATACTAAATCAGCACTTTCACAGACTTATGTTGAGAAACTTATTGTAAACATTAGGCTAACATAAGAATGAAGAAATAAATGAGAAGTCAGTCTTGAGTAACAAGTAAAACCCATCAGTCGAACGCTTTTATTTTATATATACGTAATTCATACGTAACAAAAAAACACATCAGTGAACTGTGAAACAGAAGATACCACAACCCTTGTTATACCGTCGACCACGACTATAACTCGCTCACCACTGTGAGCGAGCGACAGCTTTTCTAAGTGCAAGCTCGAAATGCAAGTTAACAGCCTAAATGTTAACAGCAGCTGAAAGCAAGCAGAGGCTGAAAGTGGGCAGAGGCAGCGAGCAACCAAAGGTAGCGAGTTTGTAGCGAGGAAGTAAAGGCAGCGACGAAGCAACGGCAGCGAGAATGTAGCGGCGAGCACAGGCAGTGAGCAAGGACAGGAAATCAAATGCAGCGAGAATGTAGCGGCGAAACAAAGGCAGCGATAATAAAGCAATGTCATATTTAATTGGTGCAGAGAGGACAACGCAGGTGGCCAAATATTGATGTCCTGTAATTGAAGAGTTCGATGAAACCGATATGCTTAAGAGCACTGCAAAGTATATGCAACAACTCCACAAAATGTGCTTTTATAACTTTACTCACACCCTAGCTCTCACGTTCTGCGCCAAAATATTGGATCAAATCTCTTTCTTGATCTTCAAAAATATAATCTCATTTGGGCGGGAGTGGCTGGTGTAAAGTTTTTGTTTAAATGCTTAGTTGCATTTTGTTTAATGCAATTAGTTGTTTAAATGCAATTAGTTGCTAAGAGAAACGAACTTTTTTCAATGATAATGCAGACAGAACTGATTTATTAACATAACCTAAGATTAAAATGTTGGAGCTGATTTTGCCTCATCCAGGAGTCTTGGAGGGCAGCTGTCTGACCTGGGGGCATATACAAAAGCTACTTGTAGTTAAAACATAATTTCGGCCGAAAACAAGCGACATAAATCAACCAGCAAAATGAACTGCTTCGAGAAACGTCGGCAAATTATGTTGCTAAGCCCAATTAGACATCCTTTCATCCATAATTTGTCCCTACTGACTCGTGGATAACTTCAAGCCTGGTATCAATTAAATTACTAGAGCTCTAATTTTCCTGCTTGTTCACTACAAAAGCTGAATTTACGCCATTCGGAGGGTGTCAAGCATCGTTGCCTATCTGAAATCAAAATTGAACGGACAATACATATTCCAGTCGTTGGACTACTTCATGATGCAAATATCCCCAGCAAGGGTCTGAAATAATCTTTTCTCCAGTATTTTTTCCATTAAATGTTGCTTGAGCACAGTGGTGTTTATACCCAATGTAGGCAAAGCCTTTTTTACAAACCCACATGGGTTTTATGTGTTCTTTCATTGTGAAAACCAGAAGTGGCTACTTATTTCCCATTTTATAAGCACTATTGTGTACTCTTACTTCTCAAGCTCACTCAAAGAAAACACGGATCCACTGAAACAGTTTGCACGCTATCTCTTCGTCAATGCAAACAAGTGAGTGCTCTAGTCGGAAGTGCCCAACTAAAGGATACCCTGGACCTTCATCCACTAGAACCAGATGCAGCTCGTGCTACGCGCTTGTTTACTCAACCTTTATACTTTATCTAATTAAATGGGAAGTTGGATATACTACCATACTAGAAACATCTCTTCCATACTCTCATCGCCTCCAGGGAAAAATGGAATTTTTACGTCTTACACGTATAAGTAACAAAACAAGCGGGAGAAATATCTTCATTTATTCCGACGGCCAAGCAAGTCTCAGCAAGTTCCACCGAAAACTGCGGAATCACGAAGGAAGATTTATAGTTCAAGTTAGTTTAGGATAAACTGCCCTCGGCTATCGTGATATTCTAACCTACACATGGACAAGTCTCTGCCTGATGCTTACATTCCCAAAAAATTTTATAAATTCTTTCTTACCTCACGTTGCAGCTTACGGCGCTCAACTTTTAGTTCAGCCTCTGCCTTTTCGGCTGCTTCTGCCGTGCTTTTATAACGTATAACTTGTGTTTCAGATCGTGCTAAGTTAGCCTGGAGACTAGCGATTTCCTGTTCAGCTTTTTGTAGTTTATATTTATAATCAGATATGATTTTATTTGATTCTCCTGTGAAAAGCTTATTATGATAAATTTAACTATTATTTGACTATATTTTAGACTTACTTTGAACCTCATAGTCATCATCGTACCTTAAAGAGCCACACAATGAACTTCCGCGTCCAACTCTACCTTCACTTTTAAATGCACCTAACTGTTCATGAAGCTTTTGTATTTCATTAAGAAGTCTCTGCTTTTCTTCTGCAAACTTTTTGAGTCTAACATCTGAAAAGATAGTTTTTAATCATAGCTTTTTATGTTTACTCAGTCATACTTACCAAGAGAACCCTGTACGGTTGACAAAATATTGGCGTTTTCAACACTCACTAGAGCCCGCTTAGCGTCACTACCATCACTATTCTCAATGGAAACAATAATAAGACCGTGCTCTTCTATTAGTGCATCTCGCTCGCTTAACTGGCCTTGCACTAGGCTTAGTTCCAGAGTTGTGCGTTCCAAGTTGCGTTTGAGAGTATTGCAATCGCGAAGTTTGTTTTTGAATTCCCGCTGCAGTTGCGCGAAAGATTCTTCCATTGTTTCACTTTTATCTTTGAGTAGCTTTACTTCATAGGTCTGAGATGAGCGGTCGTTGTCAAGTTGGGCATTCGTTATCATAGCCTTTCGAAACCGTTCTTCAACTTCCTGAAATAAAAAAATAATAAACAAATTAGAACACAATTGGTGGACAGTTTTAATACACAGTTGAATCACAATTGCACTTTTTACAAGTAAGAGGTTCTAGTCGGGAGCTCCCGACTAGGGGACACCCTGAACCCTCTTATTCCAACATCAAATGCATATATATATTCTATTTTAGAAGTTATATATCAAGTTTGGTGGCTCTAGCTCTTATTATTTACCCAATTTGCTAAAAAAAAAACAGGATGCCGATATCGATTTTTATCGATTGCTTGGAAACAGAGTAAGTTATCGATTATCGGAAAAACTCGATCTGCGAGGGAACTAGGAGCATCTACATCTAAAATTTCAAGTCTCTAGCTCTTATAGGTTCTGAGATCCTTGCGTTCATACATACGGACGGACGGACGGACAGACAGACGGACATGGCTAGATCGACTCGGCTATTGATACTGATCAAGAATATATATATTTTATGGGGTCGGAGATGCTTCCTCTGCCGGTTACCAACATTTGCACAAATACATAATACCCTTTTTACCCATTTTCAATGTGTTCGGAGTATAAAAAGAGTTTCCATATCCGAGATTAGAGAGATTAGTTCGCATAGAAACAGACAGACAGATATGGCTATATCATACCTACTGTTGATGCTGATCGAACTTTTTGGGGTGGAAGATATCTTCTATGTGTGACACAATATATTTTATGATAATTATACCGCCTACAAAGGTTTACAAAATATTGATGACATGCTCTATTTCGACCTTGGATTTGACTTGATTTTACACTGGAAATTGAGAAATGTTCTTAACTATCGTTATCTTTGTAATTACCTGTTGTATTTAATATATTTAAAGATACCTACTTTAAGCTCGTGTTTAATATCACGGAAACTGCGACCTTCGTCCTCCAATGAATCTTCACTACTGCGTCGCGATGCTGTTGCACGTACCAAATTTACAAGACCACTATACCCATGGCGCGTGGGATGTGATGAGAGTGTGTCAACACTACCACTTGTGCTTTGCATATCGAATGCACGGTCAGCGTTTTGCTCCAATTCTTTTTGTTGTCGCTCAAGCTCACGCATTCGTATCTCCCGAGCTTCAGCGCGAGCTAGGCGACGAGCTGCCAAGCGCGCTTCGGCCTGCATTAAAGATAATAAGAAAATAATTAGTTACTTGCTAATCTTATAATCCTTAACGAGTACAAGTAAGAGGTTCTAACGGGAGCTCGCGAATAGGGAATACCCTGAACCCTCTCATTCCAACACCAAATGCAGTTCGCGCTACGCGCTCGTTTGAAGCAGGGTTCGAACTCGCAACTGACCGCATTACTTGCTGACGACTCTACTCAACGGCCACAGCAGCCAAAGAAATAAATAGTTTCCCCGGTAGGGCTCGAACTCGCGACAGACCGCACCACTTGCTATGCCTCTACTCAGCAGTCACACCAATAATTGAGTATAATTAAGTAAAAACTAATAAAAATAGCAGCACAGAAAACAATCGCAATTGCAATGCTGTTGATAGAATTCGAAGCACACGCGCATACATGTGTGTGTGTGTACATGTATACAGAAATTCTTGCAATTTTCGCTAGCTGCCCCATCCAATTGAGCAGTAAAACATAACTTTGGTTTTTTCTTAACCGATAATGAAATTTTCTACAGTATATCTTATTGCACCATAGAACATTCGTGTATTCTCAAACAGTCAAGTGCATTAAAATTGGCCTTAAATTAGTGGCCAATATAAGTTGGGTTATTATCTTGATTTATAGGTCTACGGTCGTAGCGGGTAGGTGGCGATAGGTATAAAATAAAAGATAATACACAAAAACAATATACCCTTTAACCCATTTTCAATGGGTTCAGGGTATACAAATTGAGAATTCAAAAAAGAAATTGTTTATGTTTTAATTAAGCCCCAACCCCGACGTCTAGCTGGCAGTGGTACTGAGCTTGGATTTCCAGGAAATAATCGTTTAATTATCGCTATCAACTCATCAACAATCCTCCAGGTTCAGGCTCAGCTATCAACTCATCAACAATCCTCCAGGTTCAGGGCCTCCTTTGCCGGCAAAGCCGTCGTCCAGTAAGCGGCCCAGCGTTACTGCCTCACAGTCGCAGTGGTCCTGGCTGAGAGTTTTTACGCTACTAAAATTTAAGCACGGCTTTCACCGTGGGCAGATCTCCACCCGTGCCGTGAGCAGCAGGCCAAAAAAGGTCCGGGGTTATTTACCATGATCGTGACACGAGAGTCGAATCCTGACATAGATCATTAACTTCGTTGCCGGTACTCTTCCCACGGTTGAGTGTTAAGTTGTTAAGTGTGTAAGAAACCATTTGCAGAGTTTTTATAGAATTCCATTACCCTGTACGTGGAACAGTTCAGATTTAAAAGGTTAGCTTGAAACGAATAATAGAAGGCACTACTTTTGGCTTGTAATAAACAACAGGAGGCCATATACTTATATGCAAGGCACAGCTTTGCATCATCGGCAAACAATAGTATTCTAAGGAGAGACAATCTCGAGGGAAGGTTACTCTGATACCCAGTGAAAAGCAGAGAAAGCATAATTTGTGAAGTAACAACTAGTGATTAGCTAAATCGAAAGCTCGGCTAAAATAAATATATATCACAAGTCTACATTCTTTTCTTAATCATCAGTTACTAGGGAAATAATAAGAGCTGCATAATTGTTGCTTGAAGAATAACGTACAATTTGGAAATATAGTTTAGAATGGTATATAAATTATAAAGAGTATAAAGATTCTGTTTTAAGTATTAAAACAGGTTTGCACAGTGCTACAGCAATGTAATAATCTGATTGAAAATGCATTTTGATATATGTAACTGATGTTGAGTCTGATTTTAAGTATATCTAAGAAAAGTCTGCATACAGATTAGCATTGTCCGGATCCCATTCGCATACGATGAATAATTATCGATAGGTTCTAAAAGATCTGGTTTCTGTACCATAGCTCCTTTTCAGCTTTTCTACGTGCTTCCTAGATACGTACCACCTTGATCAACAAGTTCCCGGAATTTGTTCAGAAAATAAAAAATACAAGTTTATTCATGTAAATCTATATTATTCCCTTTAAAGTAATCCCCATCGACTGCAACACACTTATGTCAGCGCTTGATCCACCAGTAATTTCTGAGATTTTTCCATTACTTCCTCTCGGTTGCTGAAACATGTTCGCCGTAATAGTTTTTAAGCTCGAATAAAAAGAGAAAAGTGACACGGAGCCAAATTAGGTGGATTCGTTGACCGTTGGCTGGTATTTGTTGCATTTGACGTGAAAAAAATACGAATAATGTGTGGGACAAGGCGTTATCATGGAACAAAATCCTCGAGTTCTCTGCACTCAATTCTGGTCTCTTTCGGCGAATTGTTTTATGCAAACGTCTCATAGCGCCCATATAATAGTCTATGTTTACTGTTGGGCCTGTTAAAAAAAATTCATAACGCACTACACCGTAGTAGTCCATTAAAACCGTGAGCATTGCCTTCTTTTTTTTACTGAAAACGACGTGGTTTTTTTGGTCGCGGCTCATTAGGTGAACGCCACTCACCTGCCTGATATCTGGATTGCGTGTCGTACTCATAAACCCACGCATTGTCTCCAGTAATGATCATTTTGATGAATGCGGTAGACTGAATCCGAAGTCTCGCAAAAAATGTCTTTTGCAACGTCAACACAGTCTCTGTTTTGCATGAAATTAAGATCTTCTGGCACCAACCTAGCTGCTACACGACGGAATTCCAAATCATTAACTAAAATGTCTTGGACGGATCCATAGACAATGTTCAAGTTCTTTGCTATCTTTCTGATGGCTAATTCGCGGTTGGGGACCGACATTTCGTTTACTTTATTAATGTTTGCGTCGGTTTGCGATGTCGATGGTCTGCCACTGTGTTCACCGTTGCCAAAACACTTTTTTTTCGAACGTTCGCGCTCCATAAAACCCGTTTATTACGCAAAATTTAATACAAGTTCGTTGCTGCAAATTTAAATCCATTCGTTAAAAATCGCCAAAACACAGATATAGATGTGCTCTTGGCTACGTAACTTTTGCAAATGTCAAGCTATGACGCTAAATATTAGAAGGAATATCAACAACAGATGTACCAACTTAACAAAAACAGTCAAAAAACAGATCTCAAATCGAAACGATGGGAGCTCCACACGCTGGCAATTCTAGGAATTTTTTGATCAAGGTGGTATACCTATCATCAAATGCTGGTTAACCGGCCAGGATTTTCTTAATTTCTTCAAAAATAAAAGCAAATCGAACTAAAGCCAAAAGTAAAGCATCAACATCGCAGCCTTTTGCAATGATGCCTGGTTTAACTATGTAGCTACATGACGCCAACGTTATTTTCCACTCTGCGATTCTAGCCATACGATTTTACACAAATACTGAATAACAAGCATGTAATCGTATACAATAAATAAGTAATAATGGTGAATTCCGAAACATAATAAAGAACAGTCTGTTTAATCAGTAAGTATATGAGATTTCGTACAGGAATAACAGTACAATACATTTATATGGACTCTTTTATGAAGATTGTTATTGCACAAAGCTATGTTCTAAAATCATTTTATTTTGAAATTCTTTTTTTTTTTTTTTTTACGAAAATTTGTTATAATTTCTATGTTTTGTAGATGGTTATTTTTAAATTCTCCAAGTAATCAACGTTATGTTTCATAAAGCTCTTATTCTCCTAAACAAAGACATTGTCGGATATCGGCTGCGCTAGGTGCGGAGCCCCAAACTGCCCGTAGAGATGATGCGGCCTGCGGCGTGGTTACCAACCGAGGCGGCTTTGAGGGTTTTGCACGATTGGTGGGAATAATGAGGTTAGCAAAAGAATCCCAGTTCACGAGCGGGGTTGTTAAATTTAAACTTCAACCTTTATTGAACTTAACCAAAAAAAACTATAATTACTAATTTGACCTACACAGAGCATACGTCCGTTGGCTTGGACTGACGCTCACAGACTTCTACATATGTCGCAAACTCCGCTGTTACTAAGCGTGCAAATTCAAACCTCAATAGAATTACGAAATACAAGAAAATAAGATAACTTAAAGTAACAGAACTGAAATCTCGAGCGCTTGAGAAAGACACTAAATTCAACTCAACTCAACCGTGATAGCGCGTGATCTATTGAGTGATAAGACATTACTCAAATGCGGCTAATCTAAGCGCAGGTACATTTTCGTTAATCGCTCTTTTCATGCGCTCTCTTATAATATCCGCTCTTAGGCTGGCGCGATTGCTCTTGCTGATAGGCTGTAGCCCAAACATTTTCCCCCCTTTGATGATTGCAGCATTCATCATCAAATTTACGTCCGCCAACTGTCAGATTCTAGGGCTATAATGAAAATAGAAGAGTGCAATAGAAGAGAAGAGTGAAAATAGAAGAGTGCAATTTAACATTTACGTAAAGGTTAAGTGTCATTATCAAGCCAATTCTCTTGTATGGGTAATGGACAGAGCTTTGTTTCTGGCCGTTTGATAACACTACTGCTTGTTTTTAGAGTCACAACTCTAACTAATCCATCTGCATCAGCATGAGTGCTTGTAATCCGAACGAATCCTTAATTAACACCATGCATCCAACATCTAGGTTTCTCTTCATCTGCAGCCATTTTGGTCTTCTCTGCAACCGTGGCAAGTATTCAGTTTCACCTTTTCCAAAATTGCTTTGAATAGTATTGACAGATTCTCCACCGATGCACTAAACTCAGTAGGAGGTGACAAGAGCGCATCACCAGTGAGAAAGTGACCGGGGGTCAACACCATTAAATCCTCAGAATCATTCGAAATAAGAATTCGAAATTGATACCTCACTTCGCTTACGCTCAGACTCTATTTTGCGACAGTTTCGAATAAGACGTTTAACATATGCCATAACTCGAAGAAGTCGGGTATACGATGAATATTGACTTATGAGCATCGAGCTAGGCATTTCTTCCAATGATATCTTGTGGCAAGTCAAGCTTCTTGTCTCAATACACACATGATCAATGTTATTGCAAGGCCATCCTTCTTCCGGACCTTGTAACCACTGCGGTCCATGCCACCCCATTACACATGCCGTCAACTTAGATACGCTAATTCCCCGACTCAGATGGTCGGCAGGATTATCAATCGAGGGAACGTGTCTCCATTGTCTTCCATTCGAGATCTCCAAAATTTTGTTTATGCGATTTGAAACAAATATCTTCCAGTTTGCACCTCCTCCACGGATCCAACTGATGGCTATCATTGAGTCGGACCAAAAAATAGTACTGCAGAAGTTTATATTAATTCGCAAATTCTGTTTTAAATACTTATACATTTTTGCAGCTCAAGAGCAGCACACAACTCGGCTCTGGGTATGGTTAATTGTGGCTTAACAGGCGTGACCTTACATGTTGACAGCAGCAACTCCGTATGAAATGCGTGATCCCCGGTTGGAACACGTAAATATGCAACCGCTCCGTAGGCTTGAGTTGATGCATCACAAAAGATATGTAGTTCTGCTGCTGCGTTATATAATCCCTATGTTATATATCGTGGTATGCGCATGCTTGAAATATTGGGCAAGTCCGTTAAAAACTTCTCCTATTCTCTTCTGACGGCTGCTGGCACTACGTCATCCCAGCCAATCTTATCCTTCCATAGACGCTGCATTAGTATTTTCCCGGTTACAACAATCGGACTCAGCCATCCCATAGGATCGAATAACCTCGCAACTTTTGACAGTATTGACCTCTTCGTCGGTAAGCCTACTGATAGATCAAAATTTAAATGAAATCGAAATTCATTCTCCACGGGGCTCCAATGTATACCCAGCGTACGAATTGTATCCTCGCCATTAAGGTGCAACAATCCCTTCGTTTCTCGAAATTCGATAGGTATATTTTCTAACAATTTTGGGCAATTACTTGCCCACTTTCTCAACTCAAATGTGGCACTGCCAAGCATACCAATGACTTGACTCTGGATAGCTGCCGCCTCTGTAAAACTATCCGCTTCAGAAAATATGTTATCAACATACATCTGATGTTTCACCACATGTACAGCCTATGGGAATGTCTCCTTTTCGTCCGCGGCTAACTGTTGCATCAAAGAGCTAAGTAGGGTGCTGAACAAACATAACTGTTAAGTATGCATACTCCTCGATGTCATCTTTCTTATCGGATTTCCATAATATGCGCTAATACTGGGCATCTTCCCTTGGAATATTGATGCACCTGTACATTTTTTCTACATCAGCTGTAAACGCGAATCTTAGACCACGCCAATTGAGAATAACTCCAGGCAGCTGCAAGTGTAATTTGAGCCCAATTGCTAAGATATCATTCAATGACTTCCCATTGCTTGTCTCTCTCGAGCCATCGAACACAACTCGGACCTTCGTAGTTGATAATGTTTCCTTTATTACAGCGTGATGCGGTAGATAACAATGTTGAACTCCTCCTTTGGATGATTGTATGATGTTATAAATCTTAGGCGTAGCCCGTTCCATTTGGCCCAGCTCCAGATACTCATTAAGGGTGTGACAATATGCTTCTTTCAACCTGGGGTCTGCACGCAGGCGCCTGTCTAGATAATCTAGTCGCTTCAGTAGCTTCGATATGACGAACCAATCACCATAATTTTATCCAGATGGGACCAAAAAAGGTAAACGCACAAGATATTTTTCCGAAAATAAGCGACGATGAGTATTGACAAAAAAGGCCTCGCACCACCTCTCCTCCGGTGAAAGACCTGGAGACGCATTGTCGAATTGCTCTAGTTCCCAAAACTTACGTAAAACATTGTCGAGCTCCGCATTGACATCATGAGTGTGTATCTTCACTGTGTGCGAGGATACCAACGACGCACGTTCGTCCATCTTTCCAGACACGATATAGCCCAAATCGTATTTTGTGCTAGAGGTGAGCCTGTTGGTCCTCGGTATGCTTCATTTAGCATCAGCTCATCATAAATATCGCTCCCTAGCAAAGTGTCGACACCTTGGGGAATAAAATAATTAGGATCGGCTAAACGGAAATCCTTTAGATGTGGGCACTTCGCGGTAGATATTCTTCTCTCATGCATTCTTTGACTCACCTTAGGTAGGACATACGCAAATATCTCATGCTATACCTGTGGGTCATATAGCGATCCAATTTTTAATTCAATTCCTGTAGACGCTTCGGTAATTCTTTCATTCGCTAAACCATTGATTTTTATATGTACCCGTTTCCTTGTAAGTCGCAGTTGTTGGGCTGCATGCTCTGAAATGAACGACGATTGGGAACCCTGATCCAAGAAAGCTCGAAACTTTAAAGGGTACCCATCTTTGGACTCGATAAGCACCATTGCTGTTGGTGGCAAGACCTCCTGTCTTCTAAAATGTAGGACTTCATCCTTTCCGTTGATTAAATTTGTAGATACTTGCTGTGCACTTGTATCCGTTTTCCATGAGGTTGTTTTTAGACTCATCCATTTGACCACGCGTTCTATTCAGGTTAATTAAAGTACGGTGCCGTTCAAAGCACCTTGCACAATTTCGCGAGCTACCACATGCAGCTGCGTGATGATTCGGACTTATACGATCCGACGCACACATTTCCTTGAATACATTACAAGTTCCAATGGGGTGCTCCTCCTTGCCACAGACAATGCATATATCCGCTTGTCGAATAATAAATGAAGCTTTTGCGTCTCTTTGGCTTGCACGTAAGCCATATATGCCTTGCTTTTTATTCCTGCGGCTATCTATTAGCTGCGTTTTCTTGCAACTTCCTGACGATGCCGTAATCATCGTTCGATATTGGGACACGAGGTAAACACAAGCTCTCCATGTTGAACTGCTAACTGATGATCAAAAACATCCATGTAATGTAAAAACAATACTCGTTTATTGTCATATAAATTCACCAGCATTTTCCATGCTACTGGGTAGTTCGATTCTATCAAAGTCAAGTGCTTTATATCTTTAGCAGCTTCCTCTGATAGAGAATCCTTTAAATAATGGAAGCGATGTAAGTCAGTAAGTCTCCGACAGTGATGTACACGCGATAGGAACACCTCCTTGAATGCCGGCCAATCTATGAATTTATCACTGAAAGTTGGCAGCCTAACCGTGGGCAACTTCATTTCCTCCATAGGGGCTATACAAGGTTCATTCATAGTCTGATGCAAACACGTCTCATTGAATGCGGTAGATGTCGGATATCCGTGTTCCTTGTGCTCATACAACTCATTACGTAACTCAGCTACTCCCACGATGTAGGTCTCTTCAAACACATCCCTGATTGCCGTATTAAAATACCTTGTTCTAATCTCCTCGTTGTCTCGCACTCGTACAAGCTGCTGATGGTTGCGTTTATATTCTGCGTTAATTTCTACCAGCGATTCGAGCCTGGCTTCGAGCTGAGTTACCGTAAGTACCGATTCATCAGCCTTGTATTTTTTCAGTGATTTCTCCAACGAGGTTAACAGTGCAGTTTGCTCAAACGTTAAATACATGAGATTTTGAGTCATTATGAATACCTAACCTTACACGTTAGTGTCAAATTGCACTCACCTTTCCAATTAGGACGCACTGTCTTCAGCAATCACGATCCAATGTCCAATCCCAAAATCCAAAGTCCTAGAATCAATCCTCACAGGAGGCACCGAAAATGTTGGATATCGGCTGCGCCAGGTGCGGAGCCCCAAACTGCCCGTAGATATGATGCGGCCTGCGGCGTGGTTACCAACCGAGGCGGCTTTGAGGGTTTTGCACGATTGGTGGGAATAATGAGGTTAGCAAAAGAATCCCAGTTCACGAGCGGGGTTGTTAAATTTAAACTTCAACCTTTATTGAACTTAACCAAAAAAAACTATAATTACTAATTTGACCTACACAGAGCATACGTCCGTTGGCTTGGACTGACGCTCACAGACTTCTACATATGTCGCAAACTCCGCTGTTACTAAGCGTGCAAATTCAAACCTCAATAGAATTACGAAATACAAGAAAATAAGATAACTTAAAGTAACAGGACAGAATGCTCGAGCGCTTGAGAGAGCCATCAAATTCAACTCAACTCAGCCGTGATAGCGCGTGATCTATTGAGTGATAAGACATTACTCAAATGCGGCTAATCTAAGCGCAGGTGCATTTTCGTTAATCGCTCTTTTCATGGGCTCTCTTATAATATCCGCTTTTAGGCTGGCTCGATTGCTCTTGTTGATAGGCTGTAGCCCAAACAGACATATTTATGTGTTTAAGATGCAAAAAGCTTTAAACATTTATTAGTTGCTTATGAGCTTTTACATTAGCGGTCAAACAATAAGACAAATTTTGATTTCTATGAAATGTTTTCAAATTAAAATTTCGACTATATTTAATAGTGTTTGAATGCATAAATTGCATATAGCAGTCGAACACGAAATGGTACGTACCAGTTGCAGAGAAATTAATTTTCATTAATTTTTGTTTCAGCGAACACGTAAATATGCAGATTGTGTCGCTGCGAAAGATGATAAGTAAAACCCAACTAAATTTAAGACAAATTTTCTGTCAGAACAAGGCATTAATTCACAGTTTTAGCTCCTGCTGAACATTCTCTTGCCCGTTAAATGGACTTGAATTTCTAGAAGGATACTTATCAGCTGACTCCATAGTGAGTGAGCCATTTGCTCCGTGGAAAATACTAACTCATAGAACAACTTCGGTAACTAAGGCAAGTGGCTACTTCAAGAACTGCTGTTTAATTGAAAGGGAGACAAGAGGTCGAATAAAGTATTACAGCCTGGATTTGGAGCACCGACGTGTGAAAATAGTGTACGTTGAGAAGGGTGTCACCACCTGAAAAGCCGAAAATGATTTTGGATCATCCTTTCAACAGCTTCCGATTGGCCACAACCACTTAGCTCCTGATACTCGTGTTTAGCATAGACCACATTAGTATCAAAATCAGAAAAAATCGACGGGTAGCGATAAAAACATTTACGGGCGCTAAAAAATGTCAATGTCAATTCCACCCAAACAGATCGGAGCGGGCTTCCCTGGCCTCCATACCAAACGATGCCTCTAAATGACGATAGCAGCTTCCAGAGTCCTTTGGGTGCATGGTCATAAACTTATTAAAGAGACCCGGTAAAAAGCTTGTCAAACGGCCAGAAAATGGTGTCACAGTTCTTTACCCTCTTGAAGGCGTCTTCGGATCCCAATCTGGTACTCTTGTAACATCTTGTCGAAAGTGTCGACAGCAAGATGAGGCAGCAGATTTTTTTCAAAGACGTTTGCGATGGTGAGCAGCATTCTATTTATCTGTCAGAGTCCGGGCAGTGTGGAATCTTATCTGTTTAGTGCAATCGCTTTAGCCACCTTGCTTTCAATAGCGTCTAACATTCTTGACAGCTTAAGCTTCTTTATTTTGCTCACACTTCGTGCTCCTTCACAGGGAGGTCTAAAATATTGGATATTGTAGAGCTCGTTTTCTTGCTGGTGGTAAAATCAAATGGTATAAATCGTACCTACAGATTCTCTGAAAAACCCTTCGCCGATCTCATCGTCCGTGCGGGTCCGGAATAAATCGCTGCAGCACTATGGAAACCAACAAAGATGTTGCTGCTGATTCTGCAGATTGCAAATCCCTGGCATAAGTCGAGAGCTGTGCCCAAGCCTTGCAGATGCAAGACTCTAGCTTATTGCACGACTAAACTGGCGGTGGCGGTAGGACGCTGGTGACAGATCCGGTAAAAACCAAATTATAAGGTTAAGTTTAAGACGAAGTGTCGATATCTTCAGGCTACAGCTGGCGATGTTGGCCTGTCTTGATGCAATCGCCAAAGGCATAAAATCTCCGGTTGGCAGGAGCTGAAGACTAGACACAGATATATGTGATGGGGTCAGCCAGGACAGGGCTCTGTCCCGACCGTGTTGGAATATCATACAAAAGATAGGCATAGCGGCTCCTGAAAGAGGTCATTTGATCTCCAGCCTTTATGAGGCGGAGGTCACGTTCGATGGGGTCATTTGTGATGTTTAACAAGCAGCTCCTTTTTTTCTAGACTAAGCACCCAGCTCTGGTGGATGTATTGTGAGCTTGAAAGTGAAACTGCGTTTTAGATGGACGAATAACAGAAGGCGAAAGTATGTTCAATCGTCCCTCTAACTATCGCAGGTTTGATGCTCTTTACACAAATGTTTTTACCCTTGATGACTAAGTTAAAGGTACGCCCGCAAGCAGGGAGCTGTGGATATTGAAGGATGACACTCCTCCTTCAGCTTAAAGAGAAGACCCCCGTGTCAGACCTAACAAAGATGTGTTTTTTTTCTTCGAATATATCATATACAACACAGTGGGCCAGCTCGGGGTAGCTGTAGGACTTCCTAAAATTGAATTCATGTTACGGGATCAGGTGCATGACTATTTTAAGTTTCATCCGCCTGCAATAATTGCTCAAAGCTTTTTGATAGTATTGGAAGCAAACTGAAAGGATGATTGGCTGCTCTGTTGTTCAGTTATCTGTTGTCCAGGCTCCTTTTTTAATACGAGCGCATAGAACAGGATCTCAAACTTCACAGGAGAGATACTTCTGATAGAAGTAGCTAGAAGTATTAGCAGCGGCGTAACTATCAGGCCTTGCGGTGAAAGGAAATGAAAGTCGCCTGCAGCTGATCAGCAGACGGATTTTCGTTTCCTCGTCCGATCAAAGCCAAAAACCACTATGGCCTATCGGATCGGAGAGCTAAAGATGGCTGCTCTTTTAATACTCCTTAAAGCTACCATACCAAAAAGTTGCAGTTGCCGTCTGTACCAGAGAGGATGGTGTTTAGCTTTTCGCTTCAGGTCGATGTTGGAGCCAGGCGACATTTTCCTCTCTATGCATGCAATTTTTGTTTCAGCTCCGACAACAAAATTGTACAATGGTCTGCTTCAAAACATGGGGGCCAAACCTAAATACAGAGTCGTCAAAAATTCTGCACTCTGTATTTATTGCTGATGTACTTTGACCAACCATCGCAAGCATCGATAGCGGAAATGCCATCAACGACTTCTGCTGTTAGCATTCGCATATGAATCAATTTCAAGGCGGACAAGTAATTCTAGCCTCTGCGAAAGTACTAGTGAGAGATTCATCAGGTACATGAAAACAATGCAGAGCACTGTTTGATTTATGTTTTCAAGTCAATTTCATGAGGGATTAATCTGTTCGAAAGCTCCATCTACGCCGTGATAAGAATAAATTAAAATTTCAATTTATAGTATCGGGAATACACAGACTAAATTGAACAGCTTACTGCTACTGAAATAAAAAATCGTTTGTCAACGTTTAAAATAACTCTGCAAATCTGCATAACCGTACACACTGTCTTCCAACCACACTCCGAAATTGACTTTTCACCGGTCTGCTTATTGACCTCCTCTGTACAGAGAATGTCCGGCGGTTGGACAGATCCAGACAATCATAGGCATGCTTTCGCGCTGAAGCGTCTAAGTCAGCCACCTGGGGTTCAATCTCAATATCTAACCCTCATGACGGAATATGAGGATCTCGGACACATGTCTTTAGTGACGAATCTAGGATTAAGTTATCCACACTTTCACGTACCTCGCCATTGTGTTTTTAAGCCCAGCAATCTACCGACGAAGTTACGAGTCGTGTTTGACGCCTGATGCATTGTTTTATTCCAGCATTCATTGAATGAATTTCTTTTCTTCTCTTTCGTTTACGATTGGTTGGTTATACCGAAATAGCGGACATAACCAAAATTAACATTAATTACACTGTCGGCTTTTAACATTGTGTCGCGTGGGTGTAAAAATGATTAATTTCAGCAATCAATTTGGTTTACAGGACCCAGATTTCTACGTGATGCCGAGCCCCAACACGACATTGATGTGGACATTGATATTTTGATGCTGAGAAATGTTTGCAATCATCGAAAATAACTATAACATGGACAGAACTAGTTCAAACATTCGGACACTTCGGGTTATGGCACACGTGTTTCTATTCTACCATGTTGTCTAAGGGGAGCACCCTACCGAAAGTTATTTGCCATCATCATCTTACTAGATGCCACTTCCTGAATGGGGATGATCCGTGCGCTATACTTTAAACGTGAAAGTCTTACCAACATCACGATCAGATCATGGCATGCAAACAGCAATTTTGGCGTCGTTGGTCAATGTATTCTGAAATTCAACCGGTTGTTATACCCCTGCCGAGTCGATATAGCCATGCCCGTCTGTTCGTCTGTCTGTTTCTATGCGAACTAGTCTCTCAGTTTTAAAGCTATCTTAATTAAACTTTGCAGAGGTCCCTTTTTTTGTTGCATGCAGCACATCTGTCAAAATTAGCTAGATCGGACCACTATATCATATAGCTGCCATAAATTGTTGTATGAAAAAATATTTTGTTTTTCAACATGTCTTGACCAAACTCGCCATTTATTAGTTTTACTATACTTCTCATATAAATACAAAATCCTATTAAAATCGGACTACTATATCATATATCTGCCATATGATCGATCGGTTTAAAACCCGTTTTTGTTTATCAAAATATCTTGAAAACTCGGCATTAACTATTTTCCCACTCCTTCTTAGATACTGGCAAAGCACTATAAGCATTATGAAAAGGTTGGGTCTGCAAGGGTATTAGATCTTCGGCGTGCCGAAGATAGCCTTTCTTTCTCGTTTACTTTAATGACATTAACAGGTTATGTTAAGTTTATGCTAACTACTTTCAGCATATAAAAATAAATGCAATAAGCACACACATACACACATTTACGAACCTTCGCTATTTTCGAACTCTGTTAATTGTCAGGACCTTTTAAAATTAAGTTTTGTTAATAAATTTGTTGTGTACATATCATCCGAGCAACAACTTGTGTCGCTTAGTAACTTAATGATGGTTTTGGCGACGTATCCATGATATAATTATATAGTTGTCTGGCTCGAGGTCCGGGTATGTTTAAATAAAACAATGAAAACAATTTTATTCTATTTTGCTTATAATATATTTCGGTTGCACATCGGCAAACCATCTTCAAGACACTTACACAAGGTACAAAAATCCATTAACATCAAAATATATTAAATTAAACAATAAATTGGCACATTTCACACACATTATTTTACACGTCTGCGGTTTTTGACGTGGAGATTCAAACTGAGTCTGTTTGTCTGTTCAATAGTAACTTTATTGCATTTTGTTAAAGCTTTATAAAAGCCCACTCGATATTAGATTCTTAAAGATAAACAAGTAAGAGGTTCTAGTCGGGAGCTCCCGACTAGGGGATACCCTGAACCCTCTTATTCCAACACCAAATAAATTAATAAAAAAAAGTTCCCTTGGCAGGGCTCGAATTTGCAACTGACCGCATTACTTACTGTCGACTCTACTCAACAGGCACACCAGCAAAAAAAAAATAATAATACATTCCCCGGTAGGGCTCGAACTCGCGACAGACCGCACCACTTGCTATGCCTCTACTCAGCAGCCACACCAACAATTAAGTACTTATGATAAAAAAGGAACTAAAATAACATTACAAAAAAAGATGCAATTACCATGATATTAGAATGCGAAGCAGACGCGCATGAATGTGTGTGTACATGTATACAGAAATTCTTAAAGCTGCTGCCCCATTCAATTGCGCAGTTGCATATAACTTTGTTTGTTTCTTAACCGATCTTTATGAAATTTTCTACAGTATATCTTATTGTACCATAGAATATTTGTGTATTCTGAAAAAATCAATTGCATTTAAATTGTGGTTTAAATTGGTTGGCAATAAAAGTTGGGTTATTAACTTGATTTATAGCTCTGGGGTGGTAGCGGGGAGGTGGCGATAGGTATGAAATGAAAGATACTTGAAATATCTATAATATTCTAGAAGCAGCATATCATGTTTGGTGGCTCTAGCTCTTATTATTTACCCAATTTGCTAAAAAAAACTGGATGTCGATATCGATTGCTTGGAAACGGAGTAAGTTATCGATTATCGGAAACAAACTCGATCTGCGCGGGAACTAGGAGCATCTACATCTAAAATTTCAAGTCTCTAGCTCTTATAGGTTCTGAGATCCTTTGACTCATACATACGGACGGACGGACGGACAGACAGACAGACGGACATGGCTAGATCGACTCGGCTATTGATGCTGATCAAGAATATATATACTTTATGGGGTCGGAGATGCTTCCTTCTGCCTGTTACATACATTTGGATTTTGCACAAGTACAATATACCCTTTTACCCATTTTTAATGGGTTCAGGGTATAAAAACACAGAGAAGAGGCTCTCGTCGGGAGAACTCTATTTGGGAATTCCGTAAACCAAAGACAATGTAAACACTAAGATAGGTAACACTATACAACAAAATACAACCTTGCAGCTATATTTTATGAATTAGGAATTAGGAACAATAACGAAATCAGTATCATTGCGCTCTCCGAACTGAAAGACCGAAAAAGCTTAAAATAGAATGTAAGAGAAGTGCAGGCAATTATGTTTGTATGTGTGTTAATATATTTACCTATCAGCGTATTTGAGTGTGTTGCTATGCACTGCTCTACTGATCTGACTGTTACCGGCAAAGGAATAAATTTTGTTAGTTTTCTAGCCCTGACCAAAATTGTATTCACATATGAATGCATGTTGTATACGTCGTTCGTCTGGCTTTTGGAGAGCGGACAAGCCAGTCGGCTTGCATGTCGTGTAAAGTGGGAAAAGCCAGGCTAGAGATTTTGCGTCACATTCAAATGTATGGGCCTTACTCATCTTAGTGTTTATATTGTCTTTGCCTGAAGCCTGGCACTACTTGCCACCGCCTCTACCCGAAAGATATGCAACATACAAGATTTAATTTTCTCTTTGTAGTGCAGCTTCAAGTGATGTTGATGCCAGATACCTTAGAGCATGTTTAACGCCTGCAAGGTGTAAGCTTCGTGGTTCCCTATTGCACTGCGTTAATTTTGTTACAGCCACATCAGTTTCCCCACAAGTGATTGGAATGGCGGCGCATTCATTTTACGACACTCCTTATTTTTGAAAACATCTTGGTATCCTGCATCCAAAGGCGTGCAGTTTTCATTGTTTTGTTGACAAATCAAATCGCGAATTCATTGCGACTGTCTTTCTTAAGCTGGTATAAGCCAGGTTCATTTTTTACCATTTACCATAACAACGTGCTGACCTTCATTGGTAATGCGAAAAGTTTTATTCAACATCAGAGCGTCGTACTCTATGTTCATTGCCAAGTGAACCTTTGGAACAGCTAATAGACACGTAGGATGTAGGTATTCCTGGTACTTACCAATGCGCCAAGAATGCTCTACTGCTTCTTGGTTCGTCCTCGCTTTCCAGAGCGAACTAATTTTTGTCTACCTGGTCCCAAACGTGGTTCCTTGACTGCACTCACCAAATTGTCGCAAGTGCTGTCATTTTTTATTCCGACGTTTACTTCGTCGTCTGAACCATTGTCATAACTTAAGCCGACGTTGGCTTCGTGGTCTAAGCCACTACCACTATTTAAACCAACGTTGGATTCGATTCCTTCGTCGTATGAGTCTTCAATTTCGATATTTCCTATGCTCGATTGACTCTCAATATTTTGTGCACACGTTGCAAGATTAATGGCTCCAGTATCGCCTAATTCAGTGCTTAATTGCTCATCGAACAGAGCATCCCTCTTCTCGATCACTTGTCCAGAGGTCGAATTATACGAACGATGTACTTTTCATACTCGCATATCCGATGGTATTATTATTATCCCTTGGCGCGGAATTTACTTTGCCGCTTACCCTTTTCCAAAGTCATTTCCATGGAACTAAAAATTTAAAGTGACAAATGGAGGGTGGTTTACCATTCCATGCTTCCATTGGCGTCATATTTCTAAGCGCTCTTAAAAGTATATTCGCCTATAAGATTCCTTCAAAGCAGAATGTACAAGCAGGCATCGTGACATTACAACCAATGTTTGGTTCGCCCTTCTTTCTGCTGTGACGTATACGGTATTGTCAGTTGTCGTGCTATATCGGTATTTTTGAGATACTCCTCAAATGTTTTGTTCACGTATTCACGCTCATTGTCGCTAAGAAAACACGTTATCCGTCTACCCCTTTGCTTCTCCACCAAATACTTAAATGCAAAAAAGAAAACCTCATCGTTCACTTTTATGAAATATATGAAGGTGCGCCGAGACTTATAGGAAATATCGATTACCGCTAATTAATCTGGTCTCAAACACACATCAGCATGAACTAGTTCGAAAAGTTTTCTGGTGAATTAGAAAATGCAAGTACAACACGTGTATTTTGCTCATCAAACATGACTTACTTGACACTTTGGATGAAAGATCAGCCCCTTCTATCACATGCACCATTTACTTTGTGGCAAAATCAATCGTGCTCCAAGAAACTTAAGTGGCCATATTGTTAATGCCAAAGTGCTTCGCCCGCAGAAAAACAGTTATTGGTTCTTACATTAACTCATGTCAGACACAAGAAAGCGCCGAATTTAGCTCAGCGGAGTGCTCGGGGTCAGGTTAAATATTCTACTTTTTAGAGTTTTTCCTGAAACTCAAATTGAAAAAGCCGTAATAAATGCATCATCAAAAATCCTAATTTTGTTAATTCAAAATTATATATGTAGCTGCAAACAAATGATTTTAATTTAAAACGAACCGTATAGTCTGTTGATACAACTCAATAAAGACGCGCATGAATGTGTGCGTGTACATAAATTCGTGCATTTGCGCTTTGTTTGTCAAATTTAGGTACTCTCTATAACAAATTTGCTCAAAACGCAGGGTTTTGATATCGACTACCAGAAACAAGCTCTTACTGCGCGGGCACTAGAAGGACCTATGTTTCAAATTTCAAGTCTAAAGCTCTTGTAGGTTCCTTGCATACCCAACCTTTTCATAATGCTCATAGTGCTCTGCTCTAAGAAGCACAGGGTAAATAGCTAATGCCGAGTTTGGTCAAAATTTTTTTATACCAAAAAGGTTTTTAATCAAAAACCTAGTTTTCGACCGATTATTTCTATGGCAGATATATGATATAGTAGTCCGATCGTAATAGAATTTTGCATATATATGAGGAGCATAGTAGAACCATAATGTTTTTCATACAACAACTTAATTTTCGACCGGTAGTTCCTATTGCAGCTATATAACATAGTGGTCCGACCTAGTTGGTTCTGACATATGTACTGCGTGCAACAGAAAGAGGGACTTCTGCAAAGTTTCTTAAAGATAGCTTTAAAACTGAAAAACTAGTTCGCAGAGAAACAGACAGACGGACATGGCTATAACGACTCGGCTGTTGATATTGATCAAGAATATATATACTTTATAGGGTCGGAGATGTCTCCTTCTATGCGGTACACATGTCACGATAAAATTATAATACCCTCTGCAAGGGTATAGCAATACACTATGCATGCAGAAATTACTTTTGCGTTGGCATCCATGAACCTTGCCAATATAACCACACGTATTGTTTATAGCCTCTGTGTTTCTTACCCGATCTTTAATAAACTTCCTTGAGTAAATCTTATTGTGCATTGAATAATCGTATATTAGCAATAGTTTTAAAATAGTATTTTACATTGTGTGATTCCAATAGGAACTTCTACTTGTTTGATTTTACGGGGTTGTTGAGCATAGCCACTAACCATACAATGCATATATGTATATGAATAAATATATGTATGCATGCTAGTTTTAAATCCTAACAGCCCAAAAAAATGTGTGTGTATGCATGTGCCTCGCTCTCACTCATTGCTTTGCGCACTTGTGTGCATCTCTTTCTCTCTATATAGCTTCCCAAAAAACCCCGACATTTACAAACATACATGTTTATGTTGTGTGGATGTGCGCACAAGTAGATCGCGGCGCTTGTCGTGAGCCAGAGGTTATTTCTTCAATTGTGTGCCTTTTGTGCCTGTGTTAGCAATAGGCACACACATTTAAATGTTCTATCGTGTATTTCTTTGTACAGTCAGGCATAATGAGAAAAATGTAATCTAATTTTATTTAAATCACAATCAATGGACCTAAATGAAATATTTATATTTATTTGCTGTTTACTGTAGGGATCTATTTTGCTTAAAATAAAAAAAAAGAAGTCGTATTTCTGCAAGGGCAATTCATCGTCGGCTTGTCGAAGAATTTTAAGACCAAAAATTGACGCACACTCTTTCGAGTATGCAGTTGTGTGATATTATTAAAGGGTTTGGCCTGTTCATGTGCAAACTTGCTATTTTCCATGCTTGTTGTAAGGGTAAGGGTACCTGAACGTTGGCATGTGTGCATGATAAATTATTGGGTCGGCCATCCACGCACACTTACACACTTTTCTATATGGATGGAAACATTTATGCGCTTGTGTGCGTGTTGGTTGCCTGCCTGCCCGATGCAAATTTGACAAAATTTAAAATTTGGCATTTGTTTACACGCACATATAGACACACACATAATGGATGCGTAAATTTGGGCGTCGGGCACGGTCTTTTTTTTTTTTTTTGGCATGCATGCGGTGGGCTTAATTGAAACAGGTGGACCGCACTTGCCGCTCATTTGCACTTTGATATGCAACAAAATGCAAATGATCTTTTTATAATTTTAATGATATTGTAAAAGTTTTAAATTTAAGGGTTTTATGACTGGCAATTAATGATCAGAATGTCTAGCATGCGTCTGGATCCATACGATTTTTATTACCTGTCCACATATTTGTGCCTTTTGCGGCCGAAAGCCCACCGCAGGCATGCCAAAACAAACAAAGACCGTGCCCGTCGCCCACATTTACGCACCCATTGATGAAAATATCTCCGTCTCACGACAAGCCCTTGATCAGCTCATTCGCACACATTTGTGTGTGTGTATCGAGCTCGAAATTCACAATTAACAAGTAAGAGGTTCTAGTCGGAAGCTCCCGACTAGGGGATACCCTGAACCCTCTTCTTCCAACATCAAATGGATATATATATATTCTATTTTAGAAGCTATATGCCAAGTTTGGTGACTCTAGCTCTTATTATTTACCAAAATTGCCCAAAACACAGGATATCGATATCGATTTTTATCGATTGCTTGGAAACGGTGTAAGTTATCGATTATCGGAAACAAACTCGAACTGCGCGGGAACTAGGAGCATCTACATCTAAAATTTCAAGTCTCTAGCTCTTATAGGTTCTGAGATCATTGCGTTCATACATACGGACGGACGGACGGACAGACAGACGGACATAGCTAGATCGACTCGGCTATTGATGTTGATCAAGAATATATATACTTTATGGGGTCGGAGATGCTTCCTTCTGCCTGTTACATACATTTGGATTTTACAAAAATACAATATACCCTTATAAACATTTTTAATGGGTTCAGGGTATAAAAACTAATACATATATATATTACAATAAGGCATTAAACGCAGGGACGTTGTGCACTGAGCGAGATGCGGCTTCATACTGAACGTTCGGTCTTCGAGGCCGGCGTTCGGCTGCCACTCTCAGCAGTCTTATTCTATCTGGGCACACTTAAATGGTCGCAGGCACCCTTGGGGTTCTGTCGTTGCGATTTATCGTTATCCAATAAAAAGGCTGTTTGGTATATCTATGCATTGTATGGTTAGTGGCATAGCTCTTAAAGCTTAAGAGGTATACACAAAGGACAGGAATTTAATATAGATTTTTATCGATTGCTTGGAATCGTGGAACTTTTCGACCATCGGAAACAAACTGCGAGGGCTTCACCTAAGTTCAACATAGTGATATAAGATCGACTTGATTACTGATGTTGGCCAAGAATATATATACTTTATGGTATCGGAGGTGCTTCCTTCTTACTGTTACATACATTTACACAAAACCAACTTTTTACCCATTTTCACTGCATTTAGGGTATAGGAAGATCAGCTTCAACATCAAGGGGGAACACGTCAACGCACCGAAATTTCGCTATCACACGACCGCCAGGTCGGCATGAAGAAAACATTGACAGTAGTGACGAAGAAATTAGAAAAGAATAAAAAGAATTCATAGATGCTTGGGAAATTATAATCGGACACAAAATGGATGCACAGAGAACTTACACACTAGATTGCAGATACATAAAGCTTGCAAATTTCGTTATCTGTATAAAAATGTTATAAATATATTAATCTTCCTTAAGATTCTCCCTATGGACCAACCCCCTTTAATAATAAACTGTATAATTTTGGTCCTTTTCTACTATGCCTTCTGTGCAGCCAACAACTGAACAACGGCACGAGTGTAAATGGTTAAAAACGTCCGTCTGTCTGTCCGTATATATGAACGGGACTTGGCGCCTCTAAATTGTGAACGCAGGTCCTCTTAGTGCCCGCACAGTTGAAGTCTATAGATTATCCCGGTATCATGCAATTGATATCGGAATCCTGTTTTTTGAGAATTCTTTTCGGTTTTAAGAGCAAGTCACAAAGTTTGATGTTTAGCCTCTAGAATGGTATATATATAATATAAAAGGATCATGTATTTTTTTATTTTATGGCCACCGCCGCCCATTGCTAAGCCCCATCGCTATAAATCAAATCAAAAAATCTATTAGAAATACTCACCAAATGGTGCTAATGGCTGTTCTGTAAAAATGGGGATGGTCTATAGTACATTATTATCTACAGCAGAAAATTACAGTATGCCAAGAAAATGTTTTGACAAAGCGAAAAATTCATATTTTCGAGATTAATATGCAATTTAAACTACATACTTTTAATGCTTTATTTTCTACATATTTTATATCGATATATTATTTTTCTTAGAACTATTTAAAAAAAACATATTGAGATCCATTACTCCAAACATTTTTTAAAAATCAAAATTAAGAAGTATCCATTTTTAATGGTGTCAAGAAATTGTTTTGACAAAACGTTTTTAGACCTATAATATTCATGAAAATACGTAAAAACAAGACGCTAATACTTTGTATGACGGCCTTTGGCAGCACATACAGCCTGTAATCTCCGGTTCATAGACTTAACTAGGTTATCCATATTATAAGTTTCAGGAATCTTTATCCATTCTTCAAGAATAGCAGCTTTCAATTCGTCGCGAGATTTCGGACTCCTTTTTGCCACTTTTTTCTTTAAAAAGGACCAAACATTTTCAATAGGATTTATGTCAGGGCTCTGTGGAGGAGTGTCCAATACTTTTTTACAGTTGTATAGCAACCACATCTTTACTATATGATCCTTATGCTTGGGGTCATTGTCTTGGTAAAATTTGAAATTTGGTCTGTTGCCATCAAAAAACCCAAATTTATGAGCGCTACTTATTAAATAAGTCTTAAATATTTCCAAATATTTGGCAGCATCCATAGTGTTTTCAATAAAAGCCAAGTCACCAACGCCCTTGCTTGATATACAGCCCCATACCATCACGGAGAGTTTTCCAAACTTTACCGTCGGTATTATGTTCCGGGCTTCCAATGCCTTTAAGGGCTTCCGCCAGACTCTGGATGGTCCATCATCACAATATAACATAATTTTAGTTTCGTCACAGAATATGACGTCATCCCAATACCCTGCTGGCTTCCTCAAGTGCATTTGCGCGAATGAAAGCCGCTTCTCAATATTATTATTTGAAAGCAGGGGCTTCTTACGTGCAACCCGTAATGTCTAGGCATTGGAATTCAGGATCTTTCTTATTGTTTCATGGGAAACATTGATACCACTTTCTTGCTCAAGATCCCGTGAAATGTTCCTGATAGAAATTTTGGGATTTTGTTCCACTTTCCTCAATATTTTCCGCTCATCACAATCAGATAGTTTTCGCGGACGCCCACTTGAGACCTTTGTGTCTAGTCTATTTTCATTTTTTGCGCGGTCCAAGATGTTATATATTGTTTGTCTGGACAACGAAAACATCTCGGATAACTCTATCACTGTTTTGCCGATCTGGTGGTTATAGTAAACCAATTGGGCAATATTAAAAGATGTTCGCTTCCCTGGCATTTTTGTTTGTCCACAAAGTTCAACACGCGCTCAAAATTTCTTCAGAAAATGCTAACAGAATTCATAGGCAAAGTAAGAGGCAAAATATGAAAACTGAATTCTAACGGGATCGCATCAAAAGCGAATTGCGAAATCGATGACAGTGGTTGTCAAAACAATTGCTTGACACCATTAAAAATGGATTATTTTTGATTTTTTAAAATTGTTTGGAGTAATCGATCTCAATATGTATTTTTTTAAACTAGTTCTTAGAAAAATAATAAATCAATATAAAATATAAAATACATAAAAACATTAAAAGAATGTTGTGTAAAGTGCACCTTAATCTGGAAAATATGAATTTTTCGCTTTGTCAAAACAATTTGTTGACATACTGTATCTCAAGATCGGTTGATTAACGCAGAAGTTATTAAAGAAAACGTGTGGCCATTTTGTCATGTCACATTTACATAATCGGATCTTTTGTGCTATAAATCTAATCGCAATTGAATGCAAAACTCTGTGTTGCTATTTTAATTTAGCTTTTTTTTATGTTACAACTCAATTCTTGGTATGTGTATGAGTTGTATTTGATGTTAGTAGAAGGTTAAGTATATTCCGTAGCAGGTACTCGATTAGAGCACTCTTAGTTTTTTGGAAAGCTGTGACATTCATCATTTGATATAAATACATTTATGAAGCATCCCCGCTCAAAAAATAGATCTATCTAAACTAAATTCAAATTTAAATGTTTCCGCCACATCCGATTAATTAACGTGATGCGAGCATCAGTGATTTCAAACAAAGTTACGTGGAAATGATGAATGCTTTGGAAAAACAAAGCGTCTCTAGCTGCTCTGTATCCAAAGCGTGGGACATCTTTCAACGAAATCGAAATTCAAGAGCCAATCGGCTTTTATGACTTGGGAAGTATAGAGAAAAATACGGATACGTGGTAGACAACATTTATAATAATAAATGGTTAATTTGGCTGAGTTGAGTTGAGTTTATCCCTTAATAAATAGACAAAGAACAATAATGTCAAAACTATTTCGGCCCTTATATGGCCGACTGTCAGTCATATTGAAAATGTCAAGTCGTCGTATGACGCAAAATATGAAATCACTGCAAAACTATCCATTATAACTTATTCGATAGTATAGTCTAATAGGCTGATATAGATAATATAGGCTCAATAGCAATACTGAAATCTAAAACCGCTATAATTAAAGACATAAGCACACGGCTCCTAATAAATAAGTCCATAAAATTTAAAATTTGGCATATTTACACCAACAAATTTATATATGGTAATACATACTATTACAAATGTGTTTAATAGTGTGTGCATGATCACTCTAAAAAAGATTATATGTTTACGTGCAGCACAAAGAGAACAACTCAACCATTTATACATTTAAGCGATCCTTTAGACAAATGAGATCAAATCAAAGCAATTAATCCAATTGAATTACTGAGAGGATCGGCGATCTTGTTCTTTCGCAAAAAGTTTGACGGTTATTGCTTAAAGCTAGGCACCTATAATAATATTAAAATATGCGCTTAATACAATACATTTGTTTTAGTCGTACCTCTTTCGTAATTTGATCGAGCGCATTATCCTCGGCATTAACGCATATATTGTTCCGCCGCCGACCGGCGCCTGTACTGTCCATTGCATTCAAAATTATTATAAACTTTAATGGTTTTCACCTATTAAAATTAATCACAAGTTTTAAATTTAACGTTGTGATGCACCGACGTCAATTATATCAGCTCTTAAGTTGAATTATCCAAAATATCGACTGATCTGAAACAAAAGTTTATTGTATAAATATGTTTCTACTCGTTTCCTATTTTATACCCTTGCAGATAGTTTACAAATTTGTTAGCTATATATTAAACGGTATTTTTATTGTATTTTAATAGTTGCGTCGTATATTGCGGTACATGACGGAGATGGTCGAGTCTGAATATCGAGTAGCTTTAATTAAAACTACGTTCGAATATAAAGTTATATATGTACATATGTATGTCCATATGTACGTTAGTATGCGGAACATATTGTATTTTTTCATTTTGCCTTTGTCTGCAAGGGTCGTTTAAAAATTGTAAGGCTTGCATACATACATCTTCTTGTTAATCCCAATCTTCAGTCAGTATTACTTAATTTTTATTATTATTTATTATTTAATGTAGGTTTGTATATATTTCTTCCTTTTAGTATATTCAGAAAGGAATTAGTTTTGTTTAATGGTAGAAGGTTATATTATATAGTGAGCGATTTAATATAAATTATAAATAAATGTAAAAACTCCTAAAAATAAACGAATACAATATGTTTACAAATTTAGCTTTTACTTCTATTAACCTGAACCTCTAAAACGAGTTTTACTAGATGTACGTCAAGTTAGCATCGATTTTCGGAACATAGATTCGAAGCCGGAATCACTTAATATTTAATGCTTTAAGTGCGTCAAACTAACGACGTGACTTAGGGTCGAGTTTTGGATCCAAAACTGAAATCTCTTACTTTTATATGCATTTATTTATGTTTCTAAGCACATAAGCAAATACAGCTTTAATACAGAATGGTAAAAAGGAAATTGTTTATTATCTACAATCATTTGTTTTTTTCATTTTAATTTATAATATGGGTAAGCCTTAGGGCTGCATAATTAAGTTTTCACCATCTTTTTTTTATCTTAGCTCGAAAACCGCATATACATGATTAAAGACTATAATTTCACCTAACAAACTGTGAAAACTTGGCTAAAGTCGTCGGTACCGTTATTAAGATATTTGGAAATGAGTGCAGCAGCCCTGTTGCCAGCCTCATACAATATGACCGGACAAAATCAACCTTGTCCTTGAGCCCAAATATCTTATATCAGGGACAATTGCCCCCAATGAGCGCTATACCCTTTTGAAGATACATGTTTTAAGAAGCTTTTGGCATTAATTTTTAACAAATACATGGTACAGTGTCTGAGAAAACTATTTAATTGTAAACCAATTCATTCATAAGGTCTGTTGAACAGATAGTTTCTACTGAACCACTGTTTGGATTTAGTGGTGCACAATTTTAAACAGCATATTGGGAAAAAAATAATTCGAAATGTCTGTATTCATGAAAAAACTGAATGGACTCATAAGGAAATAAATAATTCGAAATGTCTGTATTCATGAAAAAACTGAATGGACTCATAAAGAATTAACTTAATAAGTCAAATCAAGATATAAGAGAAGTATGCAGTCATAGCCAACCGTGCAGTTTCTACTGAACCACTGTTTGGATTCAGTGTTGCACAATTTTAAACAGCATTGGGGAAAAAATAATTCGTAATTTATGTATCCATGAAAAAACTGAACGGACTCATAAATAATTAACTTAATAAGTCAAATCAAGATATAAGAGAAGTATGCAGTCACAGCCAACCGTGCAGTTTTTGAGAAAATCGCATTGTTGTTTAATACTCATATTAACGCAATAATAATTGATGGCAATATTTACCTTACATTAAATCTTTATATATAAAACTGTTTGTCCTGACTGACCGACCGTCTGAATGATTGGTGATCAACGCACAGCCCAAACCGTAAGAGCTAGGAAGCTGAAATTTTCACTGTAGTTACCTTATGTGATGAAACTGCACGCTAAGGTGATGTTTCGGATAATTTCCACCCGCTAGTATGAAAAATCGCGAATAACGTTTGTATGAAACTTTTTTCTTTACCATCCGATCGGCGTCAAGCTCAATTTCAAAGTTCTTTGTTCAAACTTATTTGATGGGTGTTTTACACTTTTCCCAAAATGTATTTCTCCCTAGTGGAAATGGGGGTCACAGATTTGGTGGATAACGTTTCGCTCTCAAACTCATTTTCACGGATCTAATTAAAAATAATTTTCAAAGCTTTTCGAGAACCTTTATTTTGTACGTACCATGGACAAGGTTTGGCTATACCCGCTAGTTACAAATATAAGGTGGTAATATTTGAAAGTATTTGCAACTATATTTACTATTTTTACAGATAATGGCCCACAGTAGTTTGCATATAGAGCTCGATTTATCAACCATTTTCTTTTTTATACCCTGAACCCATTAAAAATGGGTATAAGGGTAATGGTATTTGTGCAAAATCCAAATGTATGTAACAGGCAGAAGGAAGCTTCTCCGGACCCAGAAAGTATATATATTCTTGATCATCATCAATAGCCGAGTCGATCTAGCCATGTCCGTCTGTCTGTCCGTCCGTCCGTCCGTCCGTCCGTATGTATGAACGCAAGGATCTCAGAACCTATAAGAGCTAGAGACTTGAAATTTTAGATGTTGATGCTCCTAGTTCCCGCGCAGATCGAGTTTGTTTCCGATAATCGATAACTTACTCCGTTTCCAAGCAATCGATAAAAATCGATATCGATATCCTGTTCTTTGGGCAATTTTGGTAAATAATGAGGGCTAGAGTCACCAAACTTGACATATAGATTCTAAAATAGAATCTATATATGCATTTGATGTTGGAAGAAGAGGGTTCAGGGTATCCCCTAGTCGGGAGCTCCCGACTAGAACCTCTTACTTGTCATTTCATTAAAATCAATGGTACAGTTTTTGAGAAAATCGGATTTTTGTTAATTTTTACTCAAATTGTAGCTCAAAAATAATGTCGTTGGCAATATAAAGTTAATGTAGTGAACAAAAATATTGTGGAAATATTTAATATTATATATATTTTTCACAGATAATGGCCCAAAATGCACGGTAGTTGTGCATATAGAGCTCGATTTATCAATCAGTTTGAAAAAATCAAATTTTTATATTTATCTCAAAATAATACTCTATGTTAATGCAAAAAAAAAAAAAAATGGCTGGTAATATTTCATTTCATACTATAAAATGGTAGCCATATTTAAACATATTTCAAATGGTGGCAATATTTGTGATTGGTATTTAGGAATTAGCTCTAGGAGTGTGTCAGAAAAATGTAGGTCTGTGCAGGCAGAAGTAGGCTCACTAGTAGACCAAGGACCAGCCATGGATACATCCATTGATGCAGCCGCAGCAGCAATCTAATAAGCCGCTGGATAATATTGAAGGGCCATACAAGAATTTTTCTCGGTACCTTAAAATAGACGGTAGAATATAATCCATCTACCGTCAATAAGCTTAGCTTGAAAAATTAATTATAAAAATCAACACATACATTTAAAACAGAAAAATATATATTTAGTTATTTAATATTTTTCGTATGGCTCAAAGTAAATTTTTTTGTATGCAATAACTTTTAGTTATCCTGATTAATTAGTTTATTTTTAAACATACAAGATTTAGTTTTCCTGAATTAGTAGTAAATCGATGCAGTTCTACGATTCGTCGTCGTGCCTCCGATTCCCTGATGATACTCTTACTTATCGGTATCGATAATTCTTAGCTCAACTCGGCGTATCCGCAGCTACCCCCACTTTAGAAAGCAAGTCGGGAGAGAACCTAACCCTGCGGTTATTTGAATAGAAGCCCGACACCTTTGGTTGAGAATCTTTAACAGCATCATGGTCCTTGGTATAAAAGCCGGCTTCAGGCAGTCAGTTTAAACGGCCACATTTGTACCCTTTATATTAATGACAAATGCAAATGGTGGTCTTACTGATTCAGTTCTTCACATGACAGCAGTCATTCATATGTTTGAGCACAAACATGCTCTTGCTGATGCTCAAGTGACCATGCGCATATGCTCTCTGAACGTTTCGATAAAATACTTTGGATGAAGTGGCCTGGACATTTCGACATAAAACTCGTTTGGTAGACGGATATGTTTACCGTAAACCTTTTCGGCCGTTAAAGAAGCCAGCTCTTCCTTATATTTTTTATATATTTATTTATATATATAAATATATGGTCGCCATTCTCTGTGGTTGGTAGAATTTCTGACGTACCAGTCTGGCGCAAGGCCAGATTTTGGGGTGTCTGAATCGGTCTTCGATTTGTCCGCGACGCAATGCTCCAAACCAGGATACCGAATTTCCAAGTTGGCGCCACCACGACATTGTAAACTACCCGCTTGTAGCGAAGTAGCAATGGGCTGTTGGGGTTTAGTAGCCAGTTGGCTTTGGTAATCTTAAAGCAACACTTCTTGAGAATGCCGTCGATATGCGCTCGAAAGGTAAACCTCTTTTGCCAGGATGAAGGGGGCTGCCATCTATCCAGACTGCTTGAGCCTTACCACGCCTGTGTGTAGTTCAGTGTACTTCGAGGCATTGAGCTTGGTGTTCCACTAGCGTTCCCAGCTCTCAAGCAAGTGGGTGTATTCCTGGGCCCCGACAGTGGCTTCGTAATAGCAGTGGGCGGAGTAAAATTTTGCCACGTCATCGGCAAATGTGGCTATCAGGTGTTTGCCCGGCGAATCCATGTAGGTCATCCGAAGTGGGGATTTCTGCCGTATACAAATTGTAGAGAAGGGGGTGTCTTGAGGGACACTCATCAGCAAGCATGACTATGTGACCCATAAGCCTTGCAATTCGGGCGACAATCAGTCTTTCCCAGGCTTTCGACAAGGAAGGCAGGAGACTGATCGGCTGATATGACTCAGGGTCATATTCCGGCTTGCCCGACTTATGGACTAACTATTCTCGCTACCTTATACTGGGCAAGGAAGTTTCACGTCCTTAATATAGCGTTGACTATAGCATGTTCGTAGACCGAACAATACTGTGGGTAGCAGTTCAATTCAAGGTGTCGATGAAGTACACATTAGTGCAGCTTTGAAGGAACGATGTCATCTTTCAATCATTCCATTAAATTGGGGGAGATATGCTGTAGTGTGTATTCGTTTGCTTCCAACCAATTGACTTAACGCTTCTAATAGCGCGGACTGTGCGCCCTGGTCTGTAGTTTTTGTTTTTTGGTATCCAAGACGAGTGATCCCATTCATCGCAGCAACAGTGTCAGCCGATATATCTTTCATTGGAGCAGCCTCAGGCCACCTTGAGTATCGGTCGATCATGTAGCTTTGAAATCCTCTTACTTTTGGAATTACAACAATGTTTAGATGCACACGGTCAGACCGATTGTCCGGCATTTCGAACTTTTCCGGGATCATAGTATTGTGGGGATGGATCTTCGCTCGTTGGCAGGGTAAACAGTTTCGAGCCCACGATGTCACATCGTTCCTCATAAATCGAAACACGTACTTGCGGCGTATTTGCTGATTGGTGGTTCTATTGCTGGGAGGAGAGACATGAATGGAAACAAAAAGGTTATAGCATAGTGGCTGTGGTACATTCGGCCTAAATGCTCCATTGGATGTGTCGCAATAAACTGACACATTGTCAAATTGGATTAGCTGCAATTTGAGGGTAGTGCTACCTAGTAATATATTTTGTAGATCACTGTCGTCGTTATGGGCCTCTCTTTAATTTTTTCCTGCGTGATAGCTGTGGGCATTGAAATGACGCTTAGGCGAGGCGATGCATCAACCACAGTGTTATCAGCTACATGTACTATGTTTCTAGAATACTGTGAAATTAAATCCAGGTGACGTAGCTGGTAAAGTGATACTTTCTCAGGCTTCTGAGAGAAGGAATATATAAAAGGTTTCTTATCTGTTTTGATGACAAAAGCACGCGCCTCCAGGATGTACTTGAAAAAACGGATGGCCTCATAAGAACTCTCTAACCAGTCCACCTGATATTCATTTGTCGTTCTTTTTCATGCTGCGACAAAGTTCACTGAGTGGTGCTTGAAAGGCAGATGCATGGCGAATACAACGACGATAACACTTAACGACTCCATCGGCCGAGTTCGCAAGCCGTGTCGGGTCTATTAAAGTTGATGATGGCATTGACTCGATCTGCTGGTGGCCATATTCCATTTTTGTCAATGGTGTAGTTCAGAAATTAAACTTGAGAGTTGGCTTCCTGACATTTATTTATATTAATGCTCAAACCATTCTTTTGAAGTATGGAGAGTACGGTTTGTACGTTTTTTTCGTGCTCGTCTGGGGTAGTCGACATGATTAAAATGTCGTCGATATAGCAATAGACAAAGTCAGTGCCCCTGAATATGCTGTCAATAAAGCGTTGAAATGTTTAGCTAGGGTTTTTAGACTGCATATAAAGAAATTCAATAAGTCCGAATGGGGTACATACGGCTGTTTTTTTAATGTCCTCGTCGACCTTTGGAATTTGGTGGTAGGCACCACAAGGTCGCCAACCACCATTTCGCTTGGATACTAAATACAATGGAATGGCCCAAGAATTCTTTGATGGGCGACAGATACCTTGGTTGAGTAAAAAGTTGACTTCTGCTTTAGCATTCGCTAGGTTCCCACCGGAAAAGTGTCGTGGTCGAAAGGTATAATTGGAGAGCAGATCAGTTCCAATTATTGGTGATTGTAAGTCGGCGATGATGAAAGGTCATCTCAGTGGACGACGCAAGCCTTAATTGAGATCCAGAACTTGGTTGCTATAGGTGAAATTGTCGATTGATTTGCAGAGAATAGATTAAGATTTTTAACTGTGGCTTGTTGAACGTGGTATCAAGGATACTACCAAGCCAGAGTCGACAAGGAAATGTGTCCTTGAGTTGCGGTCGAAAATATAAAGGCGAGGCTCAATTGGCCTACATTCTATGTCATGCAAAGATGCAGACGCCGTGCTGGTTGCTGCTTTCATAAGTTGACACCAACCAGCGATGTCGGAAGCTTCTTCAGTTTAGCGAGGAAGAATGCACGCAGCCGGGACGTCATTTACGCGCAACTGCACCAAACTCTTCGCGGAACCAGCATATATTTCGTGGCTATGCTTTATTGTCCATTGAATTTTTTGCTCATTGAGGAGAGTGTGAGCGTGTATTGTACTTTGAGCGATAATTTTCGAGACTTTTGATTTCAAGCTGGGACTTATTCACAGAGTCTATTAGCATTTGTACAGTCGAACTGATGTCTGCTAACCTTGGCGATCCTGAAACAGCTTCCACACTAGCTGATGATAGAATTTGTTGCTACTGTGTAGACATCTCGCACATAGCATTAGTATTTTGGCTTGGCTCTTCAGATCATTTTCCTTCCAGACTGACCTTTGACACATAAAAAGTGTGCGTATGGTGTGTTTGCTTCCAGTATCTGGAGCAAGACAATTCATACGAAACAATATTTTGGATTACTTGAGGCCAACAGTCTCTATTGCTTGACGCAGGCGCTGCAGTTTGATTTGCTGTGTTTCTGCAAAACGAATAAGCAGACGATCTTTGAATGATTCGTAGCGATTCGTTAGTGGGGGTGCATAAATCAGATCCTCGACTTCTTGCTACAAGTTGTCTTCCAGGTGGACTGCAATCAAATCAAATTTATCAGGGTTAGCTGTAACATTGCCGAGCCTGAACGAGCGTTCCAATTGGGCGAACTATAATTCCGGGTTTGATTTGTTGAATTTCGCTGCAGATTTGAGTGAAAACTCAACTGCTGTCCTAAAGAAGCACTAATTTGTTGCATGTTGTTCTCCAAGACATCCAGTTGAATTTTCATCAATGTCATAATGTTGTCGTTGGATTCAATAAATTGGCCTGCGTCCACGATTTCGTTTGATTTCGTCTGTACAGAACACAAATTATAATGCGACATTTGTAGCGTCACCTTTTTGCGTCGATCTGTTGTGAAATTCACATGGAAGAATGTGCTTCGAATTTGCGATGTTGCTCCAAGCAATCACGTCTGCATCGATTGTTACGATCACGTCCGTGTCAACGTTTTAGCTATCCTGACTAAATTGCTTATTATTAAACACACAAGGTTAAGTTTTCTCAAATTAGTTGTAGTCTAAATCGATGCAGTTCTATCACTCGTCGTCGTGGTTTCGATTCGTTGATGATACCTTTCGTTATCGGTATCGATAATTCGTAGCTCAACTAGGTGTTGCCACAATCTATGGATATGCAGCGCCATCTAGTAGCGAGTTCCAACAAGCAAACTTGGCGAACTAGGGTGCAATTAGCTGCTTATCCAAAAATCTGACAATTACCTTGAAAAAGGTAAGATAAAGTAGAGATAGTTGGAAAGCTTTGTAAAGTGTGGCTAATTAGAATTTCTTTCTCCTCATGGATCTCAAAGAGATAAGTTGTACGCGTGTAAAAAACTAAGCTAGTGCAAAAAATAGTGCAAGTATATAAAACAAGTAAGAGGTTCTAGTCAGGAACTCTCGTCTAAGGAATACCCTCAACCCTGAACCCTCCAACACAAAATGCATCTTGCGCTACGCGCTCGTTTGAAGTAATAAAGATAAATTAAAAAAAAAGTTCCCTTGGTAGGGCTCGAACGCGCAACTGGCCACATTACTTGATGCCGACTCTACTCAACAGCCACACCAGCCAAAAAAAAAGTTTCTTTGGTAGGTGGTCTCGAACTCGCGACAGACCGCACCACTTAATATGCCTCTTCTCAACAGATATACCAATAAATGTATATTATTGAGTAAAAACTAATTAAAATAGCGGCACAGAAAACAATCGCAATTGTAAGGCTGTAGATAGCATTCGAAGCCGACGCGCATGAATATGTGTGTGTACATGTATACAGAAATTCTTGGAATTTGCCACATCATTTTTGTGTGTTTCTTAACCGGTCTAAATGAAATTTTGTACAGTATATCTTACCATTGAATATTTGTGTAGTCTCAAAAAGTCAAGTGCATTGCAATTGTGGCTTAAACTGGTGGGCAACACAAATGGGGTTATTAACTTGATTTATAGCTCTGTGGTGTTAGCTGGGAGATGGCGATGGATATAAAATTAAAGATACTTGATATATATATATAATATTCTAGAAGCAACATATCAAGTTTGGTGACTCTAGCTCTACCTACAGCTAAAATGTCAAGTCTCTAACTCTTATAGGTTTTGATATCCTTGCGTTCATCCATACGGACAGACGGACGGACGGACGGACGGACACACAGACGGACGTGGCTAGATCGACTCGGCTATTGATGCTGATGAAGAATATATATATTTTATGGGGTCGGAGATGCTTCCTTATGGCTGTTATGTACATTTGCACAAATACATTATACTCTCTTTACCCATTTTAATGGGTTCAGGGTATAAAAATATAAACTAAACTGAATACAAGTTTTACGATTGCTGAAATAACGCTGCCGTAAGTATTAATTAAATTTTTCGTCATTTTACGACAATAATTTTATTTACTAGTGCATATGACCCCAACTATAATTTGAACCACGACGAGAAAGTTATTTTTTCTTAGTGCCAATTCCTTTAAAAAAAAGGGTAAATATTTTCTGTTTTCTGTTTCAATTGTGCCTTTCAAGTATTTGTCTGATTCCGTGAACTATTTTTTGTCGATTCAAATTGTAACTATCAAGTCATTTAAGCTATGAAATACGCCAAAAATCTGCTAGTCAAAAGTATAAAGTCACCCTACGTCATAATTAAAACGGCCAACAACAAAGAGCTTGGGCACACACCCAAATTCGCACTCGTGAGCTTTGGTCAGATCAGTAATAGCGCGACTTGTCAAGCTCTGCCTTGTCTGTGAAAGTTGTGCGGAAGACTATTTTGAAAGCACGGATAATGGCCCGGAAGTGATCGTACATATTCACAACGCCGGACTCTCAAACCGTGGTGGAAAACCTCGTTGTGTGTGGCCAAATTTCCGGTTTGTGTCTTTTCTTGTTAAATCGTAATTTTACGCACAGCTTAGCGACCATACACACTATCTAAGAGTTTTGGCCACAACAAGCACTTTTTGTATAATATTAACATCGGTTTACACTTATCGTTAGCATGATAAAATTGTAGCTTCGCGTGATATGTTGTAAAGTACTTCCTAATTCTCACTGTCCATTCCGCTACTTACGAATGCCTAAATTGCAGCTGCTGATCAAGATTTTACAATTCTCTCTCGCCGTGCGGCGAGAACTTTTTTCTTACGCCCCCCTCTGATCCTCCTGTTATCATTTTGGAATTGCATTTAATTAAATTTGAACTATAATCGATTTCCTATTTCACTTCAATAAAACCTCTTTCCTTGGTTTTTTCTTAATAATTAGTTTTATACCAGTTTTACTTCATGTCTGCTTCTTACGGAAAATAACTATTATAAAAGAATATATATTAGTTGACTTCATGTCGTTCCTTATAGTCTATGATTATTTCTTGGTCTTATATCTATTGTGACTCTGCGTAACAATGTGTAGGAATTATATTCGTTTATATATCAATCTAGAAAAAATTATTAGTCTGAGTAAATATGTGTCTATTTTCGAACCATGCATCGCCTAAGGGTGGTGACTTAGGCAAAACTGCACTATCTTAGGGGATCCTGCCAATATATATATTTCAATTGCCTTTTTTACTGGATCAAAAAAATCTTTTCATTTACATTCGAAATTTACAGAAAAAAATATAAGAGCTAGTTGGTCCCGCTTGGAATTTGCGCCGTTTTTTACTAAAAGTGCATTTCTTGGATACATAAAAGGATCGTCATTTTAAGCCCTGCCAACCTATGATCATGCTAGCATACAAGAGCACAAAAATGACAACCAGTGAAAATAAGTGATGTTCACACAGGAACACTTGACACCGAGTCGCACTTAGACCTTCGGTAAAAACTCATATTGTAAAACTGCAGGCCATCACCTTTGTCGGCCCTTCGCAAAATATTCACACACGAACACGTGACACCGAATCTCACCTTTGACCCTCGGTAAAAATATATCTCACACCATATTGTACAACTGCAGCCAGTGAGGAAAAGACCCTAATTAAACACAATAGTTTATGATCGCTGTTGCCGATAATGCATCGACAGCAGACTTAAAATAAGGCACACTGTTAGCATATAAGACCTAGGATTCGTAAGTATAAAATCAATATCTTACAAGTACTTAAGCCGAACTGTCTAATTCATTTGGTCCTTTGAGCAGTGCAGTAAAAACAGTACGCCGAACTAAAAATTTCCAGCAGTGCAGTACTAGCAGCACGCCGAAAAATAAAAAATCCAGCAGTACAGTACAAACAGCACGCCGAAACAGCACGCCGCCCTTACCGGCTGCACTTCTTAACGGGACGTCAGAAAAGCAAGAAGGGGCCGCCTACATCCGTCGTCAAAAGGCCACGAAGTCCAACCAACATCTTGGCGACCATTGGTTTGAGCAGAGACTGCAATCCTTTGCACCTCCTGGTGGACAGAGCCCTGCGGAACATGATCAAGGCCCATCCAGAGGGCAGACTCTTCAAGAAGTATACCTCCCACAACCCACTCCATCTGCGCAAAACTTTGCGTTACGAAATTAAAACAGGTAAGAGGTTCTAGTTGGGAGCTCCCGACTAGGGAGCCCTGAACCTTCTTCTTCCAACATCAAATGCATATATATATTCTATTTTAGAAGCTATATATCAAGTTTGTCACCAAACTTATCTTATTATTTACCAAAATTGCCCAAAAAACAGGATATCGATATCGATTTTTTTTTATCAATTGCTTGAAAACGGAGTATGTTATCGATTATCGGAAACAAACTCGATCTGCGCAGGCAATAGGAGCACCTACATCCACAATTTCAATATATAATAAAAGATAATAATAATATAAATACCCAAAGTTATGTGGGATCCATTATCAGCATCCTAGATTAGTAGTTTTGAGGAATTATGTAAGCTACTAAGTAAGGTTCAAGATTTAAAAGGACATGTCTGTGCATGCTTCTGTATTGTATATCTGATAAGAGAAATAACTGTAACTAAAAAACTGCAAGCCACCACCTTTGCCGGCTCTCCACAGAATGTTCACACAGGAACACTTGACACCGAGTCGCACTTTGACTCTCCGTAAAAATATATCTCTCACCATATTGTACAACTGCAGCCAGCAGCATAAAAAAAGATAGCGCACATGTGGCCATTTAAGATTCCATAAGTGACCTACGATAAGAAATATTATGTTAGAATAATAAGTAGCAAGGGCTAGGAAGAGATCCTAATTAAACACAATAGCTTATGACCGCTGTTGCCGATAATGCATCGATAGCACACCTAAAATAAGACACTCTGTTAGTATATAAAACATAGAATTCGTAAAAATAAAATCAGTATCTTATAAGTACTCACGTTGAACAGTCTAGTTTAGTGAATAACAAAAATATCGGTCTCGTAAATAAGCTTACAATATTTTTTTATTTATTTATTTTATTAATGGTCGGCGCGTGTCTTCCCCATTATTCAATAGATTATACATAATGGAAGTTAAATGCTAAAAGCCTAGTTAGAGAACACAATTTTCTAATAGCATCACCGACCGATAGAGGTGTTTTATTTGCCCCTATTCACAGCTAATTTTGTCAGTGACGCTATTAGAGCTTACATCTAAGCAGAAGGATAGGATGTAAGTAGGAAAAAAGTGTTCTTAAGTAAAATTAAAAATAATCTTAATTTGCTATATTAATTAAGAAAATGCAATAAATAGGAAAAATAAAGTAAGATAAAGTAAGATTGTTAATAAAGTAAAGAAATGTAAGCTAGATATATAGAGTGTTAAGTAGATAGGACAAAGAGAAAAGTAATGGGAAATCGAAAACCGACCTGGTGGGGGAAAATTTACAGCCTGTCCGGCAAGCGTTCCCGAAGGTATCCTGAAAGCAACGATTTTATTAGGGGTAGAGAAAGTACGGTAGAGAAAACGTGATGCAAACTATTACAAATTTTACATAGCACGCGAAAAAGATTGTGCATAGCGTAGTCTGTTGTGCACGTAGATAGGAATAAGGGCGATAATTTCTGGTTGGTTTAGCCGGAACTGAGAATTGAAGACGCCCTACATGAACTTTGAACAATTCAGATGCAATTGATTGGCCGAACACCAAAGTTGCATAGCGTTCAAATCGTCTTTTAGACGAGAATGATGTAGGGGATTGGTGTATGAAAGAATAGGTTTCACATCGTCCGCATACATGACTACACGGGCATGTGATATAACAGAGGGGGAATCATTTATAAAAAGAATAAAGAGTAAATGTACCTTAAGGAACACCAGAAGAAACGTGAACTTGTTTAGAGGTAGTCAGCCTGAGCATTACTCTTTGGGTCATACCTTTTAAATAAAAATTAATCCAAAGCAAAAGAGACTAAGGAATCCTATTCGGTCAAGTTTGAAAAGTATAATGTCATGGTGCACAAAGTCATACGCCTTACTGAAGTCAGTACAAATGACATCAGCTTGCATTTTCGAAAGGAAAGCATCATTTACCAAGGAAGTAAAGCAGATTGGTCGTAGTTGAGCGATTCTTTCTGTTGAATAGGGGAAACAACTGATTTGCAGAAATGTTTCAAATTCGAAGTGATTATTTTTTCAAATAATTTAGGAATAGCGGACAGTTTTGCAGTGCCCCTGTAATTTTGTATATCAAACTTTTCACCTTCTTGTGGAGAGGAATGATATAAGATTCTTTCCAAAGAGATGGAAATACAGAAGATTCAAGGGATAGATCAAAAAGCTTTAGCAATGGATAAAGAAGGGAAGAACTACACTCCTTAAGTAGACAGCTAGAAATATTGTCAGGCCCAGGAGAGTAAGAAGATTATAAAGCATTTATAGCTAAAAGGAGAGAGGAGTGTGAAATAATAGGATGAGGCATAGAACTAGAAGAAGTAATAGTATAAGGGTTTGAATTAGTATTTGGACACACTGAAGAGTAAGTTGATTGGAAAAAATTAGCAAAGAGGTTAGCTTTATCTATCCCGAGAGAAATAGAAGATGGCAAACTTTAAGATTTACGCTTCAAGTTTACAAAATTGTAAAACTGTCTCGGATTTTGGGCAAATTGTCTTTTGCAATGAGTTAGATAATTCTCATAGCATTAAGAATTCAGAAGAAAGAAGTTCGACTTGGCTATGGAATACTAAGCCAAGTCTGTACACGAACCAGACTTTTTAAATTTTTAAAATATTTAGATTTTAAACTTTATAGATTTGACAATTTGGGAGTAAACCAGGGTGGCTTTGAAGAAGTAGTCCGAGGATTTGATTTGGGAATACACATATCTAAGAGTGAGTTTAGGGTGTAATAAAAAATATTAATTGCAGTATTCATATCAACCGAGTCATATAAGAAACACCAATAATTTCCTTTGCGAAAGAAACGGCGGGTCTTATTGGCTGATGAGCACGAAATGAGAGGATTACAATTGAACATCGCATGCTCTAAAGTAGGATGATATACATCCTCAGGAAGAGATAAAGGAGGGGACCTAGACACATTATAAATAAGGTAGTCGTTATCAAATGCAAAATCAAGTGTTCTATTCAAAAGATTAGAAATTGAAATGATTTTAAACAACGGAAGATCAAGCAAGCAGTCCATTAAATCGTGCTGTGCTGAGGGCACTAGATAATTTTCGGCCGTGAATAAAGACCAAGAGATGTTCGACAAATTAAAATCGACCAACACCATATATAGGTCATTATCACGCACGTGTGAAGAAACTTGTTTAATACAAGCAATATGTTTCATGTAAACTTGAATATCAGAAGAAGGAGGGGCATAAGAGCATGTAATATAGATATTCCGTGTAGGAAAAGACACCTTAACTGAGACAATCTCTGCTTCAGTAGGCGCTTTAACGGCAATTAACACCCCACCACCTCGAGTCGGCTGATCATCTCTATGCAAAATAAAATTATTGGAAAAAACCTCAAAATCAGATATGGTTGAATTTAACCATGTTTCTGAAAATGCGATTATATCCGAATAGAAGGAAGTGCTGGCCAAAAAAAGATTTTTAAGCTTGGAAATGAGACCTCTTACATTCTGATAATGAATAGAGACTTGGTCAGAAGACGTACTTGGATTATTGGGGCAGAAATGGTACCCTGTGTTGAAGGGACTGGAAGGGTGACAGGCTGGTAACGCTTTTTGGCTTGAACTTGTGAACAATCATGTGTGGAGGCCAAAATTTGGGATCACAATTGATTTGGTAATTGACACGCTAGCAGAAGATTTGCTAGCAATATAGGCTGCCAATGAATCAGAAGTGGTGTCAGACGAAAGTCGAGACACAACAAGTTGCCTACGAGGGGCAACAACAGTTAAGGTAGGAGCTGGTGGGGCTACAGGTAATACAGGATTTGGTGGAGCCAAAGAGGCGCCATGATTGTTTTTAACAATCTGCACTAGATTGCGCGCAGGTCTACCTCTACGCCCAGGAGCTGATGGGGCTGAGGCAGTTTGGATAACTGGGACAGGATCAGGTACAGGCTCTACTGGGACTACTATAGGGGATGAAACAGGGGTAATTGGGCAGTCGCTCGGAGAAGGCGATAATGACAACATTGGAGATAAATCCAAGTTGCTAGGCAGGGACAAAAGAGGCATAGGTGTCTGAACAGACGTAGAGGGCAACTGCAAAAATTTGTATTTTCAAAGCAACTCAAAACTCGAGTCAAAATTACTCGAGAGCTGCTTAGCTACATTATTTTATTTTAAGACTTGATTTCTCCAGAATGTATAATTCTGTGAGACATTCTGGAGAAATCAATTTGCTTGTCGATGCAATCTGCGAACGACCAACGCAAGCCGCCGTAGCCCTTCTTGGCAATAGCAGCAATCTTGTCGCAATCCACCCAGTGAGATCTGCATAATTAGCATGCATCATATTTTCATACAGTCAGCAATTAACAAATTGCGGCAGTGCAGAATCATCAGCCTGATTGAACGTACAAGGTTTCTTACGGCACGACATAATTACTACAAGCGTATGCAACTTAGAGAGCGCAGATCAAAACGAAAACGGTGCACAAAAATAGAGCAAGTAAACGCTCAAAATTTAACTATTCGTACACAAACAAATTGTTTGGAGCGAAAAGCAATAACAAAAATTTGCGAGAGCTCGATGCACAAGCAGAAATATGCAGCAGCGTACACACGCACAAACAAGTGTATGCACAGGGGAGCACCAAAGCAAAAGAATAAAAACAGGCAATAACAACAACACGGAACTGACGCCGCGTTTTATAAATGCAATAATTTACAGACTTACGCTGCACAACAGAGAACACTTTGCACAATTTATAAAAGCTTTTTAAATAAAGCATCAAAAATGCAAAAGTAAGAAATAAAAAGCAGGATGAAAGCGCAAAAATATATAAATATAAAAAAAATAAAAATAATCTTTGAATTGAACTTTGTACCCAGGATGCTTTGATTCTGCGAAAAATGTGAAACAGGTCTCAAATAGTTTTTCTCATGTATACTTAGAAATTAATTTAAGCGCGAAACGTCACCCCCAAATCTATAACCCCCATTTCCACCAAGGAGGTATGTATTTTCCAAAAAGCGCGGAACACCCCTCAAATGAATTTGAAAGATCTTTGAAAATGAGTTTGAGACCGATCGGAAGGCTCACAAAAAAGTTTCATACCAACGTTTTTCGCAAATTACCTACTGTTGTGGATGGAATTTCCAAAATTGCTGAAACACGTATTCATTAAGTTCTTTTGTAAAGCTTTAAACATAAGTTTGAAGCAAATCGGACACCACTTAAAACTTCGCCCAACAAATCATTGAATCGCATATCTACCGAGGATGCTTTGCGTCTGCGAAAAATGTGAAACACGTCTCAAATGATGTTTCATATAGATCCTTGAAAATGAATTTGAGCGCGAAACGTCATCCACCAAATCTTTGACCCTCATTTCCACCAAGGAGGTATAAGTTTTTGGAAAAGTGTGAAACACCCCTCAAATGAGTTTGAACAAGGAACTTTGAAATTGAGTTTGAGGCCGATCGGATGGTCAACAAAAAAATTTCATACAAACGTTATTCGCGATTTTTGCATACTTGCGATTTTCCCGAAACCCCGTCTTAACCTACACCTTCATCACATAAGGTAACTACAGTGAAAATTTCAGCTTCCTAGCTCTAACGGTAATCAGTCAGTCGGGACAGATATAGATAGAGATATATTCATTTATATTTATGACAAAACAACTTTAAAATGGCTCCAGGGATCGCAAAATGGTAAGATTTTGTTTTTTGATTTATTGTGCGAGCATTTTTATACCCTGAACCAATTGAAAATTGGTAAAAATGGTATTATTGTTTTCTGCAAATGTATGTAACAGGCCCTATTAAGTATATATATTCTTGATCAGTATCAACAGCCGAGTTGATCTAGCAATGTATTTCTGTATGTCCGTCTGTCTATCCGTCCGTATGTATGAACGCAAGAATCTCAGAACCTATAAGAGCTAGAGACTTGAAATTTTATATGTAGATGCTCCTAGCTCCCGCGCAGAGCGAGTTTGTTTCCGATAATCGATAACTTAGTCCATTCCAAGCAATCGATAAGAATCGATATCGAAATCCTGTTTTTCAATAATAATAAGAGCTAGAGTCACCAAACTTGATATGTTGCTTCTAGAATAATATATATATATCAAGTATCTTTCATTTTATACCTATCGATGGCTCCCCGTACCACCACAAGGCTATAAATCAAGTTAATAACCAAACTTGTATTGCCCACTAATTTAATGCCATTTTGATAGCACATATAATTCCAGCTTTATGACTTGTAGCTAAAGAAATTCTGGCCACCACTCATATGCAAGCCTAATAGGCCTCCACAGTGGCATCGCAAAATCTATGAATTTCAACTTTGCTTCTTCGAAGAACACCACTCTGGGAAACGAAACATGCCGAATGTTCCGAAAGCTGCTACTCACTGTATCCAATTCGAAGATTCCAAAGTCGGATCAGGATGTGGAGCAATTAATGTTGAATGATGGGTCCCGCCATCAGCACATCATTAAGATAATATCCAAAATCAGTCGTTGCAGAGCCATCAAATGCAACACGCAACTTGGTTGTGGTGCTGTCTTCCTTTAAGACACAATGATGTGGGAGGAAATATTTACAACAGCCACTTAACTCTGGACTAACTCGCGACATGTGATTCAGATCCAGAAACTCTTTGATGAATGCCGAGTACTGCTCCTTCAGATGCGAATGCCGACCCAATATTCGCTCAAGACTGAGAAATCATGGATAAGACTGGCCATAAGACTTTCCCAGCAGCTCTACACTCCGCTTTAAAGGCTCTGCAGATCTGCAATCCTGGCAAAAACATATTTACCTAAGCCAAAAGCTCGTAGAAGAAGCTCGCACCAATTAGGATATCGACCCGCTATGGCTTGTTGAACGCAGAATCAGCCAACTATATGTTCGACAGTATTTACCAATCCGATGTATCAATGATGAAGCTAGGCTGACTAGAGCATTAAAAGGGGCTAAATAATCTGAGGCTTGTGACTTCATATGAATCTTAACAGCTGATCCTTCAGTGAAGACGCTTGTGTCTGCGAGACCAGTGACAATGGCCGACGACCTGGTTCTCTTTAACTGAAGCCTCTGCGCAACCATGTGATCATGTGCAATTGACAATCTGAGTCTAATAAGGCCCTACAGGGAATCAAGGTATCAGAAATTTTGTGCAGTAGCCTGGAGCACAACACCAGACTGAAGACCTTGGACAGTAAGAAAGCTAGTGGAGTGAGTCAAAGTGGCAGCGCTCGAAGCGGACAACGTATGTAATGGTGCTGACGCTTTAGTTTCTGGTGCTGTAGTAAAATGCAGCGGGTTATAATACCTTACTCCATAAGTACGACAATGACTACTACTGCAAGACCGAGCTTAATGGCCTTCCTTAGGCAGTTATAATCAAGGGCCAGATTGTTAACTTCCTTATGCCGGAGGGATGGAGAAAAAAGAGAAAAAAGAATTTGCTGCATGTATAGTTCCCGTAACCAGATGCATCGCAAAAACTGCAGCCATTTTAGTTAGTCTCGCCTACAAGCACTTTTTTGCTGGGGCTACTATTATGGTTGGATTTGCTCACCTGAGAATTGGTCACATGGGATGACATGGCATGTTGCACGCCCTCCAGCCTTTGACTACGCCTTTACAGTAAAGCGAAGAACTTATCGGCTGTCGGGATTTTGTCAATGCCTGCGGCCCTTTCTCATTTGGTATGCAACACACCCATATGCGAATTGACCTTGTCGAAGAACTCACGCAGTTTAGAAGCCGACTCGCTTGAGCCAAAGAACCTCATTGATGTGTACCTGGAAAACAAGACGTTTATTACCAAATCTTTAATTTAGAATATCCAGAGCCACACGATAATTGTCTACGGATAATTGGCACGATAATTGGCACCAAAGCACTGCTCTGCACCCTCTAAGGAGCAAAGGTAATATGCCAGCCTTCCAAGAACCGCTGGTCAAATAGCAAACGGCTGAAACAAAAAAACGGCGAGGAACAACGCTAAAGGCCGGAGCCGTCAAAAAAAGGAAAGTACCCACAAAAAACGGGAAAACTAGCAAGGCAAGTGAAAGTTTACCTACTCGCAGTGCCTCCCGAACAAATGGGAACAGATATACTCCACTTGCCCCTCAGAAAGAAGCCTCTGCATCGAAGACGACAAGATGGAAATTGACGACGAAGCTCCGCCAGGTCAAGCCGAAACTCAGCATGCAAAAAAGGTCTCCAAGCCCAGTCCCATAACACTTCCTGAAGTTAACGACATCGTCGCAATAGAACAGACCCTTGACCAGGCAGCTAGCCCAGATGCATGTAGATCTTAGGCATTCTCCTAAAAGTAGGGATGCGCTTCGAATTAGCAAGGTTGGTCGTCAACGGGTCCAAGTTGAGCTTCCGAGCAAGAATAAAAGCACCAGGCAATGTTTTCGCTGCTATGAGTTCAACCACACTAAAAACTATATCCTCAAAAAGCCCAAGTGCGGATGATGAGGCCAGCCCTCTGGACGTACTTGGAGCAATGCCAGGCCAAAGCGGTGGCACCTTCGGTGCTCAAACTGTGAGGGGAACCATGCTGCTTATTATAAAGGATGCAAAGTATACCAGCAGCGCATGAATGCCAGACAACCGGCCATCAATGTTGCCCCCCCGGCACGACACAACCAACAGCAACCTGCACGGTGCATCAAAGCGCAGGTCGGACCCTCCGGAATTGTGAAATAAGGCCTGTCATATGCTGATGCGTTGCGGCCAGGACGCAACACTTACCAGCAACATGCACAAGCGTGTCAACCCCTCGTGTACACCAACTGGCGCACCGCTACAACAATGCAGCCCCAATACCCAAAGCATGGATCTCAGGGGCAAGACACGTCCCTCGGAAGCATCCTCCAAGGACTTCAGCAGTTGATCGCAGCACTTAATGCCGCGGTCGCAACTATCCTAGCCATGGCATCTGTGCTAGGTTGCCAATGGACAGAGCGGAAGCCTTCGCCTTCAACCTAGAACCTGGAGGAGCCGCTCAAAACGTCACTTCCTATATCACCAATCACCTTCCAAGAAGTGAAGCAGGAGATAAAGAGCCTAAAAAACAACAAGCCCCTGGGGAAGATAGGTTGGACAACCAGACAATTAAGCTACTGCCATACAATTTATTATTCAGCTTTTCGGCTAGGTCAGTTTCCAATGGCCTGGAAGAAGGCACATATTATTATTGCACAAGAGCGGAAAGCCCCCTAATCAACTGGAATCCTATCGCCCCGTCATTGCATCCTTAAAAGGATCATGGATACTCCGGAAATAAATCGCTTAATCCCTAAGTTTCAGTTTGGGTTTCGAATCAAACACGGTACCCCTGAGCAACTCCATCGGGTCACAAACTTTATTTTGGACGGCTTTCACAGGAAGGAGTATGTGGTGGCAGCATACCTCGACATCCAACAAGCCTTCGACCGGGTGTGGCACACAGGAGACCTTTCCAAGATAAAGGGCAATTAAATCCGCAGCTTTTTAACATTACTGCGAGCCCACACTTTACAGCCTCTTCACGCACGATATGCCCACGGCAAGCGAAATGGCCCTGGTCAGTCGGCACGATCTCCTGGTGGCTACGTTTGCTAATGACACGGAAATCCTTGCCAAGAAAAATTGCGTGTACGTACCAACGGACATCCTGCTGGAGTATCTGAAGCGCTTCGAAAACTGGGCTTGTGGGTGAAATATCTCAGTGAACCCCCGAAAATGTGCTACGGCTATTCACGCCCTGCGCAAGGACTCCTGCCCGGAATTTTTCTCCATAGCAAGAGCTTAGAGCAGGTGCGTGACCATAAATGCCTAGGGATCACACTCGACAGACGACTTACGTTCAAAAAAACATATCAACGAGGTAACCAACAACTTAAAAAGGAAAATTAGGCGTCTTAGCTAGGTGCTAAGCCCAAATAAGCTCCGAAACCCCCCTAACGCCTTGGCAATTAACCTCATAGGAAATATTTCCGAAGTCTACTATTTCATTTGTATTTGTATTGCTTAATAGCCCGATGAAGGTGTTTGTAAACTCTGTAATACATGCTCCAATATATATAACATTTTTATACCCTGAACCTATTAAAAATGGGTAAGAAGGGTATAATCAAAGACAATTTAAACACTAAGATGAGTAACGCCATACCACAAAATGCTACTATGCAGCTTGATTTTTTGAAAATTGAGAACGAAATCGAAATATGTATCATTGCGCTCTCACAGCCGAGAGTGGGAAAAAGCCAAAAATAGAATGTACTCTCAGCTTCGGCTCTATGAGAGCCGTGCAAGCAATTGTGTTTGTATGCGTGTGAATATACATACATGACAGCATATTTCAATGTATTGTTATTCACTTCTCTGGCTTTTGCCTAAGTCGTTAGCCTTACTCATGTAACGTTTTCAAAATAACTTTTTGTGCAGAAAATATATCTTCAAAAGAATATCGACTTTTACAATTAGTATAATCAGCAGTACGATTGTTAACTGCAAATGGGGTGTGCTGTCTACAACTTCTATTATTCTGCTTAAAATACAACTTAATTTTTTTCTTTTTCGTGTGATATATACGTAGGAGTTGGAATAGAACTAGGAGTGGTTAAATTTATAATCAGTTAAATTTAACAGGCGAGTATAATGTTGACATTATACTCATTTGGTAATAATTAATTACATATCACATGCAACCCTCTTATGAATGTTTAATCCACGATATTCCGATCAAAATCAAAAAAGAAGTAGAATGGCCGGCCCTACAAATTTGGTGTCAGAGGTGGGATAGACAGAACCTGTAAAAAAACGTAAATTGATGAACGAGTACAAACGTATGCAAGACTACTAATCGAAGCATTAAACGAAGCGGGTGCATGAAATTTCATTAAAATTCGAATGCCCTGGATAGAATTGAGAATCGTCTAGGATTAAAGGCGACAGCGGCGAGGTATGCCAAATAAGTTATCTGCCTAAAGTGGTCTTTCTTCTCGAGGTGTGTTGACTCTTAGCACTAACCAAACAACATATAGACTGGACAATCAGAGTACGGCGATGGGGCCTTGCAGGTGCTTGCCAAAAGTTGATCCTTTCGGCCCAACGGGATGCTGCAGGTAATAAGGGGTCAACATTCATCTGCCCATTCACAGACATTTGTGTGTGTGCCTGTGTGTAGAGGTCGAAAATCAGAAATCCCAAAATCTTGTTAAATTTGCATCGGTGACAGGCGGGCAAGCAACAGGCACACAAGCGCATAAATGCTTCTATTCATATACAAAATATGAAAGAACGCGTGAATAGCGAGCCCAAAATATTTTAATTGCAAACATGGCAACGCTTAGGTACCCTTACCAACGATAACGAGCTAAAATGCAAGAATTTCGCATCGACGTGGCAAACCCTTTCTCTATTTCATATTACTCGTGCCTTCAAAGGGTAGAAATGCCTCACACACACACACACATTTAAACGATCCCTAAACATAAAGAGAGAGCATTGAGAGCTGAGAGTAAGTGCAAGCGAGATAAAAATAAACAGCGTTGCCGTTCTATCGCACAAATCATATGGAAGAGAGTGCGCCAAGCACTTTCCTGTAGTGTAAGCGGTTAAAAAATACATCATATGTAAATTAGTGTTATTCAGTTTTCCGATACTGGCCTTGTGGCTCAGCAATACAAGATCAACTGTTTAATGATAACGGTCAAGTGCCGGAGTAGAATATATATATATATATATATATATATATATTTTTTTTTTTTTGCTTGTGTCACTCACAGAAGCCATTCAGAACTAAAAACATGCGATACAATTCTTAGGGCTTAAAGCTAACAGAATATGAATTTTAAATTATTTCTTCGTTCATAGCGGCCACGCAAATATGCTGTGTCTGCCGGCTTTGCAACGACATCCGGCCCAATGCTTATTCTGCAATTGTGGCCGGAGTCATGTTCTGGACAACCGTTCGTTGACTCCGCTTAACTTGTATATCTTACTCACTTACTCGCGATTTTGGACCAGATGCCACCGATACTTTTTGTGAGAACGTTTCTCCTATGTGATGTCCAGTCTATATGTTGTTTGGTTAGTGATACAACGTTCATGACCGACTGAACGAGTACAGAATACATCGTTCATGACCGACTGAATAGCTGAACGAGTGAGCTAAATGACCGATTTAGTTCACTAATCACTGAATAAGTTCAGTAGTTCATTTTAATGACCCATTCAATCGAACTTGGTCTGAACTAAACGACACAACTCTACTGTTGATATTTACCACTAACCATACAATGTATAGACATACCAAATGGCACTTTTTATCGAAACAAGAAAAATCGAAACGAGGCGACCCCAATGGTACCTGTTTTTTTAGGTGCCCAGACAGAGTAAGACTGCTGAGAGTGGTAGCCGAACGCTGGCCTCAAAAGCCGAACGTTCAGTATGAAACCGCATCTCGCTCAGCGCACAACGTCGCGGCTGATGATTTCTTAATATATGTATGTATGCCATTTTTATATCATGTGCCTGTTCATGTGCGAAATTGCTATTTTCCATTCTTGTTGTAGTTGTAAGGGTACCTGATCGCTGGCATGTGTGCATGATAACTTTTTGGGTTGGCCAACCACGCACACTAACACACTTTTCTATATGGATGGAAGCATTAATGCGCTTGTGTGCGTGTTGGTTGCCTGCCTGCCTGCCCGATGCAAATTTGACAAATTTGGCATTTGTGAATTTCGAGCCCTGCACACACACACACACTCACAAATGTGTGCGAATAAGCTGATCAATGGTTTGTCGTGAGACAGAAATATTTTTATCAATGGGTGCGTAAATTTGGGCGACGGGCACGGTCTTTGTTTGTTTGGCATGACTGCGGTGGGCTTGCGGCCGTATTGAAGAGTCAATAAAAATAGGTAAGCCGCACTTGTCGCTAGTTTACACTTTGTTTGGGATGCAGACGCAAGCTAGACATTTCGACCGTTATGACCTGCCATAAAACCCTTTAACCCACATTTTTTACAATGTCAATAAATGCATAAATAGATCACTTGCGTTTTTGAGCATTTTTTGGCAGTTCCGGACATTTTAGGCGTTAAATGTCATAAAAAAGACGTTAACAGGCAGACTTCTAAGAAAAAGTTGTAAAAAACTGCTTAAAAGTGGCGAAAGTAACCGCGCAGGATCAGTTGACAGCAAACAACGTAATCGAGCGGTCTTGTCGAGCGAATTACATAGTTTCTTCAACTTTTCATGCGATTAACAAATATAAAAAAAACGAAACAATGAAGGATAAAAGAAGAAGTGGTTTGAAGTGTATTATTAAGTCGTGCTTGCGAAGCTATACAGAAGACGACGATGTGAGACTGTTTAAGTTTCCTAAAAATGATTGGCTTCGCCGTCAATGGGTCACAAAATGTGAATTACCTGGCAATACCGATATTGACAAAGCGTTAATCTGCGATAAACATTTTGAAGAAAACTATTTAGGCGAGACGAGGTGCAGTGCCCAGCCTGAGATTATTTTCCTCTTCAAATTTAAATATTAACATAACTAGGGCTAGGGACAGTATTGACGCGTTCACATTTTGTAATGAAGACGATACTATCGAAACATTTTCGGCATTTAAAAACAAAAATATCACAGTAGAAACTACAACAAGAATTGATTGTGAGCATGTTTTAGAACTATCTGATTCAGCTAGTTTAGTAAAAATATCACAATATAATAACCCAGAAAAGACTTAATGTAATTTAAGTAACAATGTGGGGTTTCCTGAATTATATGATAACATTTCATTTAGTGCGGAGAAGGATAGTCAGGACATTAGATTTTGTCCAAACTGTTTGAAAAGGAACAAAATGAATTATTTTACCGAAACAAGTATTGGGAATTTTTCCAAAAATTTACAAAGGAATATAAGCAAGTCCAGCTTTATAAGAGAAAGTTGCATCGGATGCAAATTTTGTTGAGAAGCGAAAGGATAAAGAAAACAAGGTATTTCAAAGAAAGCAGGAAAAATATAAATATATTTGCTATACTTGATAGAAAACCATTCTTATCTAAGAATTCAAATACAGTCTGTAAAAGTTGTTGCAACAGGTAGGTGATATAAATTATATTAAATCGCTTAATTCTACCTTACCCTACCTAAAGAGCTCTCTGGGGGTGGTAAGGGGCGATGTAAATGGATAATTCCAATTAGGTAAGTATGTGAGCATAGTTCGCGCAAGTGTTAATTTTAAATTTTTATCTTTTACAGGCGCAGATGCATCACCTTTGGAAATTCCCTCACCGTTCGCACTCTAAAGTGAAACTCGGCGTAAGTGCCTATGTAAGTATGGACATGATTTAAAAATACAAAAAAACTAAATTTAACGACAAAAAAATCTGTTCTTTTTCAGGGAGTACGGTCAGGAGTCTCCTTCATTTCTCTGCCAAGGGCTCGAACGAGGATGGGCGAAAATGGAACGGATTCACTCGGAGGATGTGGGCGTGGTCTCGCCTGTGGCCGCTTCTTCGTTGTTGGCGTCCGGACCGTGATGGCTCGATCCTCCGTTTTCAGGGTTGCGCCGGTGTGGCTGGTGTGTGCCGCTGAGCCGATTCCTGGCCTTTGATATGTTCGAGGGCTTCTCTGGTGCGGGAGCTGGTCCCTTTGTTGCCGGACCCGTTAATTTTTATTTTTTTTGCTTGTCTCGTCGCACTTAAGTTTTAGGTTTTTTCTTTTGCAATACCTTAGCACATAAGGATTAAGCAATTTACTAATAAAGAAAACCCGTCAAAAAACAAGTGTATGCCCTTTGTTTTTTTTCAATTTTTTTTTTCAAGCACATGCCCGTAGCCGGCAAAATAAAATATCCAACTTTCAGATTTTCTTAACAGTGAGCCGGTACGTCCGCTGTGGAGCGCTGACAAAGTCGAACTCCCTTTACATTTGGGCAGCAAAATCATTGGTGGCGAATTTCGGCACACGCATACATAGGCGGGGCGGGCACCGTTGCTGCACATCCGCACAGCTGCATTTTTTTGGGTCAATGGCCCAAATGACGGTCAAGGGCATATCCAAGGGCATGCGATCCACTCTATTCATATTCTCTTTAAGAGCGAACCGAATCGTCGCTTTTGGCGCCGTGGATCGCAAGTCTGGCGTTGCCACCCTTCAAAAATTTGGGATCCGCCGTGGCCGCCGCTTCACCCCGCATACTCTGATCATATGACGAAAAGATATCGGCGTGGCCGATAATATCGCACGGAACCAACTAGGTAAACCCTCGGTGCTACCGATAACGTCAAATGCAACATCACCACGCAGATTATTGTAATGACATGAATGACCATTACAAGGAATCTGCGTGCGCATTTCATGGATTGACCCAGCAGTAATCTATATTTCGCACTGACCCGAAAGAAAAAAAAAAGGGAGGACGGGCGCTGCCGCCGCCATTGGCTGGCAGGGAGGTGAGCAAATTACGATTATGTTCGTATATCTTTTGCGTGGAAGACGCCTAGCACGCGTCCCTGGAGTTCTTCTAACTCGTAGGCATTGGTGCCCACGGCTCGGACGACTAGGCTCTTCAAGAATTTCCGGGCGAACTTGGTATTGAAGGCTTTGCCGAAGCTGCTTAGTGCAAAGTGGCACCTCCACACTTCCTGTCCCGGTTCCAGATGGAGCTGGCGCGCGCGGTGGTCGTATCGTTGGCGACTTCGCTCGTATGCGGTGTGCAGGTGGTCCTTGACTTGGCTTCGGATTACAATCAGTCTGTCCTTCGCGTCAAGCTCAGAAATACTGTGATCGGCCAATGATCTCAGCTTCCTGGCCAGTTTGTAACTGGAACCAATCAGGTACATCTGCTGTCCAAAGACCGCGAAGAACGGAGTCACTTCCGTAGCGCTGTGGACCGCATTCCGGATCGCCACTTCCACCTCTGGTAGGTACGCGTCCCAATCCCGATGATCCTGACCCAGGTAGGTTCTGATTGCAGACAGCACTGTGCGGTTCACGCGTTCGGCGGCGTTGCTCTGAGGCGAATACACTGGTGTGCGCAGGTGAATAATGCCAAACGCCTGGACCATCGCATCGAACTACGTTGACACGAATTGTCGTCCATTATCCGAATGGATCACTTCCGGCACGCCAAATTTGAAGAACACCTCATGCACTAGGAAGTTCACGACATCCGCCGCGGTGGCTTCCCTCATGGCCTTCAGGAAGGTGAATTTCGAGAAGTGGTCTACGACGACGAATATCCACGCATGCCCTCGTTTCGACCGTGGATACTTCCCCAAGAAGTCGATATATAGCTTCTGGAAGGGGCGGTCGGTACGCACTTCTTCCCCAATTCCGACCTGCATCCGGTAGTTTTGTGCCTTGGTCTCCTTGCATGTATCGCATTTCCGTACATAATCCCTGATTTGTATGGCCATGTTGGGCCAATAGTATCGCCTGCGCAGCGCATGCAGCGTTTTCCTCATGCCTCCATGAGCTGACGTCTCGTCCGCGTGTGCTTGTTGGATGAGTCCTGCAGTCAGCGACTCCGGCACCCAGAGCTTCCAACTTGTGCCCTCGACCTCATCCTCCAAGCTCTCTATCACGGTCCTCTTGAACAGAAGTCCGTCCTGCACTCTAAGATCCGGCAACATCCCTTGTTGGCTCATCACCTCTTTTATCAGTTCTCGATATTCGGTGCTCTCGAACTCCGGGGTCTGAAATCCCAACAGATCCTCTGGGGTCAGTTCGACCTCTTCCACGCTTCGAGACAACGTGTCTGCGACGACGTTGTCGGCTCCCTTGCGGTATTGCATGGAGAAGGGGACCCTTGCAGTTCTAGGGACCACCTGGCTAATCTCCCGCTCAAGTCTTTGAGACTCATAAGCCACTGCAGGCTCGCATGATCGGTGATTACCGTGAACGGCATCATCTTCACGTGCGGTCGGAATCGATGTATGGCCAGCTTGGCGGCTAGGCATTCCTTCTCGGTCACCGAATAGTTGATCTGGTGCTTATTGAGTTTGGTCGAGAAGAATGCGATCGGCATTTCCTGTTGCTTGTCGTCTAGCTGGAACAACACGGCTCCTACTCCGTAGTGAGACGCGTCGCATTGGATGAAGAATGGTCTGCGAAAATCCGCGTGAACTAACACCGGGGCTGTGGTGAGGGCTAACTTCAAGCTTTCTATGGCATCCATGGCTTCGTCACTCAACACAAATCAACCCGTTCTCTTCTTAAGGGCATCAGTCAACGGTACCGAGATCTCGGCGAAGTTCTTTATGAATCGTCGATACCACCCCGCTCTACCTAAGAAGCTTCGTAGTTCCTTGACCGTCCTCGGATTCGGGATGTTCCGGATCGCTTCTACTCTTCCCGGATCCATGCGCAGCGTCTCGCCGCCTATGATGAAACCCAAGTAGTTTAGGTTGCGGAAGCAGAATTTTGACTTCGCCATGCCTATGGTGAGGTTCGCGTTCCTCAGACACTCGGCCACCAGTTCCAAGTATTTTAGGTGCGTTGAAAAATCTGCCGATATTATCAGCAAATCGTCTAGGTATACGAACCCGTTGGACCTCAGATTCGCCGGGATTACCTTGTCCATGAGCCTGCAAAGTTGTTGAGCGGCGTTGCAGAGCCCGAATGGCAAGTGGCGGAACTGGTACAGCGGCCTTCCTGGTACGGTAAACACCGTATACGCCCTGCTCTTCTCCTCCATCTCGATTTGCCAGAACGCGAACTTAAGGTCGACGCTAGAGATAAAATGAGTCTCGTCGATTCGCGATAAGATGCCTTCGATGCATGGAAGCGGGTAAGCGTCCTTTACCGTCACAATGTTTAGTTTCCTGGCAAATTAAATCCGCAGCTTTTTAACATCACTGCGAGCCCACACTTTACGGCATCTTCACGCACGATATGCCCACGGCAAGCGAAATGGCCCTGGTCAGTCGGCACGATCTCCTGGTGGCTACGTTTGCTAATGACACGGAAATCCTTGCCAAGAAAAATTGCGTGTTCGTAGCAACGGACATCCTGTTGGAGTATCTAAAGCGCTTCGAAAATTGGGCTTGTGGGTGAAATATCTCAGTGAACCCCCGAAAATGTGCTACGGCTATTTACGCCCTGCGCAAGGACTCCTGCCCGGACTTTTTCTCCATAGCAAGAGCTTAGAGCAGGTGCGTGGCCATAAGGTAACGAGGTAACCAACAACTTAAAAAGGCGTCTTAGCTAGGTGCTAAGCCCAAATAAGCTCCGCAACCACCCTAACGCCTTGGCAATTAACCTCATAGGAAATATTTCCGAAGTCTACTATTTCATTTGTATTTGTATTGCTTAATAGCCCGATGTAGGTGTTTGTAAAATCTGTAATACATGCTCCAATATATATATAACATTTTTATACACTGATCCTATTAAAAATGGGTAAGAAGGGTATAATCAAAGACAATTTAAACACTAAGATGAGTAACGCCATACCAAAAAATGCTACTATGCAGCTTGATTTTTTGAAAATTGAGAACGAAATCGAAATATGTATCATTGCGCTCTCACAGCCGAGAGTGGGAAAAAGCCAAAAATAGAATGTACTCGCAGCTTCGGCTCTATGAGAGCCGGGCAAGCAATTGTGTTTGTATGCGTGTGAATATACATACATGACAGCATATTTCAATGTATTGTTATTCACTTCTCTGGCTTTTGCCTAAGTCGTTAGCCCTACTCATGTAACGTTTTCTAAATGACTTCTTGTGCAGAAAATATATCTTCAAAAGAATATCGACTGCGGCTTTTACAATTAGTATAATCAGCAGTACGTTTGTTAACTGCAAATGGGGTGTGCTGTCTACAACTTCTATTATTCTGCTTAAAATACAACTTAATTTTTTTCTTTTTCGTGTGATATATATGTAGGAGTTGGAATAGAACTAGGAGTGGTTAAATTTAACAGGCGAGTATAATGTTGACATTGTTCTCATTTGGTAATATTAAATTACTTATCACATGCAACCCTCTTATGAATGTTTAATCCACGATATTCCGATCAAAATCAAAAAAGAAGTAGAATGGCCGCCCCTACAAATTTGGTGTCAGAGGTGGGATAGACAGAACCTGTAAAAAAACGTAAATTGATGATGGACAAACGTATGCATGAAATTTCATTAAAATTCGAATGCCCTGGATAGAATTGAGAATCGTCTAGGATTAAAGGCGACAGCGGCGAGGTATGCGAGTTATCTGCCTAAAGTGGTCTTTCTTCTCGAGGTGTGTTGACTCTTAGCACTAACCAAACAACGTATAGACTGGACAATCAGAGTACGGCGATGGGCCCTCTCGTTTTCTGTGCTGGTTCATAAAACGGCATCGCTGTTTTTTTTTTATTCCCTCGCACTGCAGGAAACTGCCTTGACTTACTCTCAGTGCTCTTTCAATTTGTGTATTCACCGTTGTACTGTCTGTGTATTTATTTGTCCGCACAAGCAAAAATGCCCACAAATTCAATTTTTCTCAAAAGGCGGTGGCTGCCAAGAGTTGATCCTTTCGGCCCAACGGGATGCTGCAGGTAATAAGGGGTCAACATTCATCTGCCCATTCACAGACATTTGTGTGTGTGCCTGTGTGTAGAGGTCGAAAAGCAGAAATACCAAAATCTTGTTAAATTTGCATCGGGGACAGGCGGGCAAGCAACAGGCACACAAGCGCATAAATGCTTCCATTCATATACAAAATATGAAAGAACGCGTGAATAGCGAGCGATATATATATATATATATATATATATTATTTTTTTGCTTGTGTCACTCACAGAAGCCATTCAAAACTAAAAACATGCGATACAATTCTTAGGGCTTAAAGCTAACAGAATATGAATTTTAAATTATTTCTTGGTTCATAGCGGCCACGCAAATATGCTGTGTCTGCCGGCTTTGCAACGACATCCGGCCCAATGCTTATTCTGCAATTGTGGCCGGAGTCATGTTCTGGACAACCGTTCGTTGACTCCGCTTAACTTGTATATCTTACTCACTTACTCGCGATTTTGGACCAGATGCCACCGATACTTTTTGTGAGAACGTTTCTCCTATGTGATGTCCAGTCTATATGTTGTTTGGTTAGTGATACAACGTTCATGACCGACTGAACGAGTACAGAATACATCGTTCATGACCGACTGAATAGCTGAACGAGTGAGCTAAATGACCGATTTAGTTCACTAATCACTGAATAAGTTCAGTAGTTCATTTTAATGACCCATTCAATCGAACTTGGTCTGAACTAAACGACACAACTCTACTGTTGATATTTACCACTAACCATACAATGTATAGACATACCAAATGGCACTTTTTATCGAAACAAGAAAAATCGAAACGAGGCGACCCCAATGGTACCTGTTTTTTTAGGTGCCCAGACAGAGTAAGACTGCTGAGAGTGGTAGCCGAACGCTGGCCTCAAAAGCCGAACGTTCAGTATGAAACCGCATCTCGCTCAGCGCACAACGTCGCGGCTGATGATTTCTTAATATATGTATGTATGCCATTTTTATATCATGTGCCTGTTCATGTGCGAAATTGCTATTTTCCATTCTTGTTGTAGTTGTAAGGGTACCTGATCGCTGGCATGTGTGCATGATAACTTTTTGGGTTGGCCAACCACGCACACTAACACACTTTTCTATATGGATGGAAGCATTAATGCGCTTGTGTGCGTGTTGGTTGCCTGCCTGCCCGATGCAAATTTGACAAATTTGGCATTTGTGAATTTCGAGCCCTGCACACACACACACACACTCACAAATGTGTGCGAATAAGCTGATCAATGGTTTGTCGTGAGACAGAAATATTTTTATCAATGGGTGCGTAAATTTGGGCGACGGGCACGGTCTTTGTTTGTTTGGCATGCTGCGGTGGGCTTGCGGCCGTATTGAAGAGTCAATAAAAATAGGTAAGCCGCACTTGTCGCTAGTTTGCATTTTGTTTGGGATGCAGACGCAAGCTAGACATTTCGACCGTTATGACCTGCCATAAAACCCTTTAACCCACATTTTTTACAATGTCAATAAATGCATAAATAGATCACTTGCGTTTTTGAGCATTTTTTGGCAGTTCCGGACATTTTAGGCGTTAAATGTCATAAAAAAGACGTTAACCGGCAGACTTCTAAGAAAAAGTTGTAAAAAACTGCTTAAAATGTACCTCTGCAAGTGGCGAAAGTACGCGAATCGAGCGGTCTTGTCGAGCAAATTACATAGTTTCTTCAACTTTTCATGCGATTAACAAATATAAAAAAAAAACGAAACAATGAAGGATAAAAGAAGAAGTGGTTTGAAGTGTATTATTAAGTCGTGCTTGCGAAGCTATAGAGAAGACGACGATGTGAGACTGTTTAAGTTTCCTAAAAATGATTGGCTTCGCCGTCAATGGGTCACAAAATGTGAATTACCTGGCAATACCGATATTGACAAAGCGTTAATATGCGATAAACATTTTGAAGAAAACTATTTAGGCGAGACGAGGTGCAGTGCCCAGCCTGAGATTATTTTCCTCTTCAAATTTAAATATTAACATAACTAGGGCTAGGGACAGTATTGACGCGTTCACATTTTGTAATGAAGACGATACTATCGAAACATTTTCGGCATTTAAAAACAAAAATATCACAGTAGAAACTACAACAAGAATTGATTGTGAGCATGTTTTAGGACTATCTGATTCAGCTAGTTTAGTAAAAATATCACAAAATAATGACCCAGTAAAGACTTAATGTAATTTAAGTTACAATGTGGGGTTTCCTGAATTATATGATTACATTTCATTTAGTGCGGAGAAGGATAGTCAAGACATTAGATTTTGTCCAAACTGTTTGAAAAGGAACAAAATGAATTATTTTACCGAAACAAGTATTGGTAATTTTTCCAAAAAAGTCCAGCTTTATAAGAGAAAGTTGCATCGGATGCAAATTTTATTGAGAAGCGAAAGGATAAAGAAAACAAGGTATTTCAAAAAAAGCAGGAAAAATATAAATATATTTGCTATACTTGATAGAAAACCATTCTTATCTAAGAATTCAAATACAGTCTGTAAAAGTTGTTGCAACAGGTAGGTGATATAAATTATATTAAATCGCTTAATTCTACCTTACCCTACCTATAGAGCTCTCTGGGGGTGGTAAGGGGCGATGTAAATGGATTATTCCATTTAGGTAAGTATGTGAGCATAGTTCGCGCAAGTGTTAATTTTAAATTTTTATCTTTTACAGGCGCAGATGCATCACCTTTGGAAATTCCCTCACCGTTCGCACTCTAAAGTGAAACTCGGCGTAAGTGCCTATGTAAGTATGGACATGATTTGAAAATACAAAAAAACTAAATTTAACGACAAAAAAAATCTACCAAGGGCTCGAACGAGGATGGGCAAAAATGTTTCCCATCTTTGTTTTTTTTTCAATTTTTTTTTCAAGCACATGCCCGTAGCCGGCAAAATAAAATATCCAACTTTCAGATTTTCTTAACAGTGAGCCGGTACGTCCGCTGTGGAGCGCTGACAAAGTCGAACTCCCTTTACATTTGGGCAGCAAAATCATTGGTGGCGAATTTCGGCACACGCATACATAGGCGGGGCGGGCACCGTTGCTGCACATCTGCACAGCTGCATTTTTTTGGGTCAATGGCCCAAATGACGGTCAAGGGCATATCCAAGGGCATGCGATCCACTCTATTCATATTCTCTTTAAGAGCGAACCGAATCGTCGCTTTTGGCGCCGTGGATCGCAAGTCTGGTGTTGCCACCCTTCAAAAATTTGGGATCCGCCGTGGGCGCCGCTTCACCCCGCATACTCTGATCATATGACGAAAAGATATCGGCGTGGCCGATAATATCGCACGGAACCAACTAGGTAAACCCTCGGTGCTACCGATAACGTCAAGTGCAACATCACCACGCAGATTATTGTAATGCCATGAATGACCATTACAAGGAATCTGCGTGCGCATTTCATGGATTGACCCAGCAGTAATCTATATTTCGCACTGACCCGAAAGAAAAAAAAAAAGGGAGGACGGGCGCTGCCGCCGCCATTGGCTGGCAGGGAGGTGAGCAAATTACGATTATGTTCGTATATCTTTTGCGTGGAAGACGCCTAGCACGCGTCCCTGGAGACGCTCGTAGGCATTGGTGCCCACGGCTCGGACGACTAGGCTCTTCAAGAATTTCCGGGCGAACTTGGTATTGAAGGCTTTGCCGAAGCTGCTTAGTGCAAAGTGGCACCTCCACACTTCCTGTCCCGGTTCCAGATGGAGCTGGCACGCGCGGTGGTCGTATCGTTGGCGACTTCGCTCGTATGCGGTGTGCAGGTGGTCCTTGACTTGGCTTCGGATTACAATCAGTCTGTCCTTCGCGTCAAGCTCAGAAATACTGTGATCGGCCAATGATCTCAGCTTCCTGGCCAGTTTGTAACTGGAACCAATCAGGTACATCTGCTGTCCAAAGACCGCGAAGAACGGAGTCACTTCCGTAGCGCTGTGGACCGCATTCCGGATCGCCACTTCCACCTCTGGTAGGTACGCGTCCCAATCCCGATGATCCTGACCCAGGTAGGTTCTGATTGCAGACAGCACTGTGCGGTTCACGCGTTCGGCGGCGTTGCTCTGAGGCGAATACACTGGTGTGCGCAGGTGAATAATGCCAAACGCCTGGACCATCGCATCGAACAACGTTGACACGAATTGTCGTCCATTATCCGAATGGATCACTTCCGGTACGCCAAATTTGAAGAACACCTCATGCACTAGGAAGTTCACGACATCCGCCGCGGTGGCTTCCCTCATGGCCTTCAGGAAGGTGAATTTCGAGAAGTGGTCTACGACGACGAATATCCACGCATGCCCTCGTTTCGACCGTGGATAGCTTTCTATGGCATCCATGGCTTCGTCACTCAACACAAATCTACCCGTTCTCTTCTTAAGGGCATCAGTCAACGGTACCGAGATCTCGGCGAAGTTCTTTATGAATCGTCGATACCACCCCGCTCTACCTAAGAAGCTTCGTAGTTCCTTGACCGTCCTCGGATTCGGGATATTCCGGATCGCTTCTACTCTTCCCGGATCCATGCGCAGCGTCTCGCCGCCTATGATGAAACCCAAGTAGTTTAGGTTGCGGAAGCAGAATTTTGACTTCGCCATGCCTATGGTGAGGTTCGCGTTCCTCAGACACTCGGCCACCAGTTCCAAGTATTTTAGGTGCGTTGGAAAATCTGCCGATATTATCAGCAAATCGTCTAGGTATACGAACCCGTTGGACCTCAGATTCGCCGGGATTACCTTGTCCATGAGCCTGCAAAGTTGTTGAGCGGCGTTGCAGAGCCCGAATGGCAAGTGGCGGAACTGGTACAGCGGCCTTCCTGGTACGGTAAACACCGTATACGCCCTGCTCTTCTCCTCCATCTCGATTTGCCAGAACGCGAACTTAAGGTCGACGCTAGAGATAAAATGAGTCTCGTCGATTCGCGATAAGATGCCTTCGATGCATGGAAGCGGGTAAGCGTCCTTTACCGTCACAATGTTTAGTTTCCTGGCAAATTAAATCCGCAGCTTTTTAACATCACTGCGAGCCCACACTTTACAGCATCTTCACGCACGATATGCCCACGGCAAGCGAAATGGCCCTGGTCAGTCGGCACGATCTCCTGGTGGCTACGTTTGCTAATGACACGGAAATCCTTGCCAAGAAAAATTGCGTGTTCGTAGCAGCGGACATCCTGTTGGAGTATCTAAAGCACTTCGAAAACTGGGCTTGTGGGTGAAATATCTCAGTGAACCCCCGAAAATGTGCTACGGCTATTTACGCCCTGCGCAAGGACTCCTGCCCGGACTTTTTCTCCATAGCAAGAGCTTAGAGCAGGTGCGTGTCCATAAGGTAACGAGGTAACCAACAACTTAAAAAGGCGTCTTAGCTAGGTGCTAAGCCCAAATAAGCTCCGCAACCACCCTAACGCCTTGGCAATTAACCTCATAGGAAATATTTCCGAAGTCTACTATTTCATTTGTATTTGTATTGCTTAATAGCCCGATGTAGGTGTTTGTAAAATCTGTAATACATGCTCCAATATATATATAACATTTTTATACCCTGATCCTATTAAAAATGGGTAAGAAGGGTATAATCAAAGACAATTTAAACACTAAGATGAGTAACGCCATACCACAAAATGCTACCTTGCAGCTTGATTTTTTGAAAATTGAGAACGAAATCGAAATATGTATCATTGCGCTCTCACAGCCGAGAGTGGGAAAAAGCCAAAAATAGAATGTACTCTTAGCTTCGGCTCTATGAGAGCCGGGCAAGCAATTGTGTTTGTATGCGTGTGAATATACATACATGACAGCATATTTCAATGTATTGTTATTCACTTCTCTGGCTTTTGCCTAAGTCGTTAGCCCTACTCATGTAACGTTTTCTAAATGACTTCTTGTGCAGAAAATATATCTTCAAAAGAATATCGACTGCGGCTTTTACAATTAGTATAATCAGCAGTACGTTTGTTAACTGCAAATGGGGTGTGCTGTCTACAACTTCTATTATTCTGCTTAAAATACAACTTAATTTTTTTCTTTTTCGTGTGATATATATGTAGGAGTTGGAATAGAACTAGGAGTGGTTAAATTTAACAGGCGAGTATAATGTTGACATTGTTCTCATTTGGTAATATTAAATTACTTATCACATGCAACCCTCTTATGAATGTTTAATCCACGATATTCCGATCAAAATCAAAAAAGAAGTAGAATGGCCGCCCCTACAAATTTGGTGTCAGAGGTGGGATAGACAGAACCTGTTAAAAAACGTAAATTGATGAACGCGTACAAACGTATGCATGAAATTTCATTAAAATTCGAATGCCCTGGATAGAATTGAGAATCGTCTAGGATTAAAGGCGACAGCGGCGAGGTATGCGAGTTATCTGCCTAAAGTGGTCTTTCTTCTCGAGGTGTGTTGACTCTTAGCACTAACCAAACAACGTATAGACTGGACAATCAGAGTACGGCGATGGGCCCTCTCGTTTTCTGTGCTGGTTCATAAAACGGCATCGCTGTTTTTTTTTATTCCCTCGCACTGCAGGAAACTGCTTTGACTTACTCTCAGTGCTCTTTCAATTTGTGTATTCACCGTTGTACTGTCTGTGTATTTATTTGTCCGCACAAGCAAAAATGCCCACAAATTCAATTTTTCTCAAAAGGCGGTGGCTTTCTTCCCTTTTGAAGGGACGAGTAAAATGAAATAAAGAAAGGACTTGCCACGTCGTTGCGAAATTCTTTCACTTAAGCTCGTTATCGTTGGTAAGGGTACCTAAGCGTTGTCATGTGTGCATTTAAAATATTTTGGACTCGCTATTCACGCATACTTGTATATTTTGAACATGAATAGAGGAATTTGTGCGCTTGTGTGCCTGTTGGTGGCCTGCCTGCCTGTCCCTCGTAAATTTGACAAGATTGGACATTTTTTATGATTTCTGTATACATACACACACACAAATATGTGTGAATGGGCAGATCCTGGGCGCAAAAGAAAATTCATTATTGGCACCCTTCTGACGCGCGCCCTTCTTTTTTATGATTTTGATGAATGTATGTGGACCCCTTATTACCTTCAGCAGCCCGTTGGGCCAAAGGGTCAACTTTTGGCAAGAACCTGCACCTGCATATGTAGGTCAACTGTTGGTAAATAGTCAAATTCAAATAAAAAAAAAAAAGAAAAAAGTATTAATAATCATACTAAAAATATAAGATAAATTGAATAATTATAAAACTTAATAGGTAATATTAAGTATGTTTATCCCATAATAGTCAAGCTAGGTTAAGATGCTCATGTATAGTATCAATAAATTAGCTAATAAAAAGAGAAAAAAAGTCAAATTCAAATATGAAAAAGCTAAATATTATAAGACAATAAAATGATTAAAACTATAAATATATAATCGCTCCCTTTTTTAATGTGGTATATTTGAATATTTTAAAGATTTTAATTCTTACACAAATTTCTGCTGGTCATACAATTATTTAAAATTACATATGCAGGTGCAGGTGCCTGCCAAGAGTTGATCCTTTCGGCCCAACGGGATGCTGCAGGTAATAAGGGGTCAACATTCATCTGCCCATTCACAGACATTTGTGTGTGTGCCTGTGTGTAGAGGTCGAAAAGCAGAAATACCAAAATCTTGTTAAATTTGCATCGGGGACAGGCGGGCAAGCAACAGGCACACAAGCGCATAAATGCTTCCATTCATATACAAAATATGAAAGAACGCGTGAATAGCGAGCCCAAAATATTTTAAATGCAAACATGGCCACGTTTAGGTACCCTTACCAACGATAACGAGCTAAAATGCAAGAATTTCGCATCGACGTGGCAAACCCTTTCTCTATTTCACATTACTCGTGCCTTCAAAGGGTAGAAATGCCTCACACACACACACACACATTTAAACGATCCCTAAACATAAAGAGAGAGCATTGAAAGCTGAGAGTAAGTGCAAGCGAGATAAAAATAAACAGCGTTGCCGTTCTATCGCACAAATCATATGGAAGAGAGTGCGCCAAGCACTTTCCTGTAGTGTAAGCGGTTAAAAATACATCATATGTAAATAAGTGTTATTCAGTTTTCCGATACTGGCCTTGTGGCTCAGCAATACAAGATCAACTGTTTAATGATAACGGTCAAGTGCCGGAGTAGAAGTGGCGAAAGTACGCGAGTGGTGAAAGTACGCGAATCGAGCGGTCTTGTCGAGCAAATTACATAGTTTCTTCAACTTTTCATGCGATTAACAAATATAAAAAAAAACTAAACAATGAAGGATAAAAGACGAAGTGGTTTGAAGTGTATTATTAAGTCGTGCTTGCGAAGCTATAGAGAAGACGACGATGTGAGACTGTTTAAGTTTCCTAAAAATGATTGGCTTCGCCGTCAATGGGTCACAAAATGTGAATTACCTGGCAATACCGATATTGACAAAGCGTTAATCTGCGATAAACATTTTGAAGAAAACTATTTAGGCGAGACGAGGTGCAGTGCCCAGCCTGAGATTATTTTCCTCTTCAAATTTAAATATTAACATAACTAGGGCTAGGGACAGTATTGACGCGTTCACATTTTGTAATGAAGACGATACTATCGAAACATTTTCGGCATTTAAAAACAAAAATATCACAGTAGAAACTACAACAAGAATTGATTGTGAGCATGTTTTAGGACTATCTGATTCAGCTAGTTTAGTAAAAATATCACAATATAATGACCCAGAAAAGACTTAATGTAATTTAAGTAACAATGTGGGGTTCCCTGAATTATATGATAACATTTCATTTAGTGCGGAGAAGGATAGTCAAGACATTAGATTTTGTCCAAACTGTTTGAAAAGGAACAAAATGAAATATTTTACCGAAACAAGTATTGGGAATTTTTCCAAAAATTTACAAAGGAATATAAGCAAGTCCAGCTTTATAAGAGAAAGTTGCATCGGATGCAAATTTTATTGAGAAGCGAAAGGATAAAGAAAACAAGGTATTTCAAAAAAAGCAGGAAAAATATAAATATATTTGCTATACTTGATAGAAAACCATTCTTATCTAAGAATTCAAATACAGTCTGTAAAAGTTGTTGCAACAGGTAGGTGATATAAATTATATTAAATTGCTTAATTCTACCTTACCCTACCTATAGAGCTCTCTGGGGGTGGTAAGGGGCGATGTAAATGGATTATTCCATTTAGGTAAGTATGTGAGCATAGTTCGCGCAAGTGTTAATTTTAAATTTTTATCTTTTACAGGCGCAGATGCATCACCTTTGGAAATTCCCTCACCGTTCGCACTCTAAAGTGAAACTCGGCGTAAGTGCCTATGTAAGTATGGACATGATTTGAAAATACAAAAAAACTAAATTTAACGACAAAAAAAATCTACCAAGGGCTCGAAAGAGGATGGGCAAAAATGTTTCCCATCTTTGTTTTTTTTCAATTTTTTTTTCAAGCACATGCCCGTAGCCGGCAAAATAAAATATCCAACTTTCAGATTTTCTTAACAGTGAGCCGGTACGTCCGCTGTGGAGCGCTGACAAAGTCGAACTCCCTTTACATTTGGGCAGCAAAATCATTGGTGGCGAATTTCGGCACACGCATACATAGGCGGGGCGGGCACCGTTGCTGCACATCTGCACAGCTGCATTTTTTTGGGTCAATGGCCCAAATGACGGTCAAGGGCATACCCAAGGGCATGCGATCCACTCTATTCATATTCTCTTTAAGAGCGAACCGAATCGTCGCTTTTGGCGCCGTGGATCGCAAGTCTGGCGTTGCCACCCTTCAAAAATTTGGGATCCGCCGTGGGCGCCGCTTCACCCCGCATACTCTGATCATATGACGAAAAGATATCGGCGTGGCCGATAATATCGCACGGAACCAACTAGGTAAACCCTCGGTGCTACCGATAACGTCAAATGCAACATCACCACGCAGATTATTGTAATGACATGAATGACCATTACAAGGAATCTGCGTGCGCATTTCATGGATTGACCCAGCCGGCTAATAACGATGCCCAACGTAGGCCACACCCACGACAAGTAATCTATATTTCGCACTGACCCGAAAGAAAAAAAAAAAAGGGAGGACGGGGGCTGCCGCCGCCATTGGCTGGCAGGGAGGTGAGCAAATTGCGATTATGTTCGTATATCTTTTGCGTGGAAGACGCCTAGCACGCGTCCCTGGAGATCTTCTAACTCGTAGGCATTGGTGCCCACGGCTCGGACGACTAGGCTCTTCAAGAATTTCCGGGCGAACTTGGTATTGAAGGCTTTGCCGAAGCTGCTTAGTGCAAAGTGGCACCTCCACACTTCCTGTCCCGGTTCCAGATGGAGCTGGCGCGCGCGGTGGTCGTATCGTTGGCGACTTCGCTCGTATGCGGTGTGCAGGTGGTCCTTGACTTGGCTTCGGATTACAATCAGTCTGTCCTTCGCGTCAGGGGTTTAATGGACCGATGTAGAAGGGCATGCTGCGTATTTCGTAAATCATTAGTCAAGTCGACTCGAAGGCACATTGTGCCCCACATATAATTATTAGTGGCCTCCTCGCGGTGACCCTGGGTGATTGTCCGAGGTATATTCGGACAACCAGCTAATTCGAGCGGCGAAAACAATAAGACGACCCATTCTTAGGCCGGTGGAGGCCAAACTGGGTAGTATACATCTACGGCAGTCGACCAAAACTGTAAGTAAATTTGATACCACGGGTAGCCAGGAGCCCACGGAACTTGTTCCGTCCTGACTTTTTGGTTGCGGCCCTTCGGGGAGTATCGTGGTGGCTGTGGTTTATACCCAAAGCGGGTAGAGCTTGCTCGACGTGGAGTTGCGTTTCAACCAATACATAGCTTTTTTATGAGGTTTTAGACCGGCCTCACCTCCCACCAATGAGGGAATGTATTGCCTCCGCCCGGCATTCATTCAATTGGTACCGAAGGGATACTGTTCGAGCAGGGACAGTGTCCTGGAGGGGCGATAGTCCGACGCATTGTTTCGGCTCGTTGTATTTTCGAATACCGTGAGATTAAGCCAACATGGCAGGTGCTCACGTTAAGCCCACTGACTTTTCTGTCCTTCGCGTCAAGCTCAGAAATACTGTGATCGGCCAATGATCTCAGCTTCCTGGCCAGTTTGTAACTGGAACCAATCAGGTACATCTGCTGTCCAAAGACCGCGAAGAACGGAGTCACTTCCGTAGCGCTGTGGACCGCATTCCGGATCGCCACTTCCACCTCTGGTAGGTACGCGTCCCAATCCCGATGATCCTGACCCAGGTAGGTTCTGATTGCAGACAGCACTGTGCGGTTCACGCGTTCGGCGGCGTTGCTCTGAGGCGAATACACTGGTGTGCGCTGGTGAATAATGCCAAACGCCTGGACCATCGCATCGAACTACGTTGACACGAATTGTCGTCCATTATCCGAATGGATCACTTCCGGCACGCCAAATTTGAAGAACACCTCATGCACTAGGAAGTTCACGACATCCGCCGCGGTGGCTTCCCTCATGGCCTTCAGGAAGGTGAATTTCGAGAAGTGGTCTACGACGACGAATATCCACGCATGCCCTCGTTTCGACCGTGGATAGCTTTCTATGGCATCCATGGCTTCGTCACTCAACACAAATCTACCCGTTCTCTTCTTAAGGGCATCAGTCAACGGTACCGAGATCTCGGCGAAGTTCTTTATGAATCGTCGATACCACCCCGCTCTACCTAAGAAGCTTCGTAGTTCCTTGACCGTCCTCGGATTCGGGATGTTCCGGATCGCTTCTACTCTTCCCGGATCCATGCGCAGCGTCTCGCCGCCTATGATGAAACCCAAGTAGTTTAGGTTGCGGAAGCAGAATTTTGACTTCGCCATGCCTATGGTGAGGTTCGCGTTCCTCAGACACTCGGCCACCAGTTCCAAGTATTTTAGGTGCGTTGGAAAATCTGCCGATATTATCAGCAAATCGTCTAGGTATACGAACCCGTTGGACCTCAGATTCGCCGGGATTACCTTGTCCATGAGCCTGCAAAGTTGTTGAGCGGCGTTGCAGAGCCCGAATGGCAAGTGGCGGAACTGGTACAGCGGCCTTCCTGGTACGGTAAACACCGTATACGCCCTGCTCTTCTCCTCCATCTCGATTTGCCAGAACGCGAACTTAAGGTCGACGCTAGAGATAAAATGAGTCTCGTCGATTCGCGATAAGATGCCTTCGATGCATGGAAGCGGGTAAGCGTCCTTTACCGTCACAATGTTTAGTTTCCTGGCAAATTAAATCCGCAGCTTTTTAACATCACTGCGAGCCCACACTTTACAGCATCTTCACGCACGATATGCCCACGGCAAGCGAAATGGCCCTGGTCAGTCGGCACGATCTCCTGGTGGCTACGTTTGCTAATGACACGGAAATCCTTGCCAAGAAAAATTGCGTGTTCGTAGCAACGGACATCCTGTTGGAGTATCTAAAGCGCTTCGAAAATTGGGCTTGTGGGTGAAATATCTCAGTGAACCCCCGAAAATGTGCTACGGCTATTTACGCCCTGCGCAAGGACTCCTGCCCGGACTTTTTCTCCATAGCAAGAGCTTAGAGCAGGTGCGTGGCCATAAGGTAACGAGGTAACCAACAACTTAAAAAGGCGTCTTATCTAGGTGCTAAGCCCAAATAAGCTCCGCAACCACCCTAACGCCTTGGCAATTAACCTCATAGGAAATATTTCCGAAGTCTACTATTTCATTTGTATTTGTATTGCTTAATAGCCCGATGTAGGTGTTTGTAAAATCTGTAATACATGCTCCAATATATATATAACATTTTTATACCCTGATCCTATTAAAAATGGGTAAGAAGGGAATAATCAAAGACAATTTAAACACTAAGATGAGTAACGCCATACCACAAAATGCTACTATGCAGCTTGATTTTTTGAAAATTGAGAACGAAATCGAAATATGTATCATTGCGCTCTCACAGCCGAGAGTGGGAAAAAGCCAAAAATAGAATGTACTCTCAGCTTCGGCTCTATGAGAGCCGGGCAAGCAATTGTGTTTGTATGCGTGTGAATATACATACATGACAGCATATTTCAATGTATTGTTATTCACTTCTCTGGCTTTTGCCTAAGTCGTTAGCCCTACTCATGTAACGTTTTCTAAATGACTTCTTGTGCAGAAAATATATCTTCAAAAGAATATCGACTGCGGCTTTTACAATTAGTATAATCAGCAGTACGTTTGTTAACTGCAAATGGGGTGTGCTGTCTACAACTTCTATTATTCTGCTTAAAATACAACTTAATTTTTTTCTTTTTCGTGTGATATATATGTAGGAGTTGGAATAGAACTAGGAGTGGTTAAATTTAACAGGCGAGTATAATGTTGACATTGTTCTCATTTGGTAATATTAAATTACTTATCACATACAACCCTCTTATGAATGTTTAATCCACGATATTCCGATCAAAATCAAAAAAGAAGTAGAATGGCCGCCCCTACAAATTTGGTGTCAGAGGTGGGATAGACAGAACCTGTAAAAAAACGTAAATTGATGAACGCGTCCAAACGTATGCATGAAATTTCATTAAAATTCGAATGCCCTGGATAGAATTGAGAATCGTCTAGGATTAAAGGCGACAGCGGCGAGGTATGCGAGTTATCTGCCTAAAGTGGTCTTTCTTCTCGAGGTGTGTTGACTCTTAGCACTAACCAAACAACGTATAGACTGGACAATCAGAGTACGGCGATGGGCCCTCTCGTTTTCTGTGCTGGTTCATAAAACGGCATCGCTGTTTTTTTTTATTCCCTCGCACTGCAGGAAACTGCTTTGACTTAATCTCAGTGCTCTTTCAATTTGTGTATTCACCGTTGTACTGTCTGTGTATTTATTTGTCCGCACAAGCAAAAATGCCCACAAATTCAATTTTTCTCAAAAGGCGGTGGCTTTCTTCCCTTTTGAAGGGACGAGTAAAATGAAATAAAGAAAGGACTTGCCACGTCGTTGCGAAATTCTTTCACTTAAGCTCGTTATCGTTGGTAAGGGTACCTAAGCGTTGTCATGTGTGCATTTAAAATATTTTGGACTCGCTATTCACGCATACTTGTATATTTTGAACATGAATAGAGGAATTTGTGCGCTTGTGTGCCTGTTGGTGGCCTGCCTGCCTGTCCCTCGTAAATTTGACAAGATTGGACATTTTTTATGATTTCTGTATACATACACACACACAAATATGTGTGAATGGGCAGATCCTGGGCGCAAAAGAAAATTCATTATTGGCACCCTTCTGACGCGCGCCCTTCTTTTTTATGATTTTGATGAATGTATGTGAACCCCTTACTACCTTCAGCAGCCCGTTGGGCCAAAGGGTCAACTTTTGGCAAGAACCTGCACCTGCATATGTAGGTCAACTGTTGGTAAATAGTCAAATTCAAATAAAAAAAAAAAAGAAAAAAGTATTAATAATCATACTAAAAATATAAGATAAATTGAATAATTATAAAACTTAATAGGTAATATTAAGTATGTTTATCCCATAATAGTCAAGCTAGGTTAAGATGCTCATGTATAGTATCAATAAATTAGCTAATAAAAAGAGAAAAAAAGTCAAATTCAAATATGAAAAAGCTAAATATTATAAGACAATAAAATGATTAAAACTATAAATATATAATCGCTCCCTTTTTTAATGTGGTATATTTGAATATTTTAAAGATTTTAATTCTTACACAAATTTCTGCTGGTCATACAATTATTTAAAATTACATATGCAGGTGCAGGTGCCTGCCAAGAGTTGATCCTTTCGGCCCAACGGGATGCTGCAGGTAATAAGGGGTCAACATTCATCTGCCCATTCACAGACATTTGTGTGTGTGCCTGTGTGTAGAGGTCGAAAAGCAGAAATACCAAAATCTTGTTAAATTTGCATCGGGGACAGGCGGGCAAGCAACAGGCACACAAGCGCATAAATGCTTCCATTCATATACAAAATATGAAAGAACGCGTGAATAGCGAGCCCAAAATATTTTAAATGCAAACATGGCCACGCTTAGGTACCCTTACCAACGATAACGAGCTAAAATGCAAGAATTTCGCATCGACGTGGCAAACCCTTTCTCTATTTCACATTACTCGTGCCTTCAAAGGGTAGAAATGCCTCACACACACACACACACATTTAAACGATCCCTAAACATAAAGAGAGAGCATTGAAAGCTGAGAGTAAGTGCAAGCGAGATAAAAATAAACAGCGTTGCCGTTCTATCGCACAAATCATATGGAAGAGAGTGCGCCAAGCACTTTCCTGTAGTGTAAGCGGTTAAAAATACATCATATGTAAATAAGTGTTATTCAGTTTTCCGATACTGGCCTTGTGGCTCAGCAATACAAGATCAACTGTTTAATGATAACGGTCAAGTGCCGGAGTAGAAGTGGCGAAAGTACGCGAGTGGCGAAAGTACGCGAATCGAGCGGTCTTGTCGAGCAAATTACATAGTTTCTTCAACTTTTCATGCGATTAAGAAATATAAAAAAAACGAAACAATGAAGGATAAAAGAAGAAGTGATTTGAAGTGTATTATTAAGTCGTGCTTGCGAAGCTATACAGAAGACGACGATGTGAGACTGTTTAAGTTTCCTAAAAATGATTGGCTTCGCCGTCAATGGGTCACAAAATGTGAATTACCTGGCAATACCGATATTGACAAAGCGTTAATCTGCGATAAACATTTTGAAGAAAACTATTTAGGCGAGACGAGGTGCAGTGCCCAGCCTGAGATTATTTTCCTCTTCAAATTTAAATATTAACATAACTAGGGCTAGGGACAGTATTGGCGCGTTCACATTTTGTAATGAAGACGATACTATCGAAACATTTTCGGCATTTAAAAACAAAAATATCACAGTAGAAACTACAACAAGAATTGATTGTGAGCATGTTTTAGGACTATCTGATTCAGCTAGTTTAGTAAAAATATCACAATATAATGACCCAGAAAATACTTAATGTAATTTAAGTAACAATGTGGGGTTCCCTGAATTATATGATAACATTTCATTTAGTGCGGAGAAGGATAGTCAAGACATTAGATTTTGTCCAAACTGTTTGAAAAGGAACAAAATGAATTATTTTACCGAAACAAGTATTGGGAATTTTTCCAAAAATTTACAAAGGAATATAAGCAAGTCCAGCTTTATAAGAGAAAGTTGCATCGGATGCAAATTTTATTGAGAAGCAAAAGGATAAAGAAAACAAGGTATTTCAAAAAAAGCAGGAAAAATATAAATATATTTGCTATACTTGATAGAAAACCATTCTTATCTAAGAATTCAAATACAGTCTGTAAAAGTTGTTGCAACAGGTAGGTGATATAAATTATATTAAATCGCTTAATTCTACCTTACCCTACCTAAAGAGCTCTCTGGGGGTGGTAAGGGGCAATGTAAATGGATTATTCCATTTAGGTAAGTATGTGAGCATAGTTCGCGCAAGTGTTAATTTTAAATTTTTATCTTTTACAGGCGCAGATGCATCACCTTTGGAAATTCCCTCACCGTTCGCACTCTAAAGTGAAACTCGGCGTAAGTGCCTATGTAAGTATGGACATGATTTGAAAATACAAAAAAACTAAATTTAACGACAAAAAAAATCTACCAAGGGCTCGAAAGAGGATGGGCAAAAATGTTTCCCATCTTTGTTTTTTTTCAATTTTTTTTTCAAGCACATGCCCGTAGCCGGCAAAATAAAATATCCAACTTTCAGATTTTCTTAACAGTGAGCCGGTACGTCCGCTGTGGAGCGCTGACAAAGTCGAACTCCCTTTACATTTGGGCAGCAAAATCATTGGTGGCGAATTTCGGCACACGCATACATAGGCGGGGCGGGCACCGTTGCTGCACATCTGCACAGCTGCATATTTTTGGGTCAATGGCCCAAATGACGGTCAAGGGCATATCCAAGGGCATGCGATCCACTCTATTCATATTCTCTTTAAGAGCGAACCGAATCGTCGCTTTTGGCGCCGTGGATCGCAAGTCTGGCGTTGCCACCCTTCAAAAATTTGGGATCCGCCGTGGGCGCCGCTTCACCCCGCATACTCTGATCATATGACGAAAAGATATCGGCGTGGCCGATAATATCGCACGGAACCAACTAGGTAAACCCTCGGTGCTACCGATAACGTCAAGTGCAACATCACCACGCAGATTATTGTAATGACATGAATGACCATTACAAGGAATCTGCGTGCGCATTTCATGGATTGACCCAGCAGTAATCTATATTTCGCACTGACCCGAAAGAAAAAAAAAAAGGGAGGACGGGCGCTGCCGCCGCCATTGGCTGGCAGGGAGGTCAGCAAATTACGAATATGTTCGTATATCTTTTGCGTGGAAGACGCCTAGCACGCGTCCCTGGAGATCTTCTAACTCGTAGGCATTGGTGCCCACGGCTCGGACGACTAGGCTCTTCAAGAATTTCCGGGCGAACTTGGCATTGAAGGCTTTGCCGAAGCTGCTTAGTGCAAAGTGGCACCTCCACACTTCCTGTCCCGGTTCCAGATGGAGCTGGCGCGCGCGGTGGTCGTATCGTTGGCGACTTCGCTCGCATGCGGTGTGCAGGTGGTCCTTGACTTGGCTTCGGATTACAGCCAGTCTGTCCTTCGCGTCAAGGTCAGAAATACTGTGATCGGCCAATGATCTCAGCTTCCTGGCCAGTTTGTAAGTGAAACCATTCAGGTACATCTGCTGTCCAAAGACCGCGAAGAACGGAGTCACTTCCGTAGCGCTGTGGACCGCATTCCGGATCGCCACTTCCACCTCTGGTAGGTACGCGTCCCAATCCCGATGATCCTGACCCAGGTAGGTTCTGATTGCAGACAGCACTGTGCGGTTCACGCGTTCGGCGGCGTTGCTCTGAGGCGAATACTCTGGTGTGCGCTGGTGAATAATGCCAAACGCCTGGACCATCGCATCGAACTACGTTGACACGAATTGTCGTCCATTATCCGAATGGATCACTTCCGGCACGCCAAATTTGAAGAACACCTCATGCACTAGGAAGTTCACGACATCCGCCGCGGTGGCTTCCCTCATGGCCTTCAGGAAGGTGAATTTCGAGAAGTGGTCTACGACGACGAATATACACGCATGCCCTCGTTTCGACCGTGGATACTTCCCCAAGAAGTCGATATATAGCTTCTGGAAGGGGCGGTCGGTGCGCACTTCTTCCCCAATTCCGACCTGCATCCGGTAGTTTTGTGCCTTGGTCTCCTTGCATGTATCGCATTTCCGTACATAATCCCTGATTTGTATGGCCATGTTGGGCCAATAGTATCGCCTGCGCAGCGCATGCAGCGTTTTCCTCATGCCTCCATGAGCTGACGTCTCGTCCGCGTGTGCTTGTTGGATGAGTCCTGCAGTCAGCGACTCCGGCACCCAGAGCTTCCAACTTGTGCCCTCGACCTCATCCTCCAAGCTCTCGTTCACGGTCCTCTTGAACAGAAGTCCGTCCTGCACTCTAAGATCCGGCAACATCCCTTGTTGGCTCATCACCTCTTTTATCAGTTCTCGATATTCGGTGCTCTCGAACTCCGGGGTCTGAAATCCCAACAGATCCTCTGGGGTCAGTTCGACCTCTTCCACGCTTCGAGACAACGTGTCTGCGACGACGTTGTCGGCTCCCTTGCGGTATTGCATGGAGAAGGGGACCCTTGCAGTTCTAGGGACCACCTGGCTAATCTCCCGCTCAAGTCTTTGAGACTCATAAGCCACTGCAGGCTCACATGATCGGTGATTACCGTGAACGGCATCATCTCCACGTGCGGTCGGAATCGATGTATGGCCAGCTTGGCGGCTAGGCATTCCTTCTCGGTCACCGAATAGTTGATCTGGTGCTTATTGAGTTTGGTCGAGAAGAATGCGATCGGCATTTCCTGTTGCTTGTCGTCTAGCTGGAACAACACGGCTCCTACTCCGTAGTGAGACGCGTCGCATTGGATGAAGAATGGTCTGCGAAAATCCGCGTGAACTAACACCGGGGCTGTGGTGAGGGCTAACTTCAAGCTTTCTATGGCATCCATGGCTTCGTCACTCAACACAAATCTACCCGTTCTCTTCTTAAGGGCATCAGTCAACGGTACCGAGATCTCGGCGAAGTTCTTTATGAATCGTCGATACCACCCCGCTCTACCTAAGAAGCTTCGTAGTTCCTTGACCGTCCTCGGATTCGGGATGTTCCGGATCGCTTCTACTCTTCCCGGATCCATGCGCAGCGTCTCGCCGCCTATGATGAAACCCAAGTAGTTTAGGTTGCGGAAGCAGAATTTTGACTTCGCCATGCCTATGGTGAGGTTCGCGATATTATCAGCAAATCGTCTAGGTATACGAACCCGTTGGACCTCAGATTCGCCGGGATTACCTTGTCCATGAGCATGCAAAGTTGTTGAGCGGCGTTGCAGAGCCCGAATGGCAAGTGGCGGAACTGGTACAGCGGCCTTCCTGGTACGGTAAACACCGTATACGCCCTGCTCTTCTCCTCCATCTCGATTTGCCAGAACGCGAACTTAAGGTCGACGCTGGAGATAAAATGAGTCTCGTCGATTCGCGATAAGATGCCTTCGATGCATGGAAGCGGGTAAGCGTCCTTTACCGTCACAATGTTTAGTTTCCTGGCAAATTAAATCCGCAGCTTTTTAACATCACTGCGAGCCCACACTTTACAGCATCTTCACGCACGATATGCCCACGGCAAGCGAAATGGCCCTGGTCAGTCGGCACGATCTCCTGGTGACTACGTTTGCTAATGACACGGAAATCCTTGCCAAGAAAAATTGCGTGTTCGTAGCAACGGACATCCTGTTGGAGTATCTAAAGCGCTTCGAAAATTGGGCTTGTGGGTGAAATATCTCAGTGAACCCCCGAAAATGTGCTACGGCTATTTACGCCCTGCGCAAGGACTCCTGCCCGGACTTTTTCTCCATAGCAAGAGCTTAGAGCAGGTGCGTGGCCATAAGGTAACGAGGTAACGAGGTAACCAACAACTTAAAAAGGCGTCTTAGCTAGGTGCTAAGCCCAAATAAGCTCCGCAACCACCCTAACGCCTTGGCAATTAACCTCATAGGAAATATTTCCGAAGTCTACTATTTCATTTGTATTTGTATTGCTTAATAGCCCGATGTAGGTGTTTGTAAAATCTGTAATACATGCTCCAATATATATATAACATTTTTATACCCTGATCCTATTAAAAATGGGTAAGAAGGGTATAATCAAAGACAATTTAAACACTAAGATGAGTAACGCCATACCACAAAATGCTACTATGCAGCTTGATTTTTTGAAAATTGAGAACGAAATCGAAATATGTATCATTGCGCTCTCACAGCCGAGAGTGGGAAAAAGCCAAAAATAGAATGTACTCTCAGCTTCGGCTCTATGAGAGCCGGGCAAGCAATTGTGTTTGTATGCGTGTGAATATACATACATGACAGCATATTTCAATGTATTGTTATTCACTTCTCTGGCTTTTGCCTAAGTCGTTAGCCCTACTCATGTAACGTTTTCTAAATGACTTCTTGTGCAGAAAATATATCTTCAAAAGAATATCGACTGCGGCTTTTACAATTAGTATAATCAGCAGTACGTTTGTTAACTGCAAATGGGGTGTGCTGTCTACAACTTCTATTATTCTGCTTAAAATACAACTTAATTTTTTTCTTTTTCGTGTGATATATATGTAGGAGTTGGAATAGAACTAGGAGTGGTTAAATTTAACAGGCGAGTATAATGTTGACATTGTTCTCATTTGGTAATATTAAATTACTTATCACATGCAACCCTCTTATGAATGTTTAATCCACGATATTCCGATCAAAATCAAAAAAGAAGTAGAATGGCCGCCCCTACAAATTTGGTGTCAGAGGTGGGATAGACAGAACCTGTAAAAAAACGTAAATTGATGAACGCGTACAAACGTATGCATGAAATTTCATTAAAATTCGAATGCCCTGGATAGAATTGAGAATCGTCTAGGATTAAAGGCGACAGCGGCGAGGTATGCGAGTTATCTGCCTAAAGTGGTCTTTCTTCTCGAGGTGTGTTGACTCTTAGCACTAACCAAACAACGTATAGACTGGACAATCAGAGTACGGCGATGGGCCCTCTCGTTTTCTGTGCTGGTTCATAAAACGGCATCGCTGTTTTTTTTTATTCCCTCGCACTGCAGGAAACTGCTTTGACTTACTCTCAGTGCTCTTTCAATTTGTGTATTCACCGTTGTACTGTCTGTGTATTTATTTGTCCGCACAAGCAAAAATGCCCACAAATTCAATTTTTCTCAAAAGGCGGTGGCTTTCTTCCCTTTTGAAGGGACGAGTAAAATGAAATAAAGAAAGGACTTGCCACGTCGTTGCGAAATTCTTTCACTTAAGCTCGTTATCGTTGGTAAGGGTACCTAAGCGTTGTCATGTGTGCATTTAAAATATTTTGGACTCGCTATTCACGCATACTTGTATATTTTGAACATGAATAGAGGAATTTGTGCGCTTGTGTGCCTGTTGGTGGCCTGCCTGCCTGTCCCTCGTAAATTTGACAAGATTGGACATTTTTTATGATTTCTGTATACATACACACACACAAATATGTGTGAATGGGCAGATCCTGGGCGCAAAAGAAAATTCATTATTGGCACCCTTCTGACGCGCGCCCTTCTTTTTTATGATTTTGATGAATGTATGTGGACCCCTTATTACCTTCAGCAGCCCGTTGGGCCAAAGGGTCAACTTTTGGCAAGAACCTGCACCTGCATATGTAGGTCAACTGTTGGTAAATAGTCAAATTCAAATAAAAAAAAAAAAAGAAAAAAGTATTAATAATCATACTAAAAATATAAGATAAATTGAATAATTATAAAACTTAATAGGTAATATTAAGTATGTTTATCCCATAATAGTCAAGCTAGGTTAAGATGCTCATGTATAGTATCAATAAATTAGCTAATAAAAAGAGAAAAAAAGTCAAATTCAAATATGAAAAAGCTAAATATTATAAGACAATAAAATGATTAAAACTATAAATATATAATCGCTCCCTTTTTTAATGTGGTATATTTGAATATTTTAAAGATTTTAATTCTTACACAAATTTCTGCTGGTCATAAAATTATTTAAAATTACATATGCAGGTGCAGGTGCCTGCCAAGAGTTGATCCTTTCGGCCCAACGGGATGCTGCAGGTAATAAGGGGTCAACATTCATCTGCCCATTCACAGACATTTGTGTGTGTGCCTGTGTGTAGAGGTCGAAAAGCAGAAATACCAAAATCTTGTTAAATTTGCATCGGGGACAGGCGGGCAAGCAACAGGCACACAAGCGCATAAATGCTTCCATTCATATACAAAATATGAAAGAACGCGTGAATAGCGAGCCCAAAATATTTTAAATGCAAACATGGCAACGCTTAGGTACCCTTACCAACGATAACGAGCTAAAATGCAAGAATTTCGCATCGACGTGGCAAACCCTTTCTCTATTTCATATTACTCGTGCCTTCAAAGGGTAGAAATGCCTCACACACACACACACACATTTAAACGATCCCTAAACATAAAGAGAGAGCATTGAAAGCTGAGAGTAAGTGCAAGCGAGATAAAAATAAACAGCGTTGCCGTTCTATCGCACAAATCATATGGAAGAGAGTGCGCCAAGCATTTTCCTGTAGTGTAAGCGGTTAAAAAATACATCATATGTAAATAAGTGTTATTCAGTTTTCCGATACTGGCCTTGTGGCTCAGCAATACAAGATCAACTGTTTAATGATAACGGTCAAGTGCCGGAGTAGAATATATATATATATATATATATATATATATATATATATATATATATATATATATATATATATTATTTTTTTGCTTGTGTCACTCACAGAAGCCATTCAGAACTAAAAACATGCGATACAATTCTTAGGGCTTAAAGCTAACAGAATATGAATTTTAAATTATTTCTTGGTTCATAGCGGCCACGCAAATATGCTGTGTCTGCCGGCCTTGCAACGACATCCGGCCCAATGCTTATTCTGCAATTGTGGCCGGAGTCATGTTCTGGACAACCGTTCGTTGACTCCGCTTAACTTGTATATCTTACTCACTTACTCGCGATTTTGGACCAGATGCCACCGATACTTTTTGTGCGAACGTTTCTCCTATGTGATGTCCAGTCTATATGTTGTTTGGTTAGTGATACAACGTTCATGACCGACTGAACGAGTACAGAATACATCGTTCATGACCGACTGAATAGCTGAACGAGTGAGCTAAATGACCGATTTAGTTCACTAATCACTAAATAAGTTCAGTAGTTCATTTTAATGACCCATTCAATCGAACTTGGTCTGAACTAAACGACACAACTCTACTGTTGATATTTACCACTAACCATACAATGTATAGACATACCAAATGGCACTTTTTATCGAAACAAGAAAAATCGAAACGAGGCGACCCCAATGGTACCTGCGACCATTTTAGTGTGCCCAGACAGAGTAAGACTGCTGAGAGTGGTAGCCGAACGCTGGCCTCAAAAGCCGAACGTTCAGTATGAAACCGCATCTCGCTCAGCGCACAACGTCGCGGCTGATGATTTCTTAATATATGTATGTATGCCATTTTTATATCATGTGCCTGTTCATGTGCGAAATTGCTATTTTCCATGCTTGTTGTAGGGGTAAGGGTACCTGATCGCTGGCATGTGTGCATGATAACTTTTTGGGTCGGCCAACCACGCACACTAACACACTTTTCTATATGGATGGAAGCATTAATGCGCTTGTGTGCGTGTTGGTTGCCTGCCTGCCCGATGCAAATTTGGCATTTGTGAATTTCGAGCCCTGCACACACACACACACTCACAAATGTGTGCGAATAAGCTGATCAATGGTTTGTCGTGAGACAGAAATATTTTTATCAATGGGTGCGTAAATTTGGGCGACGGGCACGGTCTTTGTTTGTTTGGCATGCTGCGGTGGGCTTGCGGCCGTATTGAAGAGTCAATAAAAATAGGTAAGCCGCACTTGTCGCTAGTTTGCATTTTGTTTGGGATGCAGACGCAAGCTAGACATTTCGACCGTTATGACCTGCCATAAAACCCTTTAACCCACATTTTTTACAATGTCAATAAATGCATAAATAGATCACTTGCGTTTTTGAGCATTTTTTGGCAGTTCCGGACATTTTAGGCGTTAAATGTCATAAAAAAGACGTTAACCGGCAGACTTCTAAGAAAAAGTTGTAAAAAACTGCTTAAAATGTACCTCTGCAAGTGGCGAAAGTACGCGAATCGAGCGGTCTTGTCGAGCAAATTACATAGTTTCTTCAACTTTTCATGCGATTAACAAATATAAAAAAAACGAAACAATGAAGGATAAAAGAAGAAGTGGTTTGAAGTGTATTATTAAGTCGTGCTTGCGAAGCTATACAGAAGACGACGATGTGAGACTGTTTAAGTTTCCTAAAAATGATTGGCTTCGCCGTCAATGGGTCACAAAATGTGAATTACCTGGCAATACCGATATTGACAAAGCGTTAATCTGCGATAAACATTTTGAAGAAAACTATTTAGGCGAGACGAGGTGCAGTGCCCAGCCTGAGATTATTTTCCTCTTCAAATTTAAATATTAACATAACTAGGGCTAGGGACAGTATTGACGCGTTCACATTTTGTAATGAAGACGATACTATCGAAACATTTTCGGCATTTAAAAACAAAAATATCACAGTAGAAACTACAACAAGAATTGATTGTGAGCATGTTTTAGGACTATCTGATTCAGCTAGTTTAGTAAAAATATCACAATATAATGACCCAGAAAAGACTTAATGTAATTTAAGTAACAATGTGGGGTTCCCTGAATTATATGATAACATTTCATTTAGTGCGGAGAAGGATAGTCAAGACATTAGACTTTGTCCAAACTGTTTGAAAAGGAACAAAATGAATTATTTTACCGAAACAAGTATTGGTAATTTTTCCAAAAATTTACAAAGGAATATAAGCAAGTCCGGCTTTATAAGAGAAAGTTGCATCGGATGCAAATTTTATTGAGAAGCGAAAGGATAAAGAAAACAAGGTATTTCAAAAAAAGCAGGAAAAATATAAATATATTTGCTATACTTGATAGAAAACCATTCTTATCTAAGAATTCAAATACAGTCTGTAAAAGTTGTTGCAACAGGTAGGTGATATAAATTATATTAAATCGCTTAATTCTGGTAAGGGGCGATGTAAATGGATTATTCCATTTAGGTAAGTATGTGAGCATAGTTCGCGCAAGTGTTAATTTTAAATTTTTATCTTTTACAGGCGCAGATGCATCACCTTTGGAAATTCCCTCACCGTTCGCACTCTAAAGTGAAACTCGGCGTAAGTGCCTATGTAAGTATGGACATGATTTGAAAATACAAAAAAACTAAATTTAACGACAAAAAAAATCTACCAAGGGCTCGAACGAGGATGGGCAAAAATGGAACGGACTCACTCGGAGGATGTGGGTGTGGTCTCGCCTGTGGCCGCTTCTTCGTTGTTGGCGTCCGGACCGTGATGGCTCGATCCTCCGTTTTCAGGGCTGCGCCGACGCTTGTCTGGCGGCGTCGCGGATATGGCTGGTGTGTGCCGCTGAGCCGATTCCTGGCCTTTGATATGTTCGAGGGCTTCTCTGGTGCGGGAGCTGGTCCCTTTGTTGCCGGACCCGTTAATTTTTATTTTTTTTGCTTGACTCGTCGCACTTAAGTTTTAGGTTTTTTCTTTTGCAATACCTTAGCACATAAGGATTAAGCAATTTACTAATAAAGAAAACCCGTCAAAAAACAAGTGTATGCCCTTTGATTTTTTTCCTTTTTTTTAAGCACATGCCCGTAGCCGGCAAAATAAAATATCCAACTTTCAGATTTTGTTAACGACGAAAAAATCTGTTCTATTTCAGGGAGTACGGTACGTCCGCTGTGGACCGCTGACAAAGTCGAACTCCCTTTACATTTGGGCAGCAAAATCATCGGTGCCGAATTTCGGCACACGCATACATAGGCGGGGTCAAGGGCATGCGATCCACTTTATTCATATTCTCTTTAAGAGCGAACCGGGCGGCCAATAGCAATCGTCGCTTTTGGCGCCGTGGGTCGCAAGTCTGGCGTTGCCACCCTTCAAAAATTTGGGATCCGCCGTGGGCGCCGCTTCACCCCGCATACTCTGATCATATGACGAAAAGATATCGGCGTGGCCGATAATATCGCACGCAACCAACTAGGTAAACCCTCGGTGCTACCGATAACGTCAAATGCAACATCACCACGCAGATTATTGTAATGACATGAATGACCATTACAAGGAATCTGCGTGCGCATTTCATGGATTGACCCAGCCGGCTAATAACGATGCCCAACGTAGGCCACACCCACGACAAGTAATCTATATTTCGCACTGACCCGAAAGAAAAAAAAAAAAGGGAGGACGGGGGCTGCCGCCGCCATTGGCTGGCAGGGAGGTGAGAATATTGCGATTATGTTCGTATATCTTTTGCGTGGAAGACGCCTAGCACGCGTCCCTGGAGATCTTCTAACTCGTAGGCATTGGTGCCCACGGCTCGGACGACTAGGCTCTTCAAGAATTTCCGGGCGAACTTGGCATTGAAGGCTTTGCCGAAGCTGCTTAGTGCAAAGTGGCACCTCCACACTTCCTGTCCCGGTTCCAGATGGAGCTGGCGCGCGCGGTGGTCGTATCGTTGGCGACTTCGCTCGCATGCGGTGTGCAGGTGGTCCTTGACTTGGCTTCGGATTACAGCCAGTCTGTCCTTCGCGTCAAGGTCAGAAATACTGTGATCGGCCAATGATCTCAGCTTCCTGGCCAGTTTGTAAGTGAAACCATTCAGGTACATCTGCTGTCCAAAGACCGCGAAGAACGGAGTCACTCCCGTAGCGCTGTGGACCGCATTCCGGATCGCCACTTCCACCTCTGGTAGGTACGCGTCCCAATCCCGATGATCCTGACCCAAGTAGGTTGCCTGCGCAGCGCATGCAGCGTTTTCCTCATGCCTCCATGAGCTGACGTCTCGTCCGCGAGTGCTTGTTGGATGAGTCCTGCAGTCAGCGACTCCACCACCCAGAGCTTCCAGCTTGTGCCCTTGACCTCAACCTCCAAGCTCTCGTTCACGGTCCTCTTGAACAGAAGTCCGTCCTGCACTCTAAGATCCGGCAACATCCCTTGTTGGCTCATCACCTCTTTTATCAGCTCTCGATAATCGGTGCTCTCGAACTCCGGGGTCTGAAATCCCAACAGATCCTCTGGAGTCAGTTCGACCTCTCTGCGACGACGTTGTCGGCTCCCTTGCGGTATTGCATGGAGAAAGGGAACGCTTGCAGTTCTAGGGATCACCTGGCTAATCTCCCGCTCAAGTCTTTGAGACTCATAAGCCACTGCATGCTCGCATGACCGGTGATTACCGTGAACGGTACCGAGATCTCGGCGAAATTCTTTATGAATCGTCGATACCACCCCGCTGTACCTAAGAAGCTTCGTAGTTCCTTGACCGTCCGCGGATTCGGGATGTTCCGGATCGCTTTTACTCTTCCCGGATGCATGCGCAGCGTCTCGCCGCCTATGATGAAACCCAAGTAGTTTAGGTTGCGGAAGCAGAATTTTGACTTCGCCATGCCTATGGTGAGGTTCGCGTTCCTCAGACACTCGGCCACCAGTTCCAAGTATTTTAGGTGCGTTGGAAAATCTGCCGATATTATCAGCAAATCGTCTAGGTATACGAACACGTTGGACCGCAGATTCGCCGGGATTACCTTGTCCATGAGCCTGCAAAGTTGTTGAGCGGCGTTGCAGAGCCCGAATGGCATGTGGCGGAACTGGTACAGCGGCCTCCCTGGTACGGTAAACGCCTTATACGCCCTGCTCTTCTCCTCCATCTCGATTTGCCAGAACGCGAACTTAAGGTCGACGGTTGCTCCAGGGGCTGTCCCTTTCCTCGATGATGCCCAACTTTAGCATTTTATCCACCTCGGCCCACACGAGGTCCTGTTTGGCCGGAGACAGCGGATGATGTCTGTCCTTCACGCGTTCTGCTCCCTCGATCAGCTGAATTCGGTGCTGCAGCTGGTGAGTTTTCCCTAGGCCATCCTTCTCAAATTGGAGAAATCTGCGCTTCACGCTTTCCAACTGACTCTTCTGATCGTTGTCCAGGTCCCACATTTCCGAATCAGCCGCGCAGTCGTCGTCGTCCCGGTAATATGCCACCTCTGAGTTCGTTACCGTTACCTCAGATGCCTCTGGTGGTGTTCCGGGCTTTCTGGTCAGACCGAGCAGCTCTGGTACAATCTCGAAGGCCCGCCAGAAGTCGATCCCCAGGTATAGTTCCTGTCGCAGGCCCGGGCACATGTAAAATACGATATCTGGCGTGGCAGAACCACGCGACCTAAAATTGGGCGATTGGCACCCGCCGCTGTCCTCACCATCGATTCGTATGGCCGCGCTTCCCATCCCAGTTCCTCCACTAACTCCCGGCATCCTCGTCCCAACAGACTGACTGAGGCCCCCGTGTCCCTTTCATCTTGGCCCCGGCAACTTCCACTTCGGCGAATACGCGTGGGTCTATACTATCCTCCCGTCTCACAGCTTCGACGACCTGGCGCCTGCGGTAATCTGGTAATCCTGCGTCTGCGGGAGCACGCACGTGCCTTTACCACTCTCCGGCTGGCTAGTGTCATCCCTTCCAGCTGTCTCACCAAAAATTCTATTTCGGGCCGACATGTATGCCCGAACACGTTCTTCATACGGTAAGCTCCTAAGTGTTCCTCCTTTGCTTATATTATTATTATAATACGCCTTATCCTGATCCTTATTCCAACTCTCCGTCTCTTTTTCAATGATTATTGGCTTTGGTAGGTACGCGTCTGCCCCGCCATCACTGCGCTCCCTCTGGGGTTTCCCGGACAGTTTTCGCACTGGGAGCAGAAAGTGTCCGGCTTTCCACACCTATAGCAGAATATTTTCCGCTCCTTGGACAGGCAGTCTCTAAAGACGTGATCGAATTGTCTGCAGTTCCAGCATACAGGTCGGGATGAGTTCCTGCCTCGCACGAATGCTTCCTCCAGTTCTCCCGGCGGCTTTTCTGTACGTTGTGGTGGTACTTCAACCTCGTGGACTACGGGCCTCGTTCCTTGTGGACAAAACGACGGCTGCAGGTACCATGTCTGGCTTCTGCGACCCATGTGCCTCTCCACTTCTAGGCACTCTTGGCGCAGTTCATCCACGGTGAGTACGTCCATGGCATATATATATTTCGTCAGACTTTCTTTCAAACCACGCTTTATAATCTTCACCAGCTCGCGGTCTCTCAGCGGCTTCTGGAATCGCGCGGCGAGTTGAAGCATGTGGTGGATATAGTCATTCACCCCTTCGCTGGCCTGTTGCTCTCGTTGTAATAGCTCCTGCATCACATCGTGTTCCGTCTGGTAGCCCCGGAACCTGTCCAAGAGGGCATGTTGGCGTACGGCTCCTCCGGTTGAAAATCATCCGCTCTCCGGTCCTCTACTCGGAAATGGCGGTTATTCGGGTTACGCCAGTTCCTCGACTGAGCATCTGCGACGTAAACTGGGCTGCTGGACGAATATTCCGCCCCTCGTGCGCCTTGTCTATGTGTCTTCGATGGCACCGGTGGTGGAAATGCCTCGCGCTGGAACACTTCCCGTTCTTTCGGGATGTCGCCTGTTCGTGGTCCCGGCTCGACATGTCTGGGCGGCTTCGGCGCAGTGTTAGTCTCGGCGGTTTGGCTCCCTGGCGGCCTGAGCACATCAATGATGCCCTTCATCATTTCCATGAAGCCAGCTCGCATCTCCTCGCGGATGGACTCGCTGATGCCAGATGGCAGAGCATGCCGATACGTTTGGTGGGCCTGAGCGATCGCCGCGTTTGCCGCCGATTTGAGCACTGAGTCTTTCGGGGCTTTTGGGAACTCCAGGTTCCGTGTAGGTTTATTTTGCTGCGCCAATTCTTTCTCCATGTCTACCAGGTGACCTTTTTTTGGGATCTGTCTCTCCGGAAATCCCCGGAAATTCATTGGCGTTCGCACCAGTCCCCCAGCCGGGCGCGGCGCTGGCAGAGCCGACGCCCCATCAGTGTCAGAAGCCCAATCCGACAATTGTGCCTCAGCCATACTTATCCCTTCTGAGAACTGTACCCCTCTCTTCGACAAGGATTGCTACCCTTAAACAAAACGTTACCAATATTCCTAATAAATTAATAAATAAATAAACACCCACTAACAAATCTTACTAATAAAGAATAATAATTTCATACACATCGACCACAAAAACATTCACAAAAATAAAATTTTTTCTTTTTAATTAATTTCAAATACTTGGGGGAGAGAAGACAAATCCTAAAACAGGCTAACTAATCTACGCATAATCTGGACAGTGGACAACACTTAAGCATTCGTCAAATGCTCAGTTCGTCAGTTTGACTGACGAACGGCATTCAAGGAAAGCTACCTTGAAGGCTATTTGGTTTCTGTCGCACTTCTGGGCACCCTTAAGGTATGCTGTGTGACAGGTGCGGCGCAGGATCGGCTTTATATCGTCCTGGGTCACCTGTCTCCGAAGCTTATTTAACTACAGCCAGCACACCCCAGCGGTAGCACAGAGTGGGACTAAACAAATAGAAAACATCTAGTAAGACCTACCCTAATATCACATTCTATCACAATTTTGTTAATTTGTCATGGCGGCTACCACCAGGCTACGATAAACCGTCGCGAACGTTTCGCCAACATGCGACCGTGACTTACCGTCATCAACCACTACAAGAAAACTTCTCATGTTTATGGATACAGACTTACACAACACTATGCAAAACGAACCACAAATCGATAACGTCAAACAATCGGAACTTCTAACTCGTGAACAAATTAAACAGCTGTAACAACTATGAAAATGTAAACAACAAAGGTGAGACACTCAATATAAATTAACAAGAAACACTATTTATCCAGCTTACTCTTCCAGATCGGGCCCCGGTTCCGGACCCAGCGTGCCCGCCCAGCCATGAGACGATCACCTACACTCGTCTCCCTCATTTTGTCCATTAGATGGCCATCAGCCTGTGCCGGCTGTTATGCCAACTCTCCCCAACGAAGAAAATCTAACCGGACATTTCTCTCATCAGATACGGTATATAATTGGTTGCGTTGTCTTAAAGTGTATAACAATTATAATCATTGCTTATGGCATTTATCTTTGCAGCTATTTCGAATCTCATACAAGTGGATATTTGGTTAGCTTCACAGGTGCGTATAATGGTTTGTGCATTCTTATAATTATTGGCCTAATATTTCTTTTATTCCTTTCTGATTTGCATGAGGACTCCGTCCAGATGAATTAATATTTATGCACGTGAACGGTCCTTCTTTTTCTCTTATCTTTTAGAATTCCCTTTTTTTATTTTAAAAGCACTAAGTGGAACAGGCGACGAAATTCTACAAGGATACTGCTAGTCGCCGCAAAAAAACACGCACGGAGGCAATTTAGAGGCAATTGTAGCGCCAATTTAGGAACAATGTGCCCACACAACCACGTAAAACTGGGTATCTCACGACAAACGGTCGTGCAACAGGTAGGTGATATAAATTGTATTAAATCGCTTAATTCTACCTTACCCTACCTAAAGAGCTCTCTGGGGGAGGTAAGGGGTGATGTAAATGGATAATTCCAATTAGGTAAGTATGTGAGCATAGTTCGCGCAAGTGTTAATTTTAAATTTTTATCTTTTACAGGCGCAGATGCATCACCTTTGGAAATTCCCTCACCGTTCGCACTCTAAAGTGAAACTCGGCGTAAGTGTCTATGTATGTATGGACATGATTTAAAAATACAAAAAAACTAAATTTAACGACAAAAAAATCTGTTCTTTTTCAGGGAGTACGGTCAGGAGTCTCGTTCATTTCTCTGCCAAGGGCTCGAACGAGGATGGGCAAAAATGGAACGGACTCACTCGGAGGATGTGGGCGTGGTCTCGCCTGTGGCCGCTTCTTCGTTGTTGGCGTCCGGACCGTGATGGCTCGTCCCTCCGTCTTCAGGGTTGCGCCGACGCTTGGCTGGCGGCGTCGCGGATATGGCTGGTGTATGCCGCTGAGCCGATTCCTGGCCTTTGATATGTTCGAGGGCATCTCTGGTGCGGGAGCTGGTCCCTTTGTTGCCGGACCCGTTAATTTTTATTTTTTTGCTTGTCTAGTCGCACTTAAGTTTTAGGTTTTTTCTTTTGCAATACCTTAGCACATAAGGATTAAGCAATTTACTAATAAAGAAAACCCGTTAAAAAACAAGTGTATGCCCTTTGATTTTTTCTATTCCTTTTTTTTAAGCACATTTAAGTACGGTACGTCCGCTGTGGACCGCTGACAAAGTCGAACTCCCTTTACATTTGGGCAGCAAAATCATCGGTGCCGAATTTCGGCACACGCATACATAGGCGAGGCAGGCACCGTTGCTGCACATCTGCACAGCTGCATATTTTTGGGTCAATGGCCCAAATGACGGTCAAGGGCATATCTAAGGGCATGCGATCCACTCTATTCATATTTGCTTTAAGAGCGAACCGGGCGGCCAATAGCAATCGTAGCTTTTGGCGCCGTGGGTCGCAAGTCTGGCGTTGCCACCCTTCAAAAATTTGGGCTACGCCGTGGGCGCCGTTTCACCCCGCATACTCTGATCAGATGACGAAAAGATATCGGCGTGGCCGATAATATCGCACGCAACCAACTAGGTAAACCCTCGGTGCTACCGATAACGTCAAATGCAACAAAGTCTCTTCGCAATATTTTAATGCGAAACTTTCTCGAAACTCCTGATGGTACAGTGTCATGGCAAATATTAGTTAAATTATTTCAAATTGACACTGATAACAGCTCTACTCGATTATGTCCAAAGCTTTCTAGGAAACATATATACGCCAACTCTTTCGAATCTACTCCGATTTTTAGTCATACAGTTGCTTCTGCCATCAAAACATTAATTCAAAATGGCAATTTCGCTGATTGCCGAGATGTTGCACTCTCGACAGCCAAATTTATTGAAAGGGTTAATAAGCTTTTTGATTGTTTAAATAGCAATGTATTAAAAGATAAAAACCCATTTAAATCAGCTCTACAGAACAATAATGAAATAGAAAAATATTTTACTGAAATGAGATACTATTTCATGAAATGTCGTTATCCCAAAACGGTCTATTGCATTGATAGGTTGTTTCTCACAATAAATTCAGTTTTAAAGCTTTCTCAAGACATTGGGAGGGAAGATTCCAATGTTTTCTTTCTAATTTTGTCACGGCTTAATCAAGATGCATTGGAAAACCTTTTTTATCTAATAAGAAGTAGAGGTATTACAAATAGTAACCCAATGCTTTTTCAATTCAACGCGATAATTTCGAAAATGTTGTCTATGAAAATCATCACAGCAAGAGCTTCATCAGGTAACTGTCAACCAGATGAAGATTATATGCTTGTAAATGTCATAGAACAGGCCAATGAAGAACTGCAAAGTGTTCATGTTGAGGACGAAGAACATTTGTCCTATTACGAGTTGAGCATTGAATATTTCGACGAATGTAGTATAAGCAATAGCGATAATGACGATCTCCCGTCTGTTGCTATTAGTGCAAGTAGCGAAAATGCATTGCGGTATTTTGCAGGGTTTGTTTTACATAAATCACAACAAAAGTTTACTTGTGAAACCCGCAAAAGCCTTTTAAAAGAGGATATTGCTAAATGTGAAGATTCCGAGTATTTTTTGTGTAATAAAAACTTCAAAAGTATAAATAATCGTTTAAAACTTAAAGCTCCCCAAGACGATTTTTTTTGTCTTATTAAACTGTTATATAGTATTTTCCAGACGATTTTTCAAAAGAGTCCACACGTTAGACAAATAAGAGAAGTGATGATTTATGAATGCATTTCGCGGACTGAGGCCTTTGAGAAATTTGCAAATTGGTTTTCCGAATCTCACAGCTGCAGTCACCACAGAAAATATATTTTAAATTACTTCCTGCAGGTCCTGCTCAGAAAGAACAGTATTTGGCTTACAGAGAAACTATGCGACTCATCTGAAAATCCGAGCAGTGCACGGAAAGTAAAAATTGTACAGTCATAATGTGTGGCAATAGAGGCACTATTTACCTTTTTTATGGATATATAACAAGTGACGGAATATAAAAAATGTCCAGAACTGCTTACTTGAAATAGTGCGCGTCAATTTTTGGTCTTTTCTTAAATTCTTCGACAAACCGACGATGAACTACCCTTGCAGAAATACGACTTAAATATTTTTGCATTTTAGGCAAAATAATTCATTTAGGTCAATTAATTGTGTATTAAATAAAATTTGATCAAATTCTTCTCATCATGTCTGACTAGACGAAGAAATACATGATAGAGCATTTAAATGTGGGTGCCTATTGCTACTACAGGCACAAAAGTCACACAATTGAAGAACTAACCTTTGGCTCGCGACAAACGCCGCGATCTACTTGTGCGCACATCCACACAACACAAACATAGGAATGTTTGTAGATCTCGGGGAGGAAGAAAGAGATAGACGCAAGTGCGCAAAGCAATGAGCGAGGCACATGCATAAACACATATGTTTTTGGGCTGTAATGATATAAAAATGGCATACATACATATATTAAGAAAACGCATCATCAGCCGCGACGTTGTACGCTGAGCGAGATGCGGCTTCATACTGAACGTTCGGCTTTTGAGGCCGGCGTTCGGCTACCACTCTCAGCAGTCTTACTCTGTCTAGGCACACTAAAATGTCGCAGGTACCATTAGGGTCGCCTCGTTTCGATTTTTCTTGTTTCGATAAAAAGCGCCATTTGGTATGTCTATACATTGTATGGTTAGTGTATTTACCCAATTTGCTCAAAAAACAGGACGACGATATCGATTCTTATCGATTGCTTGGGAACTGAGTAAGTTATCGATTATCGGAAATAAACTCGATCTGCACGACCTGGCCTTTGCGTACGTTTTGGAGTGAACTCTTTAGTGATGTGCAGATTTTATGTAGTTATTCTGCGAGAGAACCGGCGCTGCCCCTCGTCTGACAAAGCGACACTTAGCAGCATCAAAATGTATTATGTGCTTGAAAACATAATTAAATGCATTTAAAGGTGAGTGATTCCGGCTCCGGAACCATTTTCCAAAAATATTTTCCGCTAAATCACGTCGCTAACTTGACGCATGTTAGAATGCAATAACTAATATTTGTGGGCTTGTGAATAATGTTTGTAAAAGTATTGCAGTAATGTAAACGAAAGCTTAAAAGCCAATCATGATCCCCAAGAATATATTGTTTACGGATGCCCTTGCATTAAATATATCTCAACACTCATTATTTACTGGTATGCATTAATTCTATGTGATGCCTTTTTATTATTATTAACATATTTTGTATGATTTGTAGCTATTGGCAACCAAGCGTTTTTTCTTTCTAGCAATTCCAATATCCGGTTGCCGCAGGAATTGCGTTATAAAAAAATACACGGTTTTGCTTTCAGTCACAAATGTGAGCAAACGGGGCTGCTACTATTTTACGCTGAAAATGAGTTCTCCTTGTTTAAATATGATACTAATCAGAAAGAAACCTTTATATTAATTTATGAAGGTGAGACAAAAGACTGGATTAATGCAGCCATATTTTTGGAGGACGAGAGAAGCGGTCAATTCGCATTGCACATGGCACATGGCGCCCTTCTGCGTTTACAATACAATAACCCGAATAATATGAAATTCGGAGAATGCAGTATATTAGAATTGGCACGTTGTACTGACTATTCTTTGCTTTACTACACAATTTTTAACGGTAAATGCTACAACAAGCTTAATATAATAAGCGGCAATGGATTTGGAGAAATACTGATTTGGCAGCCACATAGTTCTCTTCAAATTAACTTTAATTCACATACCAAAATATTTCGACTTTGCTTGCGGCTAAAGGCGCATAATGGTGTTATATTTTCTATTCACATAAATTTAACAGCACGTTTGCTAGTGACCACTTCCGACGACCGTTCTTTAAAGTTTTGGCAACTAGAAAGTGGATCTGCTCCTGATATTGAATTGGATATAGCTTTGGTTAAGCCCTTGTTCAGCTGCTTTGGACATACTGCCCGAGTCATTTGTGCTACCATTGCAGAGTACGGTAAGATTCTATACACAATTAACGAGAAAGTGAGAATATTTTCGGTAAGCCGAACATTTAATGCCTTTGTAGACATTTGTCTTACTAGCTTCCAGATATGTCAGTATATAAAAAGTTTGATGCAAATATATCGGCAAACAAAACACTTTTCCATAAAAAAAAATTGTTCGAACGATTCTTTCTATTGAGCTATATAATATAGGAGTACGATATTAATTATATTTGGTTTATATATTAACAGTTTAGTTTAAATAATAAATTGGTCAATTAATATTGATAAACAAAGTTTTTAATTTTCGATAAGATTTTGTCTATATGTCAGCTATATGATATAATGGTCCAAACCGACCGTTTTCGACATATGTAAATACTGCCTGCAACAGAAAGACGCTCCACTACAAGGTTTAGAGACGATAGCTTTAAAACTGAGAGACTAATTCGCATTGAAACAGACAGACATGGACATGGCAATATAGACTCAGCAACTGTTGCTGATATAGAATATATACTCTTCATGGGATCGGAGATGTGTTACACATTTCATGAAAAAATCAAAGTACTTTCTACAAGGGCATACAAAATAAATAATTTCTAAGCTCATCTGAACTTTATTTTGCAGGAGGCCAAATTTTTGTTATAAGTGGAGGTGAGGATTCGCATATATGCATTTGGAGTCATTCAGGGGAATTGTTATTCAAACGGCGCCAACAATTTGGTGCGCCAATATGGCGCCTGAGTTTCGATCATTCTACCTCAACACTCTATAGCACAGGCTCAACAGGAAACGTACTTGCTTACAACTTAAAAATGACTTTAAGCTCAAAGCACATCCATTCAACTCAACTGATACCGTTAGATTCATCCACCGAATTTATGAAAAAAATTAAATATTTAAATAATAGTACAATCATTGCTTTAAGCAATAAAAATAACATGTTCTACATGAGACTTACTAAGTCATCTGAAAAGAACATTTGGAAATCGGTTGCAGACTTTCCCACCTATAAGTGCACAGTTTTAGCTGTTAACGATGGAATAATTGCTACCTGTGGCTACCAGCGTGTTACACTTTTAAGCTATAACGGGAATACAGAACGTTTTAAGCTACTCTACGATGGAGACAAGCTTAATGGTCTTATTCAATCGTTTCACTTCCTCGGCAAAGAACTTTATTTGATATCTGATGAATATGGAAACTGTCTTTTACTGAAAGGAAATAACATGGATGTTGAAGGAAGCATAATTATCAGTAAATGTCGTGAACCCTGGATAACAGCTGCACTGCTTGTGAGCCTAGATTGCTTGCTGTTAAGCACTCGCAATGGCCATCTTATGCTTTACGCACGAGAAGGCTGTGCACATTTACAACTAAAGACCACATTTAAACGCTTGCATGGTAAAATGGGATCTACTCTGCTTCAATTGTTTAAGATTGATGAGAAATATGCATACATATTAAGTGCTGGACACGAATCCGCTCTAAGACTTTTACGATTAAATTTAATCGATTATCGTTTAACTTTTTTGCAACGTCAGTGTGTGCCTTTAGCGTGGATAGAAGCATCACCGACAATAGATTTGTTGATCGGATTTAATGACAATCATATTGTGGCGTGGTCTAATAAAAATGACGTGGTTTTACAATTGCAATGCGGAGGAGGCCATCGGTGTTGGGACTATCAGTTAAACGATGGAGTACTTGATATAATATATATTAAGCAAAAGCATGTATTTCGCTATCGTGAGTTACTTTACAACAAATGGTCTTCATGTTTATGGCAGACTTTGCGAAATGAATGGCACACACGAAGTTGTAATATTATACAATTAATTGAACAAAACAGTGTACAGCCATATATTGTGTCAGCCGGTGATGATAATATTATTAAAATTAATCAGCTTATCGGTCAGTCGTTTTATCAGTGTGCCGAGTTGCATACGCACATCTCAAGCATCCGACACTTAGTTCTATACCCTATAAAATCTGAAAACGTCGTAAACTATTGGCTTATCTTCTCAGTTGGAGGTCGGGCGCAGCTATGCATTAATAAGCTTGACACAAATGGCCCAGTCGTAAGTGAACTGTGCTCGCACATAGTACGATCAACAAGTGACGGTAACGGCTTACTTGAAGCGCGGTTAATGGTAATTAACGTTTTACAGCATACTGCGCCTGGAGAATTCTCACTTTTTATTGCCAGCGCTGATGGAAAAATTCGGTTGCTCCACTGGCAGCTGGAAAGACCTACAAAAATCAACTTACATTGTCTAATTGACATTAAAAGATGTCCGCTTCAGATGCAGACTTTAAATAATCTTAATTTATTGTTAATCACAACCACAAATGGCGTGCTGTATGGTTTCGATAAGACTCTTTGCCTCAAACGGTTTGAGCTTCAGTTGCACGCGGCTGGCATCAATGCTTTTGACACGTTAGACGATGGTTCCCGTTTACATATTTTGTCCGGTGGTGACGATGAAATCTTTAAGTACACCACGATTCAAAAATCCGACATGAGTGTCCTACAAAGCACGCAATTCTCGGCCATGCATAATGCTCAGATAAATGCGTTGGGAATACATTCATTGAAACGGGTTGATGAATCCCCTCAATTACGTGCTTATACGTGTAGTATGGATAAACAAATTTATATGGTAAATTTAAAAACTTTAAAATACACTCGCATCGGTTATACATGTTTATCCGATATAAAAGGAATTCTGATAGATAAAAACCATCGTTTATATATTTACGGTTGTGGGTTAGAAGTTATTTTACTGGAAAATAATTAATTATATATTACAATTCTAATTATTAGTATATACATGTTAACGCTTTCTTCTTAACATGCACATGATACTGTCCTGATTAACTTTTTGTTAAAGAATCTTACTCTAATTAAGACTAGAAAAAATTTGTTTTTTTACGAAATCGTTTTTATTAGATGGCAGAATATTTTATATTTAAGTCAAATGCGCTGTTCACATTGCATTTACTTATTTACGCAATATTTAGATTATTGTTAAAACAAATTTAGATTAGTCAATTAAAGATTTGAAATACGAAAAAATAAACAAGTAAAAAGTTACAGTCGGCGCAAAACTGTTTACGATTTGGAAGCTTAGGAAAGTGGAAAATTTCTTGATATTAAAGAAATGTCAATGACGAGCTGTAAGGGTGAGGACGCGTGGTCGGATAGTTATTGTATGCATTATCCGTCTACCTGGCAAATTTTGTGACTAAATTTAAAGCTGTAGTGCAACGTTTTGCGCAGCATACGCCTGGAAGAAAACAGAATCAGTCAGACAGGAAACGTGACCCACCTTTGTGTGACCCTCGACAGGCGGCCTACGTGAAAGTGCCACGCCTATAAAGTCTGTTGCACAGCATGGACAAAACCGGGTAGAATGGGCTTGCTCCTTGTGTGCTACCACATTCAAAAGAGATCAAGCTACCACCACCATATCACCACATCGCGCGAGCAATGCCCAATGGTACGAAAAGTCGCCATTTCACTATCGGCCAAGGAAGATATCCAACGTGTATCTCCGTTTCTGCATTAAAAATGGGAAAAAATGGAATGTATCTGGACAAATGTATGTATGTAATAGGCAGATGAAAGTATCTCTGATCCTATAAAGTATATATGTATGTATATTCTTGATGATCAGCAAGAGCAGAGTCGAGCCATGTTTCGTCTGCATCTATGAACGTAGGGATTTCGAAACCCCTACCCACTCAGTACGAGTTTGTTTTCGACAACTTGCCCCGTTTCTAAGCAATCGATAAAAATCAAAATCGAAATCCTGTTTTTGGCAATCTCTTAGGTTGTAGGAGCTAGACATCGATTTTGACATAGCTTCTTGAATAGTATAAATATATCAAGTATCTTTCATTTCATAGCTATCGCCGCCCCCTGCTTCCATATCCTAGCCATAAATCAAGTAAATAAACGAATTAGAACTTTCCACCAATTTAAGCTATAGTTTTAATGCAATTGTCTCTGAAATTATAAGAATATTCTATAACACAAAAAGATCTTTTGAAAATGTCTTCAAGATCGGTTATGAAGCAAAAAACAAAGTGCAAGAATTTCTGTATACATGTACACACACACATTCATGCGTGCCTTTATTAAATTCCATAAACATCATTGCATTTATGACTGTATTGTTATCTGTTATATATGCATCTCCTTACATTTTAATTCGCTTTTTTACGTAAATATAAAATTTTCGGTATGGCTGTCGAGTAAAGGCCCTTGCAATACATGCGGTGCATAACGGGTTGGAGTCCTATTAAGCGACATACATACATACATATGTATTGTTTTTTTTTATACCCTGAACCCATTGAAAATGTGTAAAAAGGGTATATTGTATTTGTGCAAAATACAAATGTAAGTAACAGGCAGAAGGAAGCATCTCCGACTCCAAAAAGTATATATATTCTTGATCAGCATCAATAGCCGAGTCTATCTAGCCATGTCCGTCCGTCCGTATGTATGAATGCAAGGATCTCAGAACCTATAAGAGCTAGAGACTTGAAATTTTAGATGTAGGTGCTCCTAGTGCCTGCGCAGATCGAGTTTTTTTCCGATAATCGATAACTTACTCCGTTTCCAAAATCAATATCGACATCCTGTTTTTTGAGCAAACTGGGTAAATAATTAGAGCTAGAGTCACCAAACATTACATGTTGCTTCTAGAATATTCAAGTCAAGTATTTTTCATTTTATACCTATAAATCAAGTTAATAACCCAACTGTTATTGCCAACCAATTTAAGCCACAATTTAAATGCAATTGACTTTTTCAGAATACACAAATATTCTATGGTACAATTATATATACTGTAGAAAATTTCATAAAGATCGGTTAAGAAACAAACAAAGTTATATGCAACTGCGCAATTGGATGGGGAGCAGCCTTAAGAATTTCTGTATACATGTACACACACACATTCATGCGCGTCTGCTTCGCATTTTAACAGCATGGTAATGGTTTTCTGTAATGCTATTTTAATTCCTTTTTTTTTTATCATAAGTACTTAATTGTTGGTGTGGCTTCTGAGTAGAGGCATAGCAAGTGGTGCGGTCTGTCGCGAGTTCGAGCCCTACCGGGGAAAGTATTTTTTTTTGTTTTGCTGGTGTGGCTGTTGAGTAGAGTCGACAGCAAGTAATGCGGTCAGTTGCGATTTCGAGCCCTGCCGAGGGAACTTTTTTTTTTAATAAGAGGGTTCAGGGTATTTCCTATCCGGGAGCTCCCGACTTGAACCTCTTACTTGTTTTGTTTTAAATTTACTTCTATTACTGCTGAAGCAAACGAGCTCGCAGCGCGAGCTGCATTTGGTGTATGTGTATGTGGTTCAGGGCATCTCCTATTCGGTAACTCCTCTTGTTTATTATATTGTGGCGACATGTCACTCCATCAAACCACATTGTCATTCCTAGTCACAAATAATATAATCGTAACATATTGTATAAAGTTGGATCTCTGTAAAGGTAGCTGTTAAGCTTATCAAGCATCTCTAACAGATACATAAATACGAATACTGACGCCATTTTGCACACATCGCACTATTTTCATTTTTTATATAAATTAATTTCTTTATATATAAGGAATTTAAGTAAAATTTGTGTAAGATAACACCAAATTGGTGACCCCGACGTGATTTCTTTATCATATAACAATCATACTCCAAATCGTCGCACAGCTTTTTGGCCGCATGAAAACGATCGACCGTTATGTTAGATAACGACGGCGCACAAGCTGCTGGCAATCTGTCGGCAAAACGACATGGCAGCGTGTTTGGCAAATCAACTGGATCTTTCCATAAACCGAGTTTCAGCAAAAGTGACACCATTTTTACCCGACCACGTCGCAATTTGGTTCGCTCTGGTACATTAAGTAATAAAGAGAAAGAGGTGAACTGACACTCTGAGCTTTTTTTTACCGTTTTAAAATTCATGAGACATACATCGGGTTGCTCCGAAAACGCAATATCAAACCAAAAAAAAAAAAAACGAAAACGGACAAATAATGCCACTGTGTTCTTTGCGGATTTTTATGTCGTTCCTACAACACTACTAATGTTGTTGCAGAGCCGAGTCTCGGCGCAAGTAGGTAAAAAATTGGAATGCAAGCGGGCCATGGCATACAAATCAAAGGGTTACGCGCACGGCGCACCATCATATATTATGACGGCACATTTCACAGAATTTTATTCCTTGTGATGTTTAGTATACATTTCTAGCATTGTTACGCACATTTAAAAAAATCTTCTTAAATTTGTCGACTTCCCTTGGCTTGGCAGACCCATACATATGTATACGCAGATTTGCACCAATATGTGTGAGATAAGGCACACATACAACAACTATTTGGCGCGTCGAGGCATTGATACCCTATTTTATAAGAATGGTATATAATTTGTAAAGAAAATAATTATTATTGATTTTACTAATAGTTGCACACTATATACGAAATTGTATTTTTCATAGACATTGAATAAAAATGTATATATAAGTAGGGTTGTGCTATTTGGTTACATTGCTTATGAATAGTTATTTTAAAAAAGGGTGCCTTGCTAGTCGAAAAATGAAAAATTGTAAAAATCTACCGGGCTGCTTGCGAATTAAAAGCGAGTGGAGAAGAAGACATGACTTTGCGTATTATAGGCATAGGTGTGCTTAAAAACTGCAACAATTAGATGAGAAGGGTGCAGAAGCTAAGATCATAGGCCGTAGCCTCAAACAAAAAAGGAATATCAAAGACAGAATTTGTGGTGTGATTTTTTCATTGTCGAGTCTTTGTTTTGATTATGGTTATTATCGGTTCTTATCGAAAATGTTTTAAAGTTGCGATTGAATTTTGGGCATCGTCAGAAGTAGCTGCAGACAGCCGGGTGCTGTGTTTGCAATTTGTGTTTGCAACCTCGTTTCGGCTCATAAAGTATTTCGAAAAAAAGCTTTTGATCCAAACGCCCGATCTTTCTCTTTATTACTCAATGGCTCTTGTAGAAACACAATTCTTACTGGGAGGCATCACATGCGACAAAACGAAGTTCAACATTATCCTGGCCTCCATTGATTCGTCGGTATCAGTTCAAATCTCAAACGCAATATTAAATCAGTAAATCAGTTGAAAGATTGCATTTTAGATCGATATTGCGAAAGTGGGCAAAAAAGCGTCTAAAGGAATTTGGGCGACAAGCGTCTCACACAGTTGCTGAACGAATTAAGCTCGCTAGCCAAACATAAAGTAACCGATTATTTTCTTCACTCACTGTGGATCCAAAGTTCGCCAACGCAGGTTCGTGCTACTTTGCAGGCATTAGATGCTGCCTTGCCAGAATTAGTAAAATTAGCAGACAAGTAATGGAAGTTGGTGAATTTCACAACAAAAATTTAATTGCAATGACTACTGCAGAATCTGAATCAATCAAACTCGGCAAAACCAAAACGTCAACTGGACGCAAAAACCGAATAAACTATATCAAAACGACAACTTGTGCCGGTACCACAATTCATTTAAATCCAAAACAGAAAAAACTTAAACTGTCTTCGAATTCAGCGGGTGCATCTGAGGAAGTCCAACACATCATCATCCGCCTCACGATCAAAGATCAACAATCCATCGCCACGACGAGCCCCCTTCAACTAGATTTGTCACTCTGGGCGAACTATATGTCCGTGAATACTAGTTTTAGCACATCAATATCGACATTGAACGCCCCCCCAACATCAAACGGATGCTGGTACTGTTCGACTCGACGCAACGGCCGTTACCCATTCCATTAGTCTACATTACGGCGTAATCGGTACCTAGCGCACTCATCTATATTTGGATTATTAATTACGAAATCCTGATCCGTTTTGCATCAGATTTGGGACGTCAATTCGAGTCATCCGTCTTTAGAGAGCTCACCAACAAGTTCGCCATCAAGCACCTTCGTACGACTGTTTACCGTCCACAATCAAATGGCATTATGGATCGATGGCGCTGATCTTTGAAAGAGGCAATTAAATGTTCCAACCCAAAAAAGTGGATAACAGCACCGCCTTTTGCTTTGCTTGGCTTGCGAACTGTCATAAAGAGCGGAGATGGTTTATGGCGCTCCTAAAATACTCATACCTAGAGACTTCCTATCGGCACTAACAATCCTTCCCACTGAATCTGAGTGTGTTGCAGCTCTTCGGGCAGCGATAGCATCCCTGCCAATATCAATCCTAAAAACTTCACACAACCAGTGCTGACTGACTGCAAAAATGTATTCATTTACATCGACCGAATCAAAACTCCGTTGGAACCAAATTACGAAGGTATTGACAAGGCATGAGAAATATTTCATCGAAAACGCATAACAGGGATATAAAGATATCGATCGACCGCCTTAAAGCTGCAAACATTTTCTATACAGACGTGAAACAAATAAGCCTGAAGCACGTAGACCGACTGGACAACCACTGCAACCTCCTTGCAATAAACATTCTCGACAACAGCCTGCACCCCCGACGCCTTAAAAGACACCACCACACAAAAACCACATGCAAATATCTACACCACATAATTTACTCATTATCGAAGAGATAGATCGTTAATAAAAATAAAATAAAGACACATCCTACCAGCAGACCAGTTACAGACGTGTCAGCTTCGATGTATACTCCTACAGCACCCCCAAAACGACGCACAAAATCTGGACGACATATTAAGTTTCCGTCAAAATACATACCTATCTAGAATATTAGAAGGGGGTGTTGTGGCGACTCGCTTCTCCGTCAAACCACATTGTCATTCATAGCCTTAATATAATCGTAATACAATGTGTAAAGCTTGATCTCTGCAACGATACTACTTAGAATCGAAAGTTGTTAAGTTATCAGGCATTTTTATCAGGTACATACGAATACTGACGCCAACTTGCACGCATCGCACCATTTACATATTTTTATGAATAATATTTAGGAAAGTATAGGAAAGAAAGGATGGCTGTATGCGTGTGTCTTCAGATGCCCTCTAGTGATTTTAGCTGGTACGCTGATTGGGTTTTTATCCTTTTTATTATATTTAATTTAGAACCAGGCAGTGACAGCCTGCGTATCGCCCAACGCCCAGTACTAATGGGACGGGTTAATCACAAACCAGAAAAGCGATAGATAAATCCCATAGAAAAGGTAGAAGCAACTTGCCGATTGCAAAAGATCCAAACCCTGTTGGCCCACATATAAAAATAATAGTAAAACTGACCTCCTTTTCATGAACAAGAGCGATTCAGGATTCAGAGATACAGGCGTCACACCGTGTCCCATTTTCCGAATACTTGAAATGCTTATGGTAGAGTTCATGAATCAGATACCTATTCTGTTAAGGTAATTCCAAAATCGCTGATTTTGATTACTTAGTTTTGTTTTTATGGTCATTCGAAGTTGGACAAATCGTTAATTTTAATTTTTCAAGCTCAAGTTTGGAATTTTTTTTGTGTATAACTGGTATATCTATATGTAAACAAAAAAATAAAAAATATGTAAGCCCAATTAGAGATTGGTAGAATTTTTTGAATAGGTGAAATTCATCAAATTCTTAGCGGCTAATAATTTTCTACCCAACTTTCCAAAATCAATGAACTGCAGCTAACTGCTCTGAGTTGCTCCACTCCAATATTTGCCAGTAATCATAGTTAATATGATTCTTAATACATTTTCAAAATATTTGGTTTCGATATTTTTCGGTTCAGCGAGTAAGAGCGATTGAAACCCATCAAAATACATGGAAAAATTACGTATAGGTTTACAAAACAACAGCTCTGCTAAAGCAGGGTGCGGACTGCAATACTCAAGAGGGCATCGCTACATTGTCACAGTTTTGCATGTGCCTTGCATCAAATGTGTTGTTGCGAAATTTCTGACGCTAGCCACTGAATTTGGCTATTTTATATTTTTAGACGCTAACAGCGCAGAAAGAAATATATAATATGATTACTTGCAATCAGCAAAATTAAATTTACAGATGTGAGGCATTTGCTCAAGAAGAGCACTCAGCAACAAAGAAACAGATCTTGAAAATTGATAGAGGGTCAACATACAATATGAAATAATATACATATAAAATATGAAATATGAAACTGCATGAAAACACAAGGGAAATCAGCGCAGAGTATCTTTCAAAGACGTAATCGACGAAATATACGAAAGACTACGATTTAATTCAACACCGAATTACTGAATGAGCAGTGAGAATATGGGGTACTCTGTCGTGTTATGCTTTAACAGCTATAATTAAAAATCCCCAAGACACACTACATAACTAACTTTAATAGGGCGGCCCAGGAAGGGGCACAACTACTTTACTTATTTATATTTACTTATCGTATAATAACGGCTTTTTAATAACTTTTAATCTTTCGGTAATTTCTATGGTACTGTTGATACACAGGTGACTCACAGTGGCCTGCTTTCCGAAAACGTGTTTGAAAAATCTTTTCCGTTCATTAAACGGAGAATGCGATAAAGGTAACGCCAGAAAATGTTTTCGCAAATTAGTTTTGATTTTAAAGCTTGGCAATTTTTCAAATTGTAGAATTTTCATATGCTATTTACATGTTCGGCGATATGTATTAACACAGAAAAACGGAAACCCGATTTGAAATTTATTGGACATGTTGAAAAGTAAATACATACAGTGGCTTGTTTTCTGAAAATTGTTTAGTTCATGAAACGAAGAATGCGTGTTCGATAAAGGTAAAAGAATTTTTATATTTCGATTGGGTATATGCATGTTAATTATAGCTAAACCGCTATCCGATTTGGGATCTTTTGGATTTTTGAAAGGTTAAATTCTTCAGACGACAGCAGTTAAGCTTAAGTTATTATTATACCCATTGAAAAGGTGTACAAAGGGTTCTTGTGCAAATGTATGTTATGTAACATCATCTTCGTTCTCCTCTTTAAAATAAACAGACGTGGTTTTAGGGCGCTCCGTTTCATTTTTATACCCTGAACCCATTACAAATGGGTATAAGGGTATATTGTATTTGTGCGAAAGCCAAATGTATGTAACAGGCAGAAATAAGCATCTCCGACCCAATAAAGTATATATATTCTTGATCAGCATCAATAGCCGAGTCGATCTAGCTATGTCCGTCCGTATGTATGAACGCAAGGATATCAGAACCTATAAGAGCTAGAGACTTGAAATGTTTGATGTAAATGCTCCTAGTTCCCGCGCAGATCGAGTTTGTTTCCGATAACTTGTTCCGTTTCCAAGCAATCGATAAGAATCGATATCGATATGCTGTTTTTTGGGCAATTTTGGTAAATAATAAGAGCTAGAGTCACCAAACTTGACATATAGTTTCTAAAATATAATATATATATGCATTTGGTGTTAGAAGATGAGGGTTCAGGGTATCCCCTAGTCGGGAGCTCTCGACTAGAACCTCTTACTTGTTGATTTTAATTAAACACCGCGGTTTTAATATCTCTATTTAATAATATTTATTAAATCTTTTTGCTTCCTTCGTCTTTTTTTATTATATCGCGAGTCCATGCATTGTAATTTTCTAACTTGTGTTTGGTGCATTTATCTCTGTGGGCTTCTGCTATTAGCTTTGTGGCACTGAGTAATTAACAGATATAGAGCCGAAAAGTCACTCCGAGCTTTTATTACTGTTTTAATTCTGAAGCAAGCTGGCTAAGGTTGGTCCGCAAACGCAAAATCAACATCAAGAAATAAAGCTAATTTATCATAGGAAGCAACAACAAATCACTAACAAAACAACAACAGTGCGCACGAAGTCCCATTTTTTCTTCGTCCTCCGTTTTGATCACTGAAATTCTAAAGCAAGATTTTGAGGCCATAGGAAAACCAGTGCAAAGAAAAGGGACCGACAATGCCACTCTGTTTGTTGCTGGTTTTTCTGTCGTTCCTACAAGGCAGCGCGTAGAAACAACAAGAACTCAAATTGGGTACTAAATTGTTATTGCAGAACCGAGTCTCGGCGCAAATAGGTAGAAAATTCGAATGCCAGCAAGCCATGGCATTCAAATCAAAGGGCTACGCGCACGGCGCACCAACATCATATATTGTGACGTCACATTTCATAGAGTTTTATTCCTTGTGATGTTTAGTACTAATATATTTTTAGAGTTATTACGTACATTTAAATAATTTATGAATACGGTAAATGATCGCACATAAAAAGCCTTGGGCTGTGACGTCACATGCGCAACAGAACGTTGCAATCTTCCTTAATTCATAGACTGTCTTTTGCACCAATATGTGTGAAATGGGACACACATGCAACAACTCCTTGGCGCGTCGATGGCTATACCTTTTGACAATGTTCAATTTCGGCCTTTTCTTAAAATTCTTCGGCAAGCCGACGATGAATTGCAGAAATACGACTTAGATATTTTTGTATTTTAAGCAAAATAGGGGACCCTACAGTAAACAGAAAATAAATATAAATATTTAATTTAGGTCAATTAATTGTGTATTAATTAAAATTAGATCAAATTCTTCTCATTATGCCTTTGAATGTGAGTGCCATAGGCACAAAAGGCACAAAATTGAAGAAAAGATCTCTGGCTCGCGACAAACGCCGCGATCTACTTCTGCGCACATCCACACAACACAAACATATGCATATTTGTAGATCTCGGAGTTTTATGAGAAGCTATGCAGGGATAAAGAGATGCACACAAGTGCGCAATGAGCATTAAGCGAGAGCGAGGCACACTCTGCACATGCATAAACACATATGTATGTATTTGGGCTGTCGGATTTAAAATTGCGGCATTAGCCGCAGCGACGTCGTGTGCTGAGCGAGATGCGGCTTCATACTGAACGTTCGGCTTTCGAGGCCGGCGTTCGGCTGCCACTCTCAGCAGTCTTACTTTATCTGGGCTCTTTGAAATGGTTTCAGACACCCATGGGGCTCACTCTTTGCGATAAATCTTGATACTACAAATACGCCATTTGGTGTATCTATGCATTCTATGGTTAGTGGTTGTAGGTACCAGTCGTTTTTCTGTCAGCTTAAGGAATGATTATGTTCAAAAGAGCTTAGCGTATCTAACAATTCTTACATAGAATAATTATGTTAAAACTAACATAGTCTGAGAAACACTGCGTACTCATGAATTTAGAGTTGCATTAAAGTATTAAAGCGCGTGCAGCTATGTACTTCTTGTGCATAGCACTCCTGGGCATTACCCGTGGGATTCATGGTCACCGCTTAAGGCGTATGCCGACTATAAGACGGTAGCCGTCAATTGGATGATTTTTGTGCCGTTAACTTGTGTGTGTTTATTTAGTTAAATTTAAAGACACAATTTTAAACTATCCCTATGTACTTTTTGTTTTTTACTTTTCGAATCAATTATGATAATATTATCATAGGGTTATATTTTTATGCCCTGAACCAATTGAAAATGGGTAAAAAGGGTATTATGTATTTGTGCAAATGTATGTAATAGGCAGAAGGAAGCATCTCCGACCCTATATAGTATATATATTCTTGATCAGCATCAATAGCCGAGTCGATCTAGCCACGTCCGTCTGTCTGTCCGTCTGTCCGTATGTATGAATGCAAGGATATCAGAACCTCAAATTTTAGTTGTAGGTCCTCCAAGTGTCTGCGCAGATCGAGTTTGTTTCCGATAAACGATTATATACTCCGTTTCCAAGCAATCGATAAGAATCGACATCGACATCCTGTTTTTTGAGCAAATTGAATAAATATGAAGAGCTAGAGTCACCAAACTTGATATGTTGCTCCTAGAATATTATATATATATCAAGTATCTTTCATTTTATACATATCGCCACCTCCCCGCTACCACCGCAGAGCTATAAATCAAATTCCAAAAATTTCTGTATACATGTACACACACACATTCATGCGCGTCTGCTTCGAATTCTATTAACAGCATTGCAGTTGCGATTGTTTTTTGTGCTGCTATTTTAATTCGTTTTTTTGTTAATAATTCTCAATTATTGGTGTGGCTGTTGAGTAGAGGCATATCAGAGAGAGAGTTCTCAGTTGAGAGTGATTGACGTGTTTTACTTGTGCTCCAAGATTTTTATATATTTTTGCGCTTTTATCCTGCTTTTATTACAACATTTTGCATTTTTCGGTGTTTTATTTTAAAAGCTTTTATAACTGTGTAAAGTGTTATCTGTTGTGCAGCGTAAGTCTGTTAATTATTGCATTTTATAAAACGCGGCATCAGTTCCGTGTTGTTGTTATTGCCTGTTTTGATTCTTTTGCTTTGGTGCTCCCCTGTGCATACACTTGTTTGTGCGTGTGTTCGCTGCATACTTTCTGCTTGTGCATCGCGCTCTCGCAAACTTTTTCTATTGCTTTTTGCTCCAAACAATTTGTTTGTGTATTTACTTGCTCTATCTTGTGCACCGTTTTCGTTTTGCTCTGTGCTTTCGCAATTTGCATACGCATTAAATAATTATGTTGTGCTGTAAGAAACCGTGCACGTTCAAGCAGGCTGATGATTCTGCACTGCCGCAATTTGTTAATTGCTGGTCGTGTGAGAATATGATGCATGCTAAATGTGCAGGTCTCACTGGGCGTGATTGCGACAAGATCGCTGCTATTGCCAAGAAGGGCTGTGGTGGCTTGCGTTGGTCGTGCCCAGAATGCATCGACAAGCAAATTGATTTCTCTAGAATGTATAATTCTGTGAGGTCAATTTTTAAAATTAAATAATGTGGCTAAGCAGCTCTCGAGTAATTTTGACTCGAGTTTCGAGTTGCTTGGCAAATATAAATTTGAGTCCCCAACCAATCGCCGGTTGGAGCCTCAACTTTTGCAATTGCCCTCTACGTCTGTTCAGACACCTACGACTTTCTTGTCCCTTCCTAGCAACTTGGAGGTATCTCCAATGTTGTCTTTATCGCCTTCTCCAAGCGACTATCCAATTACCCCTGTTTCAACACCTGTACTAGTCCCAGTACAGCCCGTACCTGATCCCGTCCCAATTAATCAAACTGCCTCAGCCCCATCAGCTCCTGGCCGCAAAGGTAGACCTGCGCGCAATCTTGCCCAGATTGTTAAAAACAATCATTGTGCCTCGTTAGCTCCCCCAACTCCTGTATTACCTACAGCCCCATCAGCGCCTACTTTAACGGTAGTTGCCCCTCGTAGGCATGTCTTTGTGTCTCGACTTTCGTCGGACACCACTTCTGAGTCATTGGCAGCCTATATTGCTAGCAAATCTTCTGCTAGCGTGTCAATAACCAAATTTAATTTCTCCACCCCTCGTGAAATATCATCATTCAAAATAAATGTTTCACATGATATGTTCCCAATCATTTGTGATCCCAAATTTTGGCCTCCACACATGATTGTTCACGAGTTCAAGCCTAAAAAGCGTAACCAGCCTGTCACCCTTCCAGTCCCTTCAATACAGGGTACCATTTCTGCCCCAAAAAACTAGCTTCATCTTCTGACCAAATCTTTATTCATTATCAGAATGTTAGAGGTCTCATTTCAAAACTTAAAAATCTTTTCATGGCCAGCACTTCCTTCAATTCGGATATAATAGCATTTTCAGAAACATGGTTGAACTCAACCATATCTGATTTTGAGATTTTATCAAATAACTTTATTTTGTATAGAAATGATCGGCCGACTCGAGGTGGTGGGGTGTTAATTGCCGTTAAAGCCACTCTCCAGTCTGAACTTTTCTGTTTTAGTACGCCTACTGACGCTGAGATTGTCTCAGTTAAGGTGTTTTTTCCTACACGGAATGTCTATGTAACATGCTCTTATGTCCCACCTTCTTCTGATATTCAAGTTTATATGAAACATATTACTTGTATTAAAGAAGTTTCTTCACACGTGCGTGATAATGACCTATTTATGGTGTTGGGTGATTTTAATTTGCCCAACATCTCTTGGTCATTATTTACTGCCAAAAATTATCTAGTGCCCTCAGCACAGCACGATTCTATAGACTGCATGCTTGATCTTTCGTTGTTTCAAATCAATTCAATTTCTAATCATTTGATTAGAACACTTGACCTTGTATTTGTTAACGACTACCTTATTTCTAATGTGTCTAGGTCCCCTCCTTTATCTCTTCCTGAGAATGTCTATCATCCAACTTTAGAGATTGCAATGCTAAATTTTTCATTTCGTGCTCATCAGCCAATAAGCCCCGCTATTGCTTTCGCAAAGGAAATTATTCTTTGCTGAATCAGCTTATTTATTCAACCGATTGGTCTTTCTTATATGACTCAGTTGATATGAATACAGCCATTAATTTTTTTTACATCACCCTAATCTCCCTCTTAGATGTGTGCATTCCTAAGTCAATTCCTTCGACTACTTTTTCAAAACCACCCTGGTTTACTACCAGATTATCACATCTAAAAAATGTAAAATCCAAATATTTTAAAAAGTTTAAAAAGTCTGGTTCGTGTACAGACTTGGCTAAATATTCCATAGCCAAGTCGAACTTCTTTCTTCTTAATTCTCAATGCTATGAGAATTATCTAACTCGTTGTAAAAGGCAAGACAGTTTTATAATTTTGTAAACTTGAAGCGTAAATCTTCAATTTTGCCATCATCTTTTTTTCTTGGCTTGGATAAAGCTAGCAATGACACTGATTCTGCTAACCTCTTTGCTAATTTTTTCCAATCAACTTACTCTTCAGTCTGTCCTAATACTAATTCTTACCCTTATACTATTTCTTCCGCAAGTTATATACCTCCTCTAATTATTTCACACTCCTCTCTCCTATTAGCTATAAACTCTTTAAAGTCTTCTTACTCTCCTGGGCCGGACAATATTCCTAGTTGTCTACTCAAGGAGTGTAGTTCTTCCCTTCTTTATCCATTGCTAAAGCTTTTTAATCTATTCCTTGAAACTTCTGTCTTTCCATCACTTTGGAAAGAATCTTATATCATTCCTCTTCACAAGAAAGGTGGGAAGTCTGATATACGAAATTACAGGGGCATTGCAAAACTGTCCGCTATTCCTAAATTATTTGAAAAAATAATCACTTCGAATTTGCAGCATTTCTGCAAATCAGTTGTTTCCCCTGTTCAACATGGATTCGTAAAGAATCGGTCAACTACGACCAATCTGCTTGTGTTTACTTCCTTGGTAAATGATGCTTTCCTTTCGAAAATGCAAACTGATGTCATTTACACTGACTTCAGTAAGGCGTTTGACTCTGTGCACCATGACATTTTACTTTTTAAACTTGACCGAATAGGTTTCCCCCTGTCTCTTTTGCTTTGGATTAATTCTTATTTAAAAGGTAGGACCCAAAGAGTAATGCTGAGGCTGACTACCTCTAAACGGGTTCACGTTACTTCTGGTGTTCCTCAAGGTAGTCATCTTGGACCTTTACTCTTTACTCTTTTTATAAATGATCTCCCCTCTGTTATATCACATGCCCGTGTACTCATGTATGCGGACGATGTCAAACTTTTTCTATCATACACTAACCCCCTACATCATTCTCGTCTACAAGACGATTTGAACGCTATGCAACTATGGTGTTCGGCCAATCAATTGCAGCTAAATTGTTCAAAGTGTATGTTTATGACATTTAATCGTACTACACCTTATCTTGTCAGTTATACAATCGACAATATCCCTTTGCAACGTATACTAACAGTTAAGGATCTAGGCGTTATTTTTGATTCTAAACTCTGTTTCAATCTTCACATAGATACCATTGTTAATGAGGCAAAAGGTGTACTTGGATTCATTAAACGATGGTCTAAAGAGTTTAACGATCCTTTTATAACAAAACTTCTGTACATCTCTCTTGTTCGCCCTATCCTTGAATACTGCTCTTGCATCTGGTCTCCACAGTATAACAACAGCCAGGATCGTATTGAATCTGTTCAGAAGCAATTTCTGCTTTTTGCCTTACTAGGTTTAAATTGGGACCCTAATCTTCGGTTGCCGTCCTACTCCAGCAGACTGCTTCTTCTCAACCTTCCGTCGTTAACCAACCGTAGGACAATTCTCGGTGTTGTCCTTCTACATAAGTTGATTATTGGCGACATAGATTCTCCTTTTCTGCTAGGGCGTCTTCAATTCTCTGTTCCGGCTAGACCAACCAGAAATTATCGCCTCTTATTCCTATCTACGTGCATAACAGACTACGCTATGCACAATCCTTTTCGCGTGCTATGTAAAAATTATAATAGTTTGCATCACGTTTTCTCTACCGAACTGTCTCTACCCCTAATAAAATCGTTGCTTTCAGGATACCTTCGGGAAGTCGCTGACCATTCCCAGCTATGAGCAGGGGCATAGCTTGCCGGACGGGCTGAAAAATTTTCCCCCACCGGGTCGGTGATTTCCCATTACTTTTTACTTTTCTCTTTGTCCTATCTACTTAACACTCTTTATCTAACTTACATTGCTTTACTTTATTAACAATCTTCTTACTTTAATTTTTCCTATTTATTGTATTTTCTTTATTAATATAGCAAATTAAGATTATTTTAATGTTACTTGAGAACACTTTTTTCCTACTTACAACCTTCTGCTTAGATGTAGGCTCTAATAGCGTCACTGACAAAATTAGCTGTGAAAAGGGGCACAGCTGGCCGGACTGGCAAATAAAACACCTCCATCGGTCGGTGATGCTATTTAGAAAATTGTATCCTTTAACTAGGCTTTTAGCATAAAATTCTATTGTATAATCTATTGAATAATGAGGAAGACACTCGTTTTGTCGACCATTAATAAAATAAAATAAATAAAGATAAATAAAGATATCAAGTAATGCGGTCAGTTGCGAGTTCGAACCTTGCCAAGGGAACTTTTAGATTTTAAATTTATCTTTAATAATTTAAACGAGAGCGTTGCGCGATCTGCATTTCGTGTTGGAAGAAGAAGGTTCAGGGTATTCCCTAGTCGGGAGCTCCCGACTAGAACCTCTTGTTATAATTTCAATGGGTCCTAGAAATCTATCTATCTAGCTTAAGATCTGCTAGATTCTTTAGTGAAACGTTATTATCAAAATATTCTTTTTTTTCTTATTATTTTCTAACTTTATTTTAAGTCTTTTATAAGCTTTTTGTAATCTATATTTAGATTTCTTTGCGTAGTCTTTTGTAATTTGAAGTGGTTCTACGCAATTAAAATGCTTTTGTAGGTTTTCCTAGAACTAGTTCATATGGCAAATAATCATGTGCCATGGATGGGGTAGTATTGTAACAATATACAAAATATTAAAACCATACGTCCAAACCAGTTTTGTCAACAGCTATGTAGAATCATTTAAAGTTTTGTGACTTTGCTAAGTAGTTTCTAAAGTTTGGTGATGGTGTGCTGTAGACGCAATGTTGTCTATTTTTAGATATTTTCATAAGCCATTAGTTATGGAATTCTTGTATTCAGAACCCATGTCGGTAACGAACGTTGTAATAGTGTTTTGGTACCTTTAGCTTTTTGAGAATTCTGACATTAACGTACTTACCCTGTAATATGACGTATCATATTTTTTTAATAGTAATGTCTTTAAATTTTTGATAATGTGTTTGAAATACCTGTATGACTTCATTGCATGGGTTCATCATGAAATGTAGACTATTTTGCTTCTCTTTCTTAACCCGTATTTATTTGGGTCACCGGCTTGCGTAGTGCTACTGTTAAGTTCTTTAAATATATATTGCCCGTATTTATTAAAATGTTTTCAAAGAACTTTCGCTCGGTGACACTTTAAGTTGGCCTTATCGTTTTAGTGAACACTTCAAAGGCGTTAATCACAAGATCACTACTTACGGCACATCGTCATTCTTAATGACTTGATATACGTTGGGTATAGAAGCATTTTCAAGATTTTGCCTTGGCAAATTTTCTTTTGCGATTTTAGTATCATCCTGCGCAGGATTTGTTTTGTCTATTTTTTTTGTCTTGTAGCGACGTTTAAGACTTGGTGTGTCATTTTTGTTGAGTTGGCAAATTTTTTAGCAACTTTTTTGTAAACTTTATCCAAGAATTAAAGTCAATTTTTACTTTACCCAACAACACGTTATAATGAGTTTATTTATCAAATTAGATTATTTATAAAGTTACTTGCTGTGATGCAGAAATATTCCTTGCTTCGCCTAGGGCAACAACGAATGAACAAGTGGAGAAGAAAAAGGAGAATATGCATTCTTATAGCAGCTGCGACAAGTGCAAGATAGGCTTGCCAATCTTGTTTTCAGCGAACAGCTGTTTCACTAAACTAAGTGAACGACCTCTTTTTATGCTTGCATGAATGTTTGCGCATACTTATGTGATGCGCCTGCGGCAGAATCCAAAATACTCCCCCGTTGGAAGCCTCACTTTCAGAAGAATCCTTAAGCGGCAGCAGACACAACTTATTTAAGGCTCTTCGATTGATTCCAAACGTGGTCCTCAGATTAGCTACAAGAGATATTCCATCCTTTCAAGGAAACAGATTTAATACCCAACCAAGCGGCCACCGCATAGGAGGTAGATTTTCATCTTTGACGATCACTATGTCATTGACGCACAATGCTCGTGCTTGAGTACGCAATTTCTTCACGCCACCGAGCCCAGAACACCTGTTTTAGCTGTGTCACACATTGCCATCCATCTAAGCGGTTGTGCTTAATTTGGTTAAGTCTGGCTCGATGATGGCTGTTGGAGAACCACCAAACAGTAGTTGAGCATGAGTCAGAATTCTACATCTGCTGGGTTCTCTGAAAGCGAGAGTAATGGATGTGATTACAAGAGTACGAAGCTCATCAAAATTAAGAAACGAACCGCGTACAGCGTGATAGAAATGGTGCTTGGCCAATTTCACTGCCGCCTCCCATAGCCCACCAAAGTGCAGAGAATGATGGGAAATGAATTTCCACTCTATGTCATCTGCGAGACAGTCAATGTTCCGAGCAAACCGTACCTCGCTCTATGTCCTTAACACCTACTTTATCGAGCCGTGGCCACGCACCAACTTCACTACCGGGCCGTAGCCTCGCACCACCTATACTATCGGGCAGCAGCCTCGCATCACCTATACTATCGGGCCGTAGCCTCGCACCATCTACACTATCGGGATGCCGCCACGCACCAACGTCGCTATCGGGCCGTAGGCTCGCACCACATGCTACCACTCTAGGTTAGGGTGAACTTCGGATATTCCCGATGTTAGCACAAATATGACCGCCCGAGAATACAAGGATTAGCAATTTCCTTTGTTGATTTCATCAAATTCACTTTATTCACTTGTTTATTAACTACTACCCTACTACCCTACTTGGAGCCCTAGCGCTCCGCTGTACACTTTGCGTTTCGTTGCTCGCGCTTCTTTTCGCTACACGTTGATTCACCCTGATATTCTTTCCAAAAGTGCCGATATAAACTTTACGCTTAACGGCTCCTTGCCCTTTACTCAATAACATTAATTAAATTAATTATAATATCAACGGCTCCTTGCCTCTTTACTTTAATAATAGTAACTAAAACAATTATAATATGGACGGCATCTTGCCTCTTACTCAACTAAGATGTTAACCTAATACAAGTAGTGCTTATAGAATAAGAAAATTATTCAAACATTCTGCCAACGGCTCTTTGCCGTGATCTTGTCCATAGAGATGCCGGCTAATTGCCGTAGATTTGGAATTGCGGGGTGGCTAATCTTGGTAGCCGCCTCACACCCTTCCCTTATTTCGGACAGGTGACGGTGACGTCGGCTCTGGCGTTTAACGTAAGCCTGTGCGTCGGCATCGGAACCGGCGGATCCGTGCCTCTCTCGCGATGATCTCTACTATGCCCGAAGACAACGGCGTTCCGCGCGGAAGCACTTTCCAGCCCCAGGGGGTGGCATCGGGCACGGGGTTCCTGGCGGGGCTCCCGACGACCTCTGTCGGCGTGGGGCTCCTCGGCGCGACCTGGGCTTCGGGCCGCCTGGTCCCTTCCCACTACGGGGTCCGGGCTGCGACTGGACAGGTTCGCTTCCATGCTGGGTACTGGGACATCGCTCGCTGCCTCTGCCTGGTTTGCGGTATACTGCACACCTACTCGCGACCCACTTGCAGTGTGGCTCGGCCACCACTGCTTGTTGACAGGTCTCTAGAGGATGTCTTGATAGTGCGTAGTGGACGTCGAATTGGAACTGTTGTAGTTCCAGTGCCTATCGCGCGATCCTTCCTGAAGGGCTCTCGAATGAGTTGAGCCACTTAAGTGCCAGATGATCCGTTATCACGTCGAACCGGTACCCCTATAGGTAGCAATGCAGCTTCCGGATTGACCATACGATTGCTAAGCACTCCTTCTCTGTGGCGAAATAGTTCACTTCGCTCGGTGTTCGGTCGGTGTTCCGGAGCGTAACTTCCGGCTCGCGTACGCGATCACCCGCCCCTGTCCCTCAATTGTCTGCGTGAGCACTGCGCCGAGGACATACTCTCTCGCGTGAGTCTGCAAGACGTATTTGGCGGAAAAGTCCGGACAAGCTAACACAGGGGCAGTCGTTAATTGATGCAATGCTTCCTCCTGTGCTTGCTCCCATGCCCATTTCCGCCCTTTTGTACTGAGACGCGAAATTAGGAACGAAGCGCCTGTACCATGACGCCATTCCGATACATTGCCGTAATTCCTTACAATTAGTCGGGGCTCTAAGGTTACGTATCGCCTCCACCTTCTCTGGATCGGTACGCATGCCTCCCCGCAAATGACATGCAAAAGGTAAACTAACCTCTCCCTGAAGAAACTGCACTTCTTTCTATTCAGCCTGAGATTGGCCGCCCTTAACCGGCGGAACACCTCTCTTAAATTCTTTACATGCTGCTCTCTCGTTGCCCCTATTACTACGATATCGACTAGGTGGGCGAACGCATGAGGCTCCATCTCTGGCCCTATTACTGTGTCTAAGGCTCGTTGGAAAGTTGCACAGACCTCTTCCAGGGACTGTGAATGCCGTGCATTCCCGACTATCGGCTGCCATTGGTATATGTCAGTACCCGTGCTTCAAATCCAGAGTGTACATGAACTGGCCGTGACGCAACCGTCTGTAATATCATATTTTTTTAATAGTAATTTTTGATAATGTGTTTGAAATACCTGCATGACTTCTTTGCATGGGTTCATCACGAAATGTAGACAATTTTGCTTCTTTTTCTCAACGCATTTTTATTTGGGTCACCGGCTTGCGTAGTGCTACTGTTAAGTTCTTTAAATATATATTGCCCATATTTTTAGGAGTATTTATTAAAATGTTTTTAAAGAGCTTTCGCTCGGTGACGCTTTGAGTTGGCCTTATGGTTTTAGTGAACACTTGAAAGGCGTTAATCACAAGATCACTACTTACGGCACATCGTCATTCTTAATGACTTGATATACGTTGGGTATAGAAGCATTTTCAAGATTTTGCCTTGGCAAATTTTCTTGTGCATTTTTAGTATCATCCTGCGCAGGATTTGTTTTGTCTATTTTTTTTTTTGTCTTGTAGCGACGTTTAAGACTTGGTGTGTCATTTTTGTTGAGTTGGCAAATTTTTTAGCAACTTTTTTCTAAACTCTATCCAAGAATTAAAGTCAATTTTTGCTTTACCCAACAACACGTTATAATGAGTTTATTTATCAAATTAGATTATTTATAAAGTTACTTGCTGTGATGCAGAAATATTCCTTGCTTCGCCTAGGGCAACAACGAATGAACAAGTGGAGAAGAAAAAGGAGAATATGCATTCTTATAGCCGCCGCGACAAGTGCAAGATAGGCTTGGCAATCTTGTTTTCAACGAACAGCTGTTTCACTTAACTAAGTGAACGACCTCTTTTTATGTTTGCATGAATGTTTGCGCATAATTATGTGATGCGCCTGCTGAAGAATACAACATACTCTCCCGTTGGAAGCCTGACTTTCAGCAGAATCTTTAACCGGCAGCAGACAAAACTTATTTACGGCTCTTCGAATGATTCCAGAAGTGGTCCTCAGATTAGCTACACGAGATATTCCATCCTTTCAAGGAAACAGATTTAATACCCAACCAAGCCGCCACCGCATGGGAGGTAGATTTTCATCTTTGACGATCCCTATGTCATTGACGCACAATGCTCGTGCTTGAGTACGCAATTTCTTCACGCCACCGAGCCCAGAACACCTGTTTTAGCTGTGTCACACGTTGCCATCCATCTAAGCGGTTGTGGTTTAATTTTGTTAAGTCTGACTCGATGATGGCTGGAACACAAACAGTAGTTGAGTGAGTCAGGAGTTCTATATCTGCTGGGTTCTCTGAAAGCGAGAGTAATGGATGTGAGTTAAAATTGGCTGTAATTTAGCAAACAAGAGTACGAAGCTCATCAAAATTAAGCAACGAACGGCGTACAGCGTGATAGAAATGGTGCTTGGCCAATTTCACAGCCGCCTCCCATAGCCCACCAAAGTGCAGAGAATGATGGGAAATGAATTTCCACTTTATGTCATCTGTGAGACAGAACTGCTGAACTGCTTCCATGTGGGGAACGGTAAGCAGGATATGTATATTCCGATCAAACTGTACCTCGCTTTATGTCCACAACACCTACTCTACCGGGCCGCAGCCTCGCACCATCTACACTATCGGGCCGTAGCCTCGCACCATCTACACTAACGGGCCGTGGCCACGCACAAACTACGCTTTCGGGCCGTAGCCTCGCACCACATGCTACCACTCTTGGTTAGGGTGAACTTTGGTTATTCCCAATGTGAGCACAAATATGACCGCCCGAGAATACAAGGATTAGCAATTTCCTTCGTTGATTTCATCACATTCACTTTTTCACTTGTTTATTACCTACTATCCTACTGGGTTTCCTGAACTAAGGCCCTGCCGCACAGTCTTGAAGCCCTAGCGCTCCGCTGTACACTTTGCGTTTCGTTGCTCGGGCTTCTTTTCGCTATACGTTCACTCATCCTGATATTCATTCCAAAAGTGCCAGCACGCTTGCTAGCGAGCCAAGCGCTTGCCTCGGCCGCTCAACTTCGCCGCGAGCTTTCGCAACTTCGTCGCCGAATTGAAGTTTCGTTCTCGAAGACGGTGTTGAGCAGCCGATCACAAACGCATGGTCGCAGCGGAGGTCGGCGGTTGAATTCAAACTATGCGCTTCTTCTAATCTTATACACGATATAAACTATACGCTTAACGGCTCCTTGTCCTTTACTCAATAATATTAATTAAATTAATTATAATATCAACGGCTCCTTGCCTCTTTACTAATAGTAATTAATTATTATAATATGGGCGGCTTCTTGCCTCTTACTTAACTAAGATCTAAACCTAATACAAGTAGTGCTTATAGAAAATTATTCAAACATTCTGCCAACGGCTCCTTGCCGTGGTATTGTCCATAGAGATGCCGGCTCCTTGCCGTAGATTCGGAATTGTGGGGTGGCTAATCTTGGTAGCCGCCTCACACCCTCCCCTTATTTCGGGCAGCTGACGGTGACGTCGCCTCTGGAGTTTAACGTTACGCTGCAGTCTTCCTTCCCATCGGACACGTGGAAGCGGGTGCGTCGGCATCGGAATCGGCGGATCAGTGCCTTTCTCGCGATGAGCTCTACCACGCCCGAAGACAACGGCGTTCCGCGCGGACACACTTTCCAGCCCAGGGGGTGGAATCGGGCTCGGGGTTTCTGGCGGGGCTCCCGACGACCTCTGTCCCGTCAAAAAGGTCCACAATGTCCTCCCACAACTCGCTCTCGGTGGGGGTTTTGGGAACACTTGGAGAAGGAACTTTGGTCTTGGTACTTGACTTGGGTGACGGAGGTGTTACCATCGTGTCCTCGTCCTCGGCCCACACTTCATCCATGCCATTCTGGCGAGTGACAAAGGATGCTTTTACGAGCGGCGTCTAGCTTTCTTGGCCGAACCACGCTTCCTCTAACTTTCTTCGAAAGGTAGTGCCGGGCGTCTCGGCGCGTGTTATGGGCACGAGTGGGGGCATCGCATCCTCGTGGCCGAACCACGCATTCTCCAATTCTTCTCGAGAGGTGGAACTGGGCGTCTCAGCACGGGCTATGGGAACGAGTAAGAGCGTCGCGTCACCGTCCCCGAATCTCCGCTCTTCCACGACCATCTGGCAGACTGTAATTGGCGCTAGCCAGGGTTCGTTATGTCCTCCTCGAGGAGTGGCCATGGCTTCGCAACTGCGGTTATCCTTCCGGACTCGTGGGGCGAACGTAGGACGCGCAGCTGCGAACCTGCAGACGTCTCGGTCTCCGGACGAAACTTCTTCGGGGCCGATGTCGGCGTTCCCTAGGGACTGGGTCGACGTTGGCTCCCGCTTCGGCGGCGCTTACTTCGGGTGGCCTTTTGTCGGCGGTGGCGGTTATGTCTTCGTTTTTCGCTAGGGCCTTCCCCTGTGCTCACCTATCCACGCTTTGTGAGGCTAGAACGGGGTCTACTACCCTCCTTGGGAACTTTTGGAAGGTAGCGCAACATGGGTGGCGAAGTTGTGATGGAATTCCGGTTCGTCCTCCTCGTCCTTTGTCACCGGATCGTAACGGCCCGCCGTGGGCTTCGGGGCCGCCTCGTCCCTTTCCGCTAGGGGGTCCGGGCTGCGACTGGACAGGTCCGCTTCCATGATGGCCACTGGGACGTCGCTCGCTGCCGCCGCCAGTGACGACTCCATTTCCGCGGCCGACGGTTAAATTACCTTTCCTGCGTGCCTACCCGTCTCGAGCGGTAGGAGCTCCTCCTCGTCCGCTGGATCGTCCACCTCGCCGGTTGCTGACGGGGTTGTCGTTCCAGACGATCGTGGCAAGTGGGATGCAAGAGGGTGGAACGAGGGCTCTTCTGCATACGGTGGCGAATTCCGTACGAACGGCGCCTCCACGAAAATGGTCGTCACCTCGACGGCCATTGGCATGACCATCCCGTTTAGTCTCTCCATGAAGTTGGTCCGCCGGGATTACAAGGTGTGATGGAACTGGCAAGGCGTCTCCTATTGCCGTCCTCTCCCGTAGTACTCGCGCCCCTGACGGGGGCACGCGGGCGGCCTCCGGCGCCAGGCCGAAGGGCTCGGTGTCTCCGCTGCTGACGTCTTTGTCCGACGAGATTGTGATAATTTCGGGTTCCATCTTACTTATTTGTTAACTTATTCGTTACTTATTTGTTAATGCCATATCCTCACAGTGCGGCTCACATTTTACTATGCCTATTCTGATTATGCTACTAGTGTTAGTCTAATCTACATTTAGCACGTTAATTACGTTGGCGACGGGTGTCGCTCCCACCCTTCGCCTATCGTAGGCATCCATGTGCTCTTGGTCTTCCCCTTCGTCATCAGTCATCTCTCGGTGGAATGGTTTCAGCTGCGAGATGTTATCCACCTTCTACTTATGTTCGCCTGGTTTCACCAAGCGCACAATATTGGGCGAATTGAATTTGACGAACCTATAGGGCCGTCAAACTCGGGTGCCAACTTCGCGGCGAGGCGCGTTGGAGATTGCTGTGGACGATATTAAAGATTTCTTTAACCTATCCACTTTTGTCCTAGGGTCGAACGCACTAGTTGCGGACCTCGGAGTCAGTCGCTCCTGATCCCCTGTGTCCGTGTGGATCCTGGCCGTTACTTCTGATTCCTATGCTCTCTGGTACGTTTCCGCCGTGCCGCCTCTATGACAAGCGTAGACCTGACGCTGCAACTCTACCTTCCTTCCTCGTTCTTTTTTCTATCGGTTGCCGAGCAGGTACTCCCTCTTCCTGACCTGGGAGGCCTTCCTTCGGTTCCCTCTTGGTATTCTTTCTCCGTTGCCGAGCAGGTGCTCCCCTTTCATTTCCTGGGAAGCCTTCCTTCGACTCCTCGCTCGTATCCTCTTTCGTCGGTTGCCGAGCAGGCGCTCCCGCCTCTCGACGCGTGAGACCTTCTGTCAACTCTTCTCTCATTCCGGGCCCCGCGACCGGTGTCGTCACCGTCTCTAGGTCCAGTTTTGCATTGCCGCATCGGATTGTGGTGCCCATCGCCCGCAAGAAATTCATCCATAGCAGGCATCGTTCGCCCGCCAATCTCCACCGTAGCGACGATTCAGCCACCGTCCACCTTCAGTGGGTGTTTTACTTCCGAATCCCGTGTGTGTCGGCGCCGACCCGATCCTGGCCTGGGCGACGTCGTTGCTCGTTTCCCGCTTCCATGCGGCGACAACAGTCCTGGCTACTTCTGCACCGGTTCGCACATACCCTGCAGAACATAACAGGTGCGTTAGGACATTCCCTAGCGAAGTGCCCCTCCTGTGCGCACCTACGACATGTTCGTCGCGGATCATACCCGGTTCCGGCCTCTTGGCTCATCATTTGGTGGGCCGTTGCCGGCGGGGCGGGGACCCTCCTGTCCACAACGGTCGCTCCAGATCCGATGGGAATAGACCGGAATCGGTTGTGGTGTCCCCCCGTGGGCTGTAATGTCCTTCCCCATTCTGTGTTACACGTACCCATGGCCACCTGATTCCCTGATTTGCTTCCCTAGTATTCCGCCTTTGCCTAATAGCCGTCTCGTATTCCACGGCTAGCTGGGTTAGTTGAGACAAGGTGGAAAAATCCTGCAGCCGTATGTAAAGCCTGTAATCGGGGGCAGCGTTTTCGTAGATCCGGTGCAACTCTTGGGCCGGTCCATATCTGGCATGATGCATCAGAGCTCTCAGCTCCATCAGGTATTCCTTGAACTCTTCCCCCACACGTTGCCTGCGGGACCGGAAGCATTTCGAAATAGCGTGGAGGCAAGAAGAACTCCAGGAAACCCCTCCTAAACACTGCCCATGGTACATCCCTAAGACCACTGCTCAAGAACCATCCAACCATGCATGGCGCCATCCTGCCGCTGGTGGATCCACCGCACGCCTACCCTCGTGTTTTGGCATTCACCTGACTCCATTTTGAGCTTTCTTGGTACCACTCACTTTGGGTACTTGTTTCGATTTCCCTCTTAGATGCACCGTAACTTGGGATCGGTGGACACAATTACCGTTCCGTAGATTTAATCTTCTTTATTGTTTCTCGTCTCTTCCCGTCGATTTCACAAAAGTCGACAGCCAAGAAAAGCACTTAATATTTTCCAAACTTTGACCGTCCTTCACTTTGGTCGTTGGCTTCCTTTTTTATTATTATTGTTGCTATTTATTAATATTATTTTTATACCCTGAACCCATTGAAAATGGGTAAAAAGGGTATATTGTATTTGAGCAAAATGCAAATGAATGTAACAGGCAGAAGGAAACATCTCCGACCCCCTAAAGTATATATATTCTTGATCAGCATCAATAGCCAAGTCGATCTAGCCAGGTCCGTCTGTCTGTATGTCCGTCCGTCCGTCCGTCCGTAAGTATGAACGCAAGGATCTCAGAACCTATAAGAGCTAGAGACTGAAATTTTAGATGTAGGTGCTTCTAGTGCCCGCGCAGATAGAGATTGTTTCCGATAATCGATAACTTACTCCATTTCCAAGTAAACGATAAGAATCGATATCGATATCCTGTTTTTGGCCAATTTTGGTAAATAATAAGAGCTAGTCACCAAACTTGACATATAGCTTCTAAAATAGAATATATATATGCATTTGATGTTGGAAGATGAGGGTGCAGGGTATCCCCTAGTCTCCATCAGTGTGCCCGACAATAGTCCCAAATACACCTCTTAGTTGTTTTTTTTTTGTTTTGTCAAGCACTTCACCAAAAAATTAAAAAAAATAATCCACCGATTAGGATCAATAATTATTATTGTTATTCCCTCCGGTTATAGTTGTTTAAAGTCGTTGTTATAAAAATATTCCACCAATTATTGGTAATTATTATTATTATAAAAATGTTGTCTCTTTATTTTTCAACTTTCTTTTATTTTTATTATATATTGGTTGTTTTATAGTTCACTATATAGTTATATATTGGTTGTTTTATAGTTCACTCCATTTATATTTAGTTTTAAACACACCCGTTGCCATTGCTTGCGCTGACTGTACTGACGAATTCAACTTTTCACCGCACCCGAGTTGAATTCGTCCCACTGTACAGCCGCTGTCGCGCCGCCTTAACGGCCCTTCGGCGCCGAAGTCGGCTGCGGTGCGCGCTTGTACACAAGTGTGCAAGCGTCGTCTCGCTGTCGCCCGTCTGGCGCGCGCGCGCTGTATTTTTCCGCTATTCACTTTGTGTGCTCTATTCTGCACACATTTTGGTCGCCTAGATTTCGCAAGTGTTTCATTTCTGCACAGGGTATGAGAATAATTCGCAAGGGTATGCTCGACTACTTAATAACCTATTTTTATCGTTTGCCCATGTACGAGGTATTATTTTCCCTTGTCATCTACTACGGTACCCACACTCTAGTGTGTGCCCGACTAAAAATACCCTGTATATTTTTTTATTTATTTTTTTTTAAATCGCTTGTTTGGGCACGCCTGCGGAGTTTTAAGCCACCAACATGCCACGCCATTAAACGCCTATACGTCCCTGCTCGGGCCCCACTTGTAAAGAAGCTGGCCGGGGGACGACTCAGTCTTACCAGGCGCAGCGAATTACAAGATATATATAAATTCGCTGTGATGGCGGGCTTAGGGGAAGGGGGGTGGGGAACGTACTTCGCTCTATGTCCACAACACCTATCGGGCGGCAACCTCGTACCACCTAATCTACCGGGCAGTAGGCTCGCACCATCTACACTATCGGACCGTGGCCACGCACCAACTTCACTACCAGGCCGTAGCCTCGCACCACATGCTACCACTCTTGGTTAGGGTGAACTTTAGCTATTCCCGATGTTAGCACAAATATGACAGCCTGAGAATACAAGGATAAGCAATTTCGTTCGTTGATTTCATCACATTCACTTTACTCACTTGTCTATAAACTAATACTCTACTGGGATTCCTGAACTAAGGCCCTGCCGCACAGCCTTGGAGACCTTGCGGTCCGTTGTACACTTTGCGTTTCGCATCTACTTACCCTGATACTTACTTACCCTGATATTCGTTTTAAAAGTGCCGGCACGCTCGCTAGCGAGCCATGCGCTTGCCTCGGCCGCTCACCTTCGCCGCGAGCTTTCGCAACTTCGCCTCAAAACTTTCGCTCTTCGCCGCCGAATTGAAGTTGCGCTCTCGAAGACGGTGTTGAGCAACCGATCACGAACGCACGGTCGCAGCGGCGGCCGGCGGTTAACTTCAAACTATGCGCTTCTTCTAATCTTATACACGATATAAACTATACGCTTAACGGCTCCCTGCCCTTTACTCAATAATATTTATTAAATTAATTATAATATCAACGGCTCTTTGCCTATTTATTTTATTAATAGTAACTAAATTAATTATAATATGGACGGCTTCTTGCCCCTTACTGAAATAAGATCTTACAGATGGAAGGTCCGCCTTAATCGTTTCAAGTTACGGTGAACGGTCGAACGGCTTCCAGACGCTCATTTGGAAGACTTGCCATCAGTAGCTCGACGAAACAAGGCCTCGCTCTGAAGCAGCTCACACATATACTGCCTAAATGACTGAGACAGTTCTCAATCCACCAATTGACCAATCCGATGTATCAATCATGAAGCCGGGCTCACTATCGGTAATTATTGGAGCCACTAGACCATCAAAGGTGGCTGAATAATCTGAGGCTTGTAACTTAATATGAATCCTAGCAGCTGATCCTTGACGAGATCCGTGACAATTGCCGCTGATCTGAATTTCTTCAACTGAAGCCTCTGCGCTAAACGGAATATGAGCATGTGTAATTAGAACCTGAGTCTACAAAATATTTTGAATTTGTTTTTTATTTTAAAATAATTTTTTTTTTTTTTTCTATTAACTTGTGTGTGTTTATGTAGGCATGTGTTTATACCCTGAACCCCTTAAAAATGGGTATAAGGGTATATTGTATTTGTGCGAAATCCGAATGTATGTAACAGGCAGAATGAAGCATATCCGACCACATAAAGTATATATATTCTTGATCAGCATCAATAGCTGAGTCGATCTTGCCATGTCCGTCTGTCTTCCGTCCGTCCGTCCGTCCGTATGTATGAACGCAAGGATCTCAGAACCTATAAGAGCTAGAGACTTGAAATTTTAGATGTAGGTGCTCCTAGTTCCCGCGCAGATCGAGTTTGTTTCCGATAATCGATAACTTACTCCGTTTCCAAGCAATCGATAAAAATCGATGTCGATATCCTGTTTTTTTGGGCAGTTTTGGTAAATAATATGAGCTAGAGTCACCAAACTTGACATATAGCTTCTAAAATAGAATATGTATATGCATTTGATGTTGGAAGAAGAGGGTTCAGGGTATCCCCTAGTCGGGAGCTCCCAATTTGAACCTCTTACTTGTTTCTATATTGTTATTGCGATAGCTGCTTGGTTGAGTATTAAATCTGTTTCCTTGAAATAATGGAATATCTCGTGTAGCTAATCTGAGGACCACGTCTGGAATCATTTGAAGAGCCGTAAATAAGTTGTGTCTGTTGACGCATAAGGATTTGCTGAAACTCAGGCTTCCAACGGGGGAGTATGTTGGATTCTGCAGCAGGCGCATTTCATTAGTTTGCGCACAACATTCATGCAAACATAAAAAGAGGTCGTTTACTGAGTTTAGTGAAACAGCTTTTCGTTGTAAACGAGATTGGCAAGCCTATCTTGCACTTGTCGCAGCGGGTATTAAAATACATATTCTCATTTTTCTTTAGGCTAAGCAAGGAATATTTGCACTACAGCCAAATAACTTTATAAATAATCTAATTTGATAAATAAACTCATTATAACGTGTTGTTGGGTAAAGCCAAAATTGACTTTAATTTTTGGCTAAAGTTTCAAATTAGTTGCTAAAAAACATTTGCAACTCAACAGAAATGACACACCAAGACTTAAAAGTCACTATAAGACAAACGAGAAAGAAAGGCTATCTTGGGCACGCCGAAGATCTAATACCCTTGCAGACCCAATCTTTTCATAATGCCTATAGTACCTTGCCCGTATTTAAGAAGCAAAGGCAAATAGTTAAAGCCGAGTTTGGTCAAGATATCTTGATAAATAAAATGTTTTTTCATACAAAAACATAATTTTCGACCGATCGTTCCTATGTCAGCTATATGACATAGTGGTCCGATCCAGCTGGTTCACATACATATGTGCTGCGTGCAACAGAAAGACGGACTTCTGCAAAATTTCATTAAGATAGCTTTAAAACTGAGAGACTAGTTCGCATAGAAACAGACAGACGAACAGACGGACATGGCTATATCGACTCGGCTTGTGATGCTGATCAAGAATATATATACTTTATGGGGTCGGAGATGTCTCCTTCTATGCGTTACACATTTCACGACAAAATTATAATACCCTCTGCAAGGGTATAATGAAAATGCTTTTATGCGCAAGTCATTAAGAATGACGATGTTCGGAAAGTAGTGATCTTGTGATAAACACCTTTCAAGTGTTCACTAAAACATGGTAAACAAGTAAGAAGTTCTAGTCGGGAGCTCCTGACTAGATAGCCTGAACCCGGGGATAGCCTCCCGGGGATAGCCTGAACCCTCTTCTTCCAACACCAAATGCAGCTCGCGCTACGCGCTCGTTTGCTTGATTAAAATATCAGCGCAGAAAATAATATAATCGCAATTGCAATGCTGTTCATAGAATTTAAAGAAGACGCGCATAAATATGTTTTTGTTCATAAATGCAGAAATTCTTACTATTTGCGCTAGCTGCCGCAGGCACGTGGGCAGCAAACACACATTTTCGTTTGTATTTCTTAACTGATCTTGATAAAATATTCGTGTGCTATCAAAATGACAATTGCATACAAATTGTGGCTTAAGCTAGTGGGAAAGTTTGGTTATTAACTTGATTTATAGCTCTGCGGTGGTAGCGGGGAGGTGGCGATAGGTATACTTAATATATATAATATTCTTGTAGCAACATATCAACTTTGGTGACTCTAGTTCTTGATATTTACCCAATTTGCTCAAAAAACAGGATGTCGATATCGATTTTTATTGATTGCTTGCAAACGGAGTAAGTTGTCGATTATCGGAAACAAATTCAATCTGCACAGGCACTAGGAGGACCTACAGCTAAAATTTCAAGTGTCTAGCTCTAAAAGGCTCTAAGATCCTTGCGTTCATACATACAGATTATTCAGCCACCTTTGGCTCCAACATTTAAGGATAGTGTCATCATTGACATATCGAATTGGTCGATTGGTGGGTTGAGAACCGTGTCAGTCTCTCAGTCAGTATATGTGTGAGGTGCTTCAGAGCGAGGCCATGTTTCGTCGAGCCAGTGATGGCAAGTCTCCCAAATGAGCGTCTGGAAGCCGATCGAGCGCTCACCGTAACTGGAAACGATTATGGCGCACCTTTCTTCTAAAAGTCGGATGTTCGCACAAGGCCGCTCATAAAATGCTACGTTAGCGTCATCATCTACTTCACCAGCAAGGCAAAGCACATATAGCGAGTCAAGGACGTATCGAAAGTGACATTTTTGAGTGTCCTTAATCGATTCATCGCCACTCGTTGCAAACCCAGTCAGATTTGGAGCGAAGAATGAGCTGGTAAATTTAAAACGTCTCCTGCTTACCGATCCCAACATGGAGCAAGTCAGCAGTTCTGCCTCGCAGATGACATATAGTGAAAATTCATTTCGCAAATTCTCTGCACTTTTGTGGGCTATGGGAGGCGGCAGTGAATTTGGCCAAGCACCATTTCTATCACGCTGTACGCCATTCGTTGCTTAATTTCGATGAGCTTCGTACTCTTGTTTGCCAAATTACAGCCAATTTTAACTCACATCCATTACTCTCGCTTTTAGAGAACCCAGCAGTTCGAGATATTCTGACCCATGCGCAACTAATGTTTGGTGGTCCTCTAACAGCCATCATCGAGCGAAACATAACAAAACTAAGCCACAACTGCCTAGATGAATGGCAACGAGTGGCACAGCTAAAACAGGTGTTTTGAGCTCTGTGGCGTATAGAAATGGAGTACTCAAGCACGAGCACTGTGCGTCAATGACATGGTGCACGTCAAATTGACTTTTTGAGAATATTCTAAATTTTCTATGGTACAATAAGATATACTGTAGGAAATTTCATAGAGATCGGTTAAGAAAAAAACAAAGTTATATGCAAATGTGCAATTGGATGGGGCAGCAGCTTTAAGAATTTCCGTATACATGTACACACACACATTCATGCGCGTCTGCCTCGCACTCTAATCGCATGGTAATTGCGACTTTTTTCTGTAATGCCATTTTAGTTCCTTTTTTATCATAAGTACTTAATTGTTGGTGTGGCTGCTGAGTAGAGTCGACAGCAAGTAATGCCGTCAGTTGCGAGTTCGAACCCTGCCAAGGGAACTTTTTTTTTAATTTACTTGATTTTGGAATAAGAGGGTTCAGGGTATTCCCTAGTCGGGAGCTCCCGACTAGAACCTATTACTTGTTTTGTTTTTATACCCTGAACTCATTGAAAATGCGTAAAAAGGGTATATTGTATTTGTGCAAAATGCAAATGTATGTAACAGGCAGAAGGATGCATCTCCGACACCATAAAGTATATATATTCTTGATCAGCATCAATAGCCGAGCCGATCTAGCCATGTCCGTCTTGATCATTCTAGTTTTTCGTCTTCAGACTCCTGTGTCAAGAATGACTGATCAAACGTTACCGGGGTCTTATACCGATGGTAAATAAAGCTCTAGATTATATTTTTCGCTTAAGTTTACCAGATTATCCCTTAGCAGTTGTAGTGTCAGAAGTATAGACTCTGTGTAAACATCTGAGTTTATATTGACATTCATTAAGCAAACTCCTGATATCATTGTGTTCATATAAGTGAACTAGCGGGTATAGCCCGGCCTTGCCCGTGGCACGCTTTGATTCTGCGAAAAATGTTAAACAGGTCTCAATTGATGGATCCTTGGAAGTTAATTTAAGCTCGAAACATCACCCACCCAATCTTTGACACCCATTTCCACCAAGAAGGGATAGATTTTCCAAAAAGTGCGAGACAGCCCTCAAATGATTTGAGCAAAGATCTTTGAAAAGGAGTTTGAGGCCGATCCGATGATTAACAAAAAAGTTTCATACCAACGTTTTTCGCTAATTAACCACAGTTGTGGGTGGAATTTCCCAAATCGCTAAAACACGTATTCATTAATTTCTTATGTAGAGCCCTGAAAATAAGTTTAAAGCACATCGGACATCACTTAAAGCTTCGCCCAAAAAATCTTTATGGTGCATTTCTACCGAAGGAGCTTAGATTTTGCGAAAAATGTGTTTGAATGAGTTTGAACAAAAAACTTTGAAATTGCGTTTGAGGACGATCGGATGGTAAACAAAAAAGTTTCATACAAACGTTTTTTGCGATTTTTCCATATTTGCGGGTGGAATTTCCCGAAACCCCGCTTAAACGTGCACCTTCACATAAGGTAAATTCAGTGAAAATTTCAGCTCCCTAGCTCTTACGGTTTAGGCTGTGCGTTGATCACTTATCAGTCAGTCAGTCAGTGAGTTAGTCAGTCCGGACAAACAGTTATATATATAGCGATACAAATGATTCACAGAGTTTCGAAAGAGATAAAAATGATTCACACAGAGTCGCAAGGACATGTGCGCTTCAAAGTAGCGCACGATGCAACATAGCGATCGACGTAATTTGACACCGGCATGCGCGCACCAAGTGTCCGAGCTAAGAACGGTCACGAGGCGCCAAGTCAGCAATCTGTCGATGTCGCTGACCCGAACAATGAACTAAGTGGGATATCTTTAAGTAATCATAAGTTCAGTTTTTATGGAACGATCAACAGGCACAGTTAACCAATAAATAATAAAAATATATTACTCCGACATTGTTAACTGGCGCTCAGCAAAGTCGAGTCCCGCACTTTATAAAAATCCAGTTCAACGACGAATTTAAGTAAAAACGCGTGTAAAACGCCGCGAAAAAAAAAAACAAAAATCAAAACAAAATATTTAAAATAAAACTATATATTTCCAGTCGCAAGCTAACGCTGCGACAAAACACGTCAAACAAAAAATAAAACAAAGAAGTAAGAGGTTCTAATCGGGAGCTCCCGACTAGGGGATACCCTGAACCCTCTTATTCCAACACCAAATAAATTAATAAAAATAAGTTCCCTTGTCAGGGCTCGAATTTGCAACAGACCGCATTACTTACTGTCGACTCTACTCAACAGCTACACCAGCAATTAAGTACTTATGATAAAAAAGGAACTAAAATAGCATTACAGAAAAAAGTCGCAATTACCATGCGATTAGAGTGCGAGGCAGACGCGCATGAATGTGTGTGTGTACATGTTTTGTACTTGTTTTGTTTTTATACCCTGAACTCATTGAAAATGAGTAAAAAGGGTATATTGTATTTGTGCAAAATGCAAATGTATGTAACAGGCAGAAGGAAGCATCTCCGACACCATGAAGTATATATATTCTTGATCAGCATCAATAGCCGAGCCGATCTAGCCATGTCCGTCTGTCTGTCCGTCCGTCTGCCCGTCCGTCCGTATGTATGAACGCAAGGATCTCAGAACCTATAAGAGCTTTAGATGTAGGTGCTCCTAGTGCCTGCGCAGATCGAGTTTGTTTCCGATAATCGATAACTTACTCCGGTTCCAATCAATCGATAAAAATCGATATCGGCATCCTGTTTTTTTTGGCAATTTTGGTAAATAATAAGAGCTAGAGTCACCAAACTTGACATATAGCTTCTAAAATAGAATATATATATGAATATATATATATTTGATGTTGGAAGAAGAGGGTTCAGGGTATCCCCTAGTCGGGAGCTCCCGACTAGAACCTCTTTCTTGATCATTCTAGTTTTTCGTCTTCAGACTCCTGTGTCAAGAATGACTGATCAAACGTTACCGGGGTCTTATACCGATGGTAAATAAAGCTCTAGATTATATTTTTCGCTTAAGTTTACCAGATTATCCCTTAGCAGTTGTAGTGTCAGAAGTATAGACTCTGTGTAAACATCTGAGTTTATATTGACATTCATTAAGCAAACTCCTGATATCATTGTGTTCATATAAGTGAACTAGCGGGTATAGCCCGGCCTTGCCCGTGGCACGCTTTGATTCTGCGAAAAATGTTAAACAGGTCTCAATTGATGGATCCTTGGAAGTTAATTTAAGCTCGAAACATCACCCACCCAATCTTTGACACCCATTTCCACCAAGAAGGGATAGATTTTCCAAAAAGTGCGAGACAGCCCTCAAATGATTTGAGCAAAGATCTTTGAAAAGGAGTTTGAGGCCGATCCGATGATTAACAAAAAAGTTTCATACCAACGTTTTTCGCTAATTAACCACAGTTGTGGGTGGAATTTCCCAAATCGCTAAAACACGTATTCATTAATTTCTTATGTAGAGCCCTGAAAATAAGTTTAAAGCACATCGGACATCACTTAAAGCTTCGCCCAAAAAATCTTTATGGTGCATTTCTACCGAAGGAGCTTAGATTTTGCGAAAAATGTGTTTGAATGAGTTTGAACAAAAAACTTTGAAATTGCGTTTGAGGACGATCGGATGGTAAACAAAAAAGTTTCATACAAACGTTTTTTGCGATTTTTCCATATTTGCGGGTGGAATTTCCCGAAACCCCGCTTTAACGTGCACCTTCACATAAGGTAAATTCAGTGAAAATTTCAGCTCCCTAGCTCTTACGGTTTAGGCTGTGCGTTGATCACTTATCAGTCAGTCAGTCAGTGAGTTAGTCAGTCCGGACAAACAGTTATATATATAGCGATACAAATGATTCACAGAGTTTCGAAAGAGATAAAAATGATTCACACAGAGTCGCAAGGACATGTGCGCTTCAAAGTAGCGCACGGTGCAACATAGCGATCGACGTAATTTGACACCGGCATGCGCGCACCAAGTGTCCGAGCTAAGAACGGTCACGAGGCGCCAAGTCAGCAATCTGTCGATGTCGCTGACCCGAACAATTAACTACGTGGGATATCTTTAAGTAATCATAAGTTCAGTTTTTATGGAACGATCAACAGGCACAGTTAACCAATAAATAATAAAAATATATTACTCCGACATTGTTAACTGGCGCCCAGCAAAGTCGAGTCCCGCACTTTATAAAAATCCAGTTCAACGACGAATATAAGTAAAAACGTGTGTAAAACGCCGCGAAGAAAAAAAACAACAATAATCAAAACAAAATAATTAAAATAAAAATATATATTTCCAGTCGCAAGCTAACGCTGCGACAAAACACGTCAAACAAAAAATAAAACAAAGAAGTAAGAGGTTCTAATCGGGAGCTCCCGACTAGGGGATACCCTGAACCCTCTGTCGACTCTACTCAACAGCTACACCAGCAATTAAGTACTTATGATAAAAAAGGAACTAAAATAGCATTACAGAAAAAAGTCGCAATTACCATGCGATTAGAGTGCGAGGCAGACGCGCATGAATGTGTGTGTGTACATGTATACAGAAATTCTTAAAGCTGCTGCCCCATTCAATTGCGCAGTTGCATATAACTTTGGTTTTTCTTAACCGATCTTTATGAAATTTTCCACAGTATATCATATTGTACCATAGAATATTTTTGTATTCTGAAAAAATCAATTGCATTTAAATTGTGGTTTAAATAGGTTGGAAATAAAAGTTGGGTTATTAACTTGATTTATATCTCTGGGGTGGTAGCGGGGAGGTGGCAATAGGTATGAAATGAAAGATACTTGAAATATCTATACTATTCTAGAAGCAACATATCATGTTTGGTGGCTCTAGCTCTTATTATTTACCCAATTTGCTAAAAAAAACAGGATGTCGATATCGATTTTTATCGATTGCTTGGAAACGGAGTAAGTTATCGATTATCGGAAACAAACTAGGTCTGCGCGGGAGCTAAGAGCATCTACATCTAAAATTTCAGTCTCTAGCTCTTATAGGTTCAGAGATCCTTGCGTTCATACATACGGACGGACGGACGGACGGACGGACAGACAGACGGACATAGCTAGATCGACTCAGCTATTTATGCTGATCAAGAATATATATACTTTATGGGGTCGGAGATGCTTCCTTCTGCCCGTTACATACATTTTACATACATACATTTTGTTTTCGCACAAATACAATATACCCTTATACCCATTTTTAATGGGTTCAGGGTATAAAAACTAATAGCAACAAATACTGAACAATATGAATAACGAAAAGCTTATTTAATTAATAGAGTCTGCCGTAAAATCAAGAGCATTAAAAGAACAAAAATATAAAATGCACCAGACATAGTAGTGAACGAGCCAGCGAAAACTATAGGGGAGGCTATTTGTATTGAACCCTTAGACATTGTAAAGTCTATACCACAATTTGATGACAACCAAGAAAATTATGACTCTTGGCGACAGGCTGCAATTGCAGCATACGAAATTTTTAAAAACGGTAGCTCCCGACATCAGCACGCGGTTGAAATTATTCGCCTCAAAATTGGAGGCCCTGCAGACGCAACACCAGCGTCATTGAAAATTTTAAGGCAATTATTGTCCGCTTAGATTTTACTTACGCAGACAAAACTCCGATTCGTGTTATCCAACAACAGTTGGATACAATGAGGCAAGGCGGCCTGCCTTTGCTAAAATACTACGACGAAATTGAAAGAAAATTTACGCTACTGACAAATAAAACAATAATGACCCACGATGTAACAGTCCTCAACGCAAAGTTAAGAGACGACGCGCTGCATACAGGCAGTGTTACCCGCTCAACCGCGAGATCTGCCATCCGCCCTGGCGTTTGCCCAAGAGGCAGAAGTAAGCAATGACAGGTATTTGTTCGCAGCTAATAATGCCAGGCATATTGAGGATAAGTCGCAAAAGCCCGACAGCCATCGCCAGGGGTGGCGGCAAGGTAACTCAAGCGGTCCGCATAGTAGTTTGTCAAGTGGTCCTCAAAGAAATTCGGACAGTGGTCAACAAAAAGACAACAACCAGGGTTATTAGGGTAAAAACTCCCAATACACTAAGAGTCAGGGTGGTAGAAACCAGGCTCAGCACAATAATGAATAAAATAGCTGAAAGAGCATCCAATGACAACAGAACCAGAGCCCAGAGCCAATGGAAGTAGACTATTCGTCGCGCTCTACACAACAAACAGGTCACAGAGGAACCCAGGGTTCACAAGACCAGTCCATGCGAAGCCATCAGAAGGTTATCTATACAACTCAAGAGCAGCATAACGA